>NC_026000.2:63763269-63896490 GCF_000442705.2 Elaeis guineensis
GGACTGGGATAACCCAAGCATCCTTTTAGATCTATCCCTATAGATCTTCATCCCTAGGATGTAGGATGCTTCACCCAAGTCCTTCATGGAGAACTGTGATGACAACCAAACTTTTATTCCCTGTAGTGCGGGGATGTCATTCCGATTAAGAGAATGTCATCCACGTACAAGACAAGGAATACCACAACTGGACCATTTGCCCATTTATAGATGCAGGGCTCTTCTCCATTCTTAATGAAGCCATACGTTTTGATCACCTTATCAAAATGCATGTTCCAACTCCGAGAAGCTTGCTTCAATCCATAAATGGATCTCTGAAGCTTGCACACCTTGGACTCATCTGTGGATGTAAACCCCTCAGGTTGTATCATATACACCTCTTCGTCAGCTCTCCATTCAGGAAAGCTGTCTTTACATCCATCTGCCAGATCTCATAATCCAGATGGGCAGCTATTGCAAGCATTATCCGAATGGATTTGAGCATTGCCACAGGAGAAAATATCTCGTCATAGTCAATACCATAACGTTGACGATACCCCTTGGCGACCAGACGGGCTTTATAGGTCTCCACCTTTCCGTCTGTGCCCCTCTTCCTTTTGAAGACCCATTTACACCCAATGGGTTTAACCCCTTCAGGTGGGTCAACCAATGTCCATACATCGTTGACCTTCACGGACTCCATTTTGGATTTCATGGCTTCAAGCCATTTCTCAAAATCAGGTCTCCGCATTGCATCCATATAGGTGATCGGATCCTCATTATTCTTATCAAGTTCGATGGGATCACCATTCCGGATCAAGAAACCGTAGTTTCTATCCAGCTGATGCAGTACTCTACCGGATCGCCTTAATGGTGCAGGTATATTGGGCTCTGGATCTGATCTAATCATATCCGACTCAGGTTCAGCTACGGTGTCGGTCCTTCTACCTGTTGAACTTCATCAAGTTCAACCTTAGAGGCAACGGTTCCTTCATTAAGGAACTCTTTTTCTAAAAATATTGCTTTAAGGCTGACGAACACCTTTTGTTCATCAACATGATAGAAAAAATATTCTTTGCCTCTTTGGGGTACCCTATGAATGAGCATTTGTCAGACCTAGGTCCAAGTTTGTCTGTGACTAATCGTTTTGACATAGGCCGGGCACTCCCAGACCCTAAGGTGTGAAAGTGCTGGCTTACGTCCCGTCCATATCTCATATGGAGTCTTAATTACAAACTTACTTGGAACCCTATTTAACAGATAACAGGTCGATTCGAGTGCATATCCCCAGAAGAATATCGGCAAGCTAGGAAAAACCCATCATGGATCAGACCATATCTAACAGAGTCAGATTCCTCCTTCCAAACACACCATTATGCTGTGGTGTTCCTGGAGGAGTCCATTGGGAGAGAATTCCATTCTCTCCTAGATATGTGAGAAACTCACTAGAAAGGTATTCTCCTCCTCGATCAGATCGAAGAGTTTTAACACTCTTCTCAGTTTATTTTTCTACTTCACTTCGGAATCGTTTGAACATTTCAAATGAATCTGACTTATGTTTCATCAGATAGACATATCCATATCAGGATAGGTCATCTGTGAAAGTTATGAAGTAGAAATATCCACCTCTAGCACTGGTGCTCATGGGCCCGGATACATCAGTATGTACTAGGCCCAAGAGCTCAGTAGCTCTCTCACCTTTTCCAGTAAAAGGTGACTTGGTCATTTTACCATGAAGACAGGACTCACAGGTTGGAAGTGATTCACAATCACTGACTTCGAGGATTTTCTCTTGAGTCAACCTGTTTATTCTGTTCTTATTTATATGACCTAGCCTACATTGCCATAAGTAGATATCTGACACACTATCTAATCTAGGGTGCTTGCCAGTTGAATAGACTCTTATCAAGCTTGATCTTTTTTGTCTGGCTCTGTACTGATGTCCCAACCTGAACTTGCACCTTCTTCACTTTCTTCTTCTTGTTCTTCTTTCCTTTCTTAAAAGGTCGAGAACCAGAAGACGAACCTCCCACTAAGTTCACCGACTCCTTGTGAAGTTGGTGATCCTTCTCAAAGTTCTGAAGCAACCCCAGTAACCCGTGGTAGTTCTCTTCAGGCTTTGTCATTCTATAATGAGTGGGGAATGGGAGATAAGACTTGGGCAGCGAGTTCAGTATTGCATCTTTCCCAAGTTGCTCATGCAAGTGAAAGCCGAGCTTGCTCAATCGTTCCATCAGCTCGATCATGTATAATACATAATCAGTGACAGAGGCACCATCCCGCATTTTGTCGTTGAAGATGGCACAACTAGTCTTGTGCCTCTCCATGTCATCGGGTGTGCCAAAGGCATCCTCCAACACTTGAAGCATGTCCTTTGGCTGAGCCGTCTCGAATCTGCGACTGAACTCGTCGCTTATGGCAGCCAGCATGATACAGCGCACCGTGGTCACTGAGCCACTTTTGGTAAGTATCTCTGACTGTTCCACATGCATTGGCAGCTGGCTCCTCAGGTGCAGGATCCATTATCACATATAGGATCCGTTCATGCTCCAGGACTATCTTCAAATTTTGGTACTAGCTATCAAAGTTGGGTCCCACCAACTTATCATTGTCCAACAATGATCGGAGAGATAGGAAAGTGGCCATATTTGCACAAAGGAGAACCATAACCTAATTAGTAATTAATTCATTAAACCTAAAGATTTGGACTTTAATCAAAAGGTTTCTCCCACTATTTATTCGAATTGGTAGCCTCTACCTCCAATTCGAGAAATTACCCTAATTCCTTAGTGGGTACTAGAATCCACTTAGACTGCACACAAGCCCAACTTTGGTTGGCCAACCCAAGTACATCTAAGGGTAGGTTTATAACCAATTGTTTCTCTAAACAATTTCTAGTAATTTTAATTTTGCCCCAGAAACCTAATCAGTAGGCTTTGGCTCCACTGTAAGGATCCGGTTAGGTCCAACCATTAAAATGATCATACTTGGTGTATCTAACCAACGAATGATTAAGCCCAACTTTGGTTGGCTCACCTAACCACCATTAGAAAGACACTTCCAAGTCGTCATATGATGAGTGATAATTCCATTAGTCAACAAGCACCAGGCCTTTGGGTCTACAATGATTATTGAGTTAATGGACTCATTATCAAACACCTTAATGGGAGGCTATGACTCAGTTATCTCCATAATTTTGTCATTTTAAGGACCTAATAATTTTAGAAGATTTAAATAATATAGAGAATGAGGTCAGATGAACCAGCTTATCATGATCCTCCCACTGGCTTCACCAAGTCAGCTTAAGGGAGACCATTAAAAGGGCTGGTCTAGGAGCACCTAAATCAGTCACACTGATTTACCTAGCTGACATGGGTCAGCTCGAATAGTCAAGTGATCCGATCAAAACATAATTTCACCAAGAGGTCAGGTAAGTTCGATCAGTGGGAGGGTCTGCCAAAGCTTGCCTTAGACACCATCAGAAATGGCCAGGTAAGCGGACTCTCAATTAAAAACCACTGGTCTAGTTTACCTTAGACACCAACTGGTTTATTTAGTTTTGATTAGATCAACCTAACAGTTCATGCTAGATCGCTTAGCCAAGAATCAAGTCCATTTGGTTCTTGTTAAAGATATAGACTTGACCAACTACAACTATTGTAATTGATCTAGAGAATCCTTGATCGAATCTAAGACAACAATTGATTAGATTTAGTCAATTCTCTAATTAAGTCCATCTTCAATCTAACCATAGGTCTAACCCAATTAATGGACCTAATTCCCACTAACCCATTAACCCAATGTGTTATGGTTTGTGTCTTAGGTTCTTCAATTCACAATCCTAGAATTTAATCAAACAACTTCTTAATTCTTAATTAAGTTTTGGGCTGAGAGTTGGGTTCGACTTTTCAAAAAATAATTTTCATATTTGTAAAATAATTTTATAATATAATTCTACCAATCATATTGCATGTTTGATTCATAATCAAGATACAAGTGAAATAAACATGAAACTACTTTAGATCTAATCTAAACAGATTCATGTAATTGAAACAATTTCAACTTTAAATAATTTCTTTGCACAAAAATTATTAACAAAGAGATTTTATTTTAGATTTAAATACCTTTTAAATCTAATAAATTATAAATTAAATCTAGATCATATCTAACAAATTTATGATTAAAGATAGATCTACACAAACTAGGACAACCTTTACACTGTAAGGGGAAAACTTTACAGCAGGATAACCTTGCAGTTCGTGATTGATCTAAAATTTTAATTTTAGATTTAATAATCAGATTATAAATTAGATATAATCTAAAAAATAATCTAAGCATTATAAATAATCATGTAATAAAGAACCTAGGCTCTGATACCAATTGTAGGAACCAGATCTAGGGTTTCAGGGTTAGATCTTGAAACTTTTTCAAGATCATACAGCGGAAAACTAAAATAAATCAAAATTATTTTTTAAAATTAGAGAATCTCTAGATCTAAGATCTTATTATATGATTATTACATAGCATTAAATCAAAAATTAAAATATATAAATATAGCATGAACTACATATTGATCATATCAACATGTTTCTATACTACATCTAATGTATGTATTAAACAATAGATCAGATCTATTACCTTGCAAGTTAGACATTCTAACCTCATTGATCCGGGCTTGAGGATGATGTTGCAAGCTGCACATACGTCCGACCTCTAGGAGTCATCCACATGAGCCCACGAATCTTGATCAGAAGTCCTGCTTCAGGAAATCAGCACAGTATGCTAGTACTGCGCTGATCCTTCTTTGATGGTTGATCAGGTGCCTCCTTCTTCTTGATTTGGACTCTTCCAAAGATGGAAAGTAGAAGGAGGAGTTTCAGATCTGAGATGTTCTCAAGAAACTCAAGATGGAGGGAGGAAAGATATGAAAACAAACAACCCTAGAAGAAGACCCTCTTCTTCTTCTCGTTTCTCTCTCTAGACACCCTAACTTGTATCTTTTATATCTCCACGACCCAAAAGTATTTCTCTCTAATTTTTGGATGGACCAAAGGATTCTCAAATCTCTATCTTCTTCAAAAATTTCATAAAGAAACTCATTTTATATAGAGATATATGATAGAGACCTTGTCTAGGTCAAATACCTAGTCAAGGCTTATCCAAACATGGCAAGTTGAGGGGTGCCCAACTCTTGAGCACCTCCTCCTTATTTTCATGCATGGATTACTAGAAAAGGATACATAATATGTACCCTAAAATCCACAAAAATTCTAAAAGAAATTTGAATAGATTCGGTGAAAAATTAAAAGAGTTTTGGATTTCTAAAACTCTATCTCATAGAATTTGAAATCCAAACTTATTCCTTTTTGATTTGATCCAAACCACCTTCCATGTAAGAAAAAAGAGAGGAGACCTTTTGTGAACATGGGAGAGACCTGGGAGAGGGCTTTTGTCACACAAAATAAAAGGATATTGGCATTGAATGAGAGAGAGGGCGTGGGGAAGGCTTATGTGGTGCAAGGTGGAATCCTAGTCTTACTAGGATTTTATCTTATGACTTATTTTAATTTGGTTTTTCAAACCAAATCAAACCAAAATTAGATCAACCCAATTAAAATAGGTCTTAACCCAATTAAAAATCTAATTTAATTAGATTAAATTAGATTTAAATCTGATTTAATTTTCTAATCAAATTAGAAATTAGATTGACCCAAGTCCTAGTTGAACTAGGACTAGTTTTTTTCTGTGCACTTGGCTTATTCAATAAACCAATTGAACTTGATCCAATCAAGCCCAAACTAAATTTAATTAAATTATATTTAATTAAACTTAATCTCAGCCCATTGGCTTAATCAAATTAAATCAATTAACAATCGAATTGCTAATCGATCCTCCTACAACACTTGCACTGGGTTAAATATCAATCGTATTGATCATTTAACCCTAGAACGATTCTTAATCATTGATCAACCATCCGATCAGATCATGAACTCTAGTGTGTGTGACCTCATAGATCCAAACCTAAGCCGGTAGTATAGAAATAAATTTTTGTACTAATCGAAGTGACCATCTAGCAATGGTACCCGATGATCGGATAGGTCAAATGTGTAGAACAACATCCTTAGAACCCATGCGGATATAGTTTTCATATAATTCATCCCCTTGACCAAAATGATCATAGGATACCCCAAAGTTTAACTGTCAACTCTGATCAGGTTGTCCACATTGTATTTCAAAATATTAAATCCATCTGATGGATTACCCTGGCCAAGGTTTTGCTAAATTGAAATACAGCGACTCATTCTTCTCCAACTCTTGGAGTGGTCAATCCCATCTCGATCACACTCTGACTTCGCAAGTACTTGACTGTGCCCAGAAGCCTTCCATCCCTGAATTAGAAATTCAGTTAGTCCAGTACCAAAGCACAGGAGTTGCTTGCAAGTCACTGAGGCGATCTCAAGTCTAAGGGACACTTATACCTATATCCCATCAGAGACATTCTCGACAGCAGAATACTCTAGCGTTGGTCACGTTCAATGATGATGTACCAGTACATCTCTCCTGTATGCCATACTAGTGTCTCTACACTCTTTGGTTAAGAGGACAACCAACCCATATGGCCTACAGCGACCTATGCTCGATAGAAGCTGTCGTCCTTATTAACAGCCTATCATTTGGTCGTGAACTATTTTAAGGACTAATCGATAAATCCTCTCTTTATCGAATCTAAATAGTCTTAAGGACTTCATCATAACAACGGAGTTCATTTGAAGATGAAAGCTTATAATGAAAATACCAAATATATTTTATTTATTAACAAATCAATTACAATACTTGGTTGCTCAACCGTCAACAGCTTGATGATTGGCTTTTTGGGATACATTTTCCAACAGGAGCTACTCGCATTGATTCGATCTCTGACTAGTTAATGGCATATCCCCACCACTGATATCACTTACCTGGCCAACCTGATGAGTTAGGTTTTGATTAGATCACTTAGTAATTAGGGCTCACCCATGTCATTAGGTAAATCAGTGTGACTGATTTAGGTGCTCCTAATGCCGGCTTTAATTAAATCTTTTTTAATCTGACTTGGTGAAGTCAGTGGGAGGATTAAAATTGGCTCAATAATTTTTTCACTTCTATCCTTTAATAAAAATCCTCAAAAATTATTAGGTCCCTAAAATAATTAAGTTATAGTGATAACTAAGTCATAGCCTCCCATTAAGTGAGTGATAATGAGTCCATTAGTTTAATAATCATTGGAGGCCCAAAGGCCTGGTGCTTATTGACTAATAGAATTATCATTCATAATATGATAATTTGTTTGAGTCTTCTGATGGTGGTCAGGTTGGCTGGCCAAAGTCGAACCTGATCATTTATTGGTCTGATTCACCAAATCTAATCATGTTAATGGTTGGACCTAATCAGATCTTTTTAGTGGAGGCCAAAGCCTACTGATTAGGTCCTGGGGCAAAATTAATTACTAGAAGTTGTTTAGAGAAACAACTGGTTATGAACCTACTCATAGATGCACATGGGTTGACCAACCAAAGTTGGGCTCGTGTGTGGTCTGTGTGGATTCTAGTACCCACTAAGGAATTAAAGTAATTCCTCGAATTAGAGGTTGAGGCTACCAGTTCATAAAAATACTGGAAGAAACTTTAGACTAAAGTCCAAGTCTTTAGTATTAATAATTTATATACTAATAGAGGTTTGATTTTTCTTTATGCAGCTATGGCCACTACCCTGTCACTCTGGTCATTATTAGATAATGACAAGCTTATGGGACCTAATTTCGATAGCTGGTATCGAAAATTGAAAATCATCCTTGAGCATGAGCAGATCCTTTATGTAGTAACGGATCCGGCACTTGAGGAGCCAGCCCCGAACGCTAGAGGGACGGTCCGAGATACTTATCAGAAGTGGCTCAACGACCGCACCACCGTTCGATACATAATGCTGGCGACAATGAATGATGAGTTCAGCCGTAGGTTCGAGAATGTCCAGCCGCAGGAGATGCTTCAATGTTGAATGACTCCTTTGGCACGCCTGACGATGTTGAAAGGCATAAAACTAGTTATGCCATTTTCAATGCTCGGATAAGGGATGGGGCCTCAGTCACCGATCATATATTGTACATGATCGAAATGATTGAGCGCCTAAGTAAACTGGGCTTTCCCTTGCACGAGCAGCTCGATAAGGATGCGATCCTTAATTCTTTGCCCAAGTCCTTCCTCCCCTTCCTTACTCATTTTCAGATGACAAAGCCTGCAGTGAACTACCATGACTTGTTTGGATTGCTGTAGAACTTTGAGAAGGATCACCAGCTCCATAAGGAGTCGATGAATGTTGTGGGAGGGTCTTCTTCTAGTCGTCGACCCTTTAAGAAAGGGAAGAAGAGCAAGAAGAAGAAGAATAAGAAGGTGCAGCCACATGCTGGGACGTCAGCACAGGGTCAGACCAAGAAGCGCAAGCCCGACCAGAGCCAGGCGGAGTGCTTCTTTTGCAAGAAGTAGGGGCACTGGAAGAGGAACTGTCCTCTATACATTGCCTCCCTGGACCCAAACAGGCCAAAGAAGAAGCAAGGTAATTATATGATAACACCTTGCAACTTTTCCATATGTGATACTACTGCCTGGGTATTGGATACCGGAAGCCCTTATCATATCTGTAATTCGATGCAGGGTCTGCAGGTCAGTAGGAGATTTGATGAAGGCGAGAGGTTCCTGAACATTGAAGATGGAAGCAAAGTTTTAGTTCTAGCTTTAGGAATCATGAACCATGTAATCAACTCTCGTAATGTAATTCTGAGTGAATGTCACTATTGTCCAAGCTTTTTATTAAATATTATTTCTGTAGGCCTTTTGGCTATGTACGGTTATGAATTTTAATAAAAAAAAATATTTGCAATATCATTTTGAATGGTGTTACAATGTTTGTTGAACAACTAAATAATAAAATTTACTTACTATCACAGCCTGTAAATGTGGTTCAAACCTTCGGTAAACGTCCTAGAATAGATAAAGTGTCAGAAGTCTACCTTTGGCACTGTAGGCTAGGTCATATCAATAAGAACAGGATAAACAAGTTGGCTCAAGAAGGAATTCTTAAAGTTGATGATTGTGAATCACTTTCAATCTGTGAGTCCTGTCTTTTTGGGAAGATGACCAAGTCATCTTTTATTGGAAAAGGTGAGCGAGCTAGTGAACTCTTGGGTCTGATACATTCTGATGTATGTAGACCCATGAGCTCATATGCAAGAGATGGATATTTGTACTTCATAACCATCACAGATGACCTATCGAGGTATGGGTATGTCTACTTAATGAAGCATAAGTTGGAGTCGTTCGAAATGTTCAAACTATTCTAAAATGAGGTAGAAAAATAAACTGAAAAGTGTATTAAAACTCTTCAATCTGATCGAGAAGGTGAATACCTTTCCAATGAGTTTCTAACATATCTCGAGGAGAATGAGATTCTCTCTCAATGGACTCCTCCTGGAACACCACAGCATAATGGTGTGTCTGAAAGGAGGAATCGGACCTTGTTGGACATGGTTCGATCCATGATGGGGTTTGCTGGTCTGCCGATCTTCCTCTGGGGATATGCACTCGAATCGACTTGTTACCTTGTAAATAGGGTTTCAAGTAAGTCTGTAACCAAAATGCCATATGAGATCGGACCATGTCTAACAGAGTCTGATTCCTCCTTTCTGACACACCATTATGCTGTGGTGTTTCTGGAGGAGTCCATTGGGAGAGAATCTCATTCTCTCCTAGATATGTGAGAAATTCATTAGAAAGGTACTCTCCTCCTCGATCAGGTCGAAGAGTTTTAATACTCTTTCTAGTTTATTTTTCTACTTCACTTCGGAATCGTTTGAACATTTCAAATGAATCCGACTTATGTTTCATCAAATAGACATATCCATATCTGGATAGATCATCTGTGAAAGTTATGAAGTAGAAATATCCACCTTTAGCACTTGTGCTCATGGTTTTGCATACATCAGTATGTACTAGGCCCAAGAGCTCAGTAGCTCTCTCACCTTTTTCAATAAAAGGTAACTTGGTCATTTTATCAAGAAGATAGGACTCACAGGTTGGAAGTGATTCACAATCACTGACTTTGAGGATTCTCTCTTGAGTCAACCTATTTTTTCTGTTCTTGTTTATATGACCTAGTCTACAGTATCATAAGTAGATATCTAACACACTATCTAATCTAGGGTGCTTGCCAGTTGAATAGACTCTTATCGGGCTTGATCTTTTTGGTCTGGCTCTACACTGATGTCCAAGCCTGAACTTGCACCTTCTTCATTTTTTTCTTCTTATTCTTCTTCCCTTTCCTAAAGGGTCGAGAATCAGAAGTTGAACCTCCCACTAAGTTCACCAACTCCTTGTGGAGTTGGTGATCCTTCTCAAAGTTTTGAAGCAACCCCAGTAACCCATGGTAGTTTACTTTAGGCTTTGTCATTCTATAATGAGTGAGGAATGGGAGATAAGATTTGGGCAGCGAGTTCAGTATTGCATCTTTCCCAAGCTACTCATGCAAGGGAAAACCGAGCTTGCTCAATCATTCCATCAGCTCGATCATATACAATACATGATCAGTGACAGAGGCACCATCCCGCATTTTGGCGTTGAAGATGGCACAACTAGTCTTGTGCCTTTCCACATCATCAGGTGTGCCAAAGGCATCCTTCAATACTTAAAGCATGTCTTTTGGCTGAGCCATCTCGAATCTGCGACTAAACTCGTCGCTCATGGTAGCCAGCATAATACAGCGCACCGTGGTCCGGTCACTGAGCCACTTCTGATAAGTGTCTCTGACTATTCTACGCGCATTGGTAGCTGGCTCCTCAGGTGCAGAATCCATTATCACATATAGGATCCATTCATACTCTAGGACTATCTTCAACTTTTGGTACCAGCTACCGAAGTTGGGTCCCACCAACTTATCATTGTCCAACAATGATCGGAGCGATAGGGAAGTGGCCATATTTGCACAAAGGAGAACCATAACCTAATTAGTAATTGATTTATTAAACCTAAAGATTTAGACTTTAATCAAAAAGTTTCTCCCACTATTTTATTCGAATTGGTAGCCTCTACCTTCAATTCGAGGAATTACCCTAATTCTTTAGTGGGTACTAGAATCCACTTAGACTGCACACAAACCCAACTTTGGTTGGCCAACCCATGTACATCTAAGGGTAGGTTCATAACCAATTGTTTCTCTAAATAATTATTAGTAATTTTAATTTTGCCCCAGAATCTAATCAGTAGGCTTTGGCCTCCACTGTAAGGATCCGGTTAGGTCCAACCATTAACATGACCATACTTGGTGCATCTAACCAATGAATGATTAAGTTCAACTTTGGTTGGCTCACCTAACCACCATTAGAGAGACCCTTCCAAGTCGTCATATGATGAGTGATAATTCCATTAGTCAACAATCACTAGGCCTTTGGGTCTGCAATGATTATTGAGTTAATGGACTCATTATCAAACACCTTAATGGGAGGCTATGACTCAGTTATCTCCATAACTTTATCATTTTAAGGACCTAATAATTTTAGAAGATTTAAATGATTTAGAAGATGAGATCAGATGGACCAGCATATCATGATCCTCCCACAGGCTTCACCAAGTCAGCTTAAGGGAGACCATTAAAAGGGCTGGTCTAGGAGCACCTAAATCAATCACACTGATTTACCTAGCTGACATGGGTCAGCTCAAATAGTCAAGTGATCTGATCAAAACATAATTTCACCAAGAGGCCGGGTAAGTTCGATCAGTGGGAGGGTCGGCCAAAGCTTGTCTTAGACACCATCAGAAATGGCCAGGTAAGCGGGCTCCCAATTAAAAACCATCGGTCTGGTTTATCTTAGACACCAACTAGTTTAATTAGTTTCAATTAGATCAACCTAACAGTTTGTGCTAGACTGCTTAGCCAAGAATCAAGTCCATTTGGTTCTCGTTAAAGACATGGACTTGACCAACTACAACTATTGTAATTGATCTAGAAAATCCTTGACCTAATCTAAGACAACAATTGATTAGATTTAGTTAATTCTCTAATTAAGTCCATCTTTAATCTAACCATAGGTCTAACCCAATTAATGGACCTAATTCCCACTAACCCATTAACCCAATATGTTATGGTTTGTGTCTTAGGTTCTTCAATTCACAATCCTAGAACCTAAACAAAATAACTTCTTAATTCTAAATTAAGTTTTGGACTGAAGGTTGGGTTTGGCTTTTCAAAAAATAATTTTTATATTTATAAAATAATTTTACAATATGATTCTACCAACCATATTGTATGTTTGATTCATAATCAAGATGCAAGTGTAATAAATATGAAACTACTTTAGATCTAATCTAAACAGGTTCATGTAATTGAAATAATTTCAACTTTAAACAATTTCTTTGCACAAAAATTATTAACAAAGAGATTTTATTTCAAATTTAAATACCTTTTAAATTTAATAAATCATAAATTTAATCTAGATCATATCTAACAAATTTATGATTAAAGACAGATCTACACGAACTAGGACAACCTTTGCACTGTAAGGGGTAAACCTTACAGCAGGACAACCTTGCAGTTCGTGATTGATCTAAAATTTTAATTTTAGATTTAATAATCAGATTATAAATTAGATCTAATCTAAAAAATAATCTAAGCATGTATAAATTATCATGTAATGAAGAACCTAGGCTCTGATACCAATTGAAGGAACCAGATCTAGGGTTTCAGGGTTAGATCTTGAAACTTTTTCAAGATCATGCAGCGGAAGACTAAAATAAATTAAAATTTATTTTTTAAAAGTAAAGAATCTCTAGATCTAAGATCTTATTACATGATTATTACATAGCATTAAATCAAAAATTAAAATATATAGAAAATGAACTACATGTTGATCATATCAACATGTTTCTATACTACATCTAATGTATGTATTAAACAATAGATCAGATCTATTACCTTACAAGTTAGATGTTCTAACCTCACTGATCTGGACTTAAGGATGATGTTGCAAGCCACACACGCATCCGGCCTCTAGGAGTCATCCACACGAGCCCACGAATCTCGATCAGAAGTCCTGCTTCAGAAAATCAGCACAGTATGCTAGTACTGCGCTGATCCTTTTTTTATGGTTGATCAGGTGCCTCCTTCTTCTTGATTTGGGCTCTTCCAAAAATGAGAAGTAGGAGGAGGAGTTTCAGATCTATGACACTCTCAGAAAACTCAAGATGGAGGAAGGAAAGAGATGAAAACAAACAACCCTAGAAGAAGACCCTCTTCTTCTTCTCATTTTTCTCTCTAAACACCCTATCTTGTGTCTATTATATCTCCACGACCCAAAGGTATTTCTCTTTGATTTTTGGATGGCCCAAAGGTATCTCAAGTCTCTATCTTTATCACAAATTTTATGAAGAAACTCATTTTATAGAGAGAGATATGATAGAGTCTTTATCTAGGTTAAATACCTAGTCAAGGCTTATCCAAACATGGCAAGATAAGGGGTGCCCAACTCTTGAGCACCTCCTCCTTATTTTCATGTATGGACTATCCAAAAAGGATGCACAATATGTACCCTAAAATCCATAAAAATTCCAAAAAAAAAATGGATAAATTCGATGCAAAATTGAAAGAGTTTTGGATTTTTAAAACTCTATCTTATAGAATTCGAAATCCAAACTTATTCCTCTTTGATTTGATCCAAACCACCTTTCATGTAAGAAAAAAGAGAGAAAACCTTTTGTGGATGTGGGAGAGACCTGGGAGAGGGCTTTTGTCACACAAAATAAGAGAAGATTGGCATGGAATAAGAGAGAGAACGTGGGGGGGCTTATGTGGCACAAGGTGGAATCTTAGTCTTACTAGGATTCTAACTCATGACTTATTTTAATTTGGTTTCTCAAACCAAATCAAACAAAAATTAGATCAACCCAATTAAAATAGATCTTAACCTAATTAAAAATTTAATTTAATCATATTAAATTAGATTTAAATCTGATTTAATTTTTTAATCAAATTAGAAATTAGGTTGACCCAATCCTAATTGAACTAGGACTAGTTTTTTCTTGCAATTAGCTTATCCAATAAACTAATTGGACTTGATCCAATCAAGCCTAAACTAAATCTAATTAAATTATATTTAATTAGACTTAATCTCAACCCATTGGCTTAATCAAATTAAACCAATTAGCAATCAAATTACTAATCGATCCTCCTGTAACACTTGCACTGGGATAAATGTCAATCGTATTGATCATTTAACCCTAGAACGATTCTTAATCATTGATCAACCATCCGATCGGATCATGAACTCTAATGTGTGTGACCTTATAGGTCCAAACCTAAGTCGATAGCACAAAAATAAATTTATGTACCAATCGAAGTGACCATCTAGCAATGGTACCCGACGATCGGATAGGTCGAATGTGTAGAACAACATCCTTAGAACCCATGCGGATATAGTTTCCATATAATTCATCCCCTTGACCAAAATGATCATAGGATATTTCAGAGTTCAACTGTCAACTCTGATAAGGTTGTCCACATTGTATTTCAAAATATCAAATCCATCTGATAGATTATCTTGGCCAAGATTTTGCTAAATTGAAATACAGTGACTCATTCTTCCCCAACTCTTGGAGTGGTCAATCCCATCTCGATCACACTCTGACTTCATAAGTACTTGACTGTGCCCAGAAGTCTTTCATCCCTGAATTAGAAATTCAGTTAGTCTAGTACCAAAGCACAGTGAGTTGCTTGCAAGTCACTGAGGCGATCTCAGGTCTAAGGGATACTTATACCTATATCCCATTAGAGATATTCTTGACAGCAGAATACTCTGGAGTTGGTCACGTTCCATGATGATGTACCCTTACATCTCACCTGTATGCCATACCAGTGTCTCCACACTCTTTGGTTAAGAGGACAACCAATCCATATGGCCTACAACGATCTATGCTCGATAGAAGCTGTCGTCCTTATTAACAGCTTATCATTTGGTCGTGGACAGTTTTAAAGACTAATTGATAAATCCTCTCTTTATCGAACTTAAATAGTCCTACAGACTTCATCATAACAACGGAGTTCATTAGAAGATGAAAGCTTATGATGAAGATGCCAAATATATTTTATTTATTAACAAATCAATTACAATACTTGGTTGCTCAACCGTCAATAGCTTGACGATTGGCTTTTGGGATATATTTCTCAATAGTCCTAACATAAACGAAGACCCGATCATTCAAGACTGGATAAGGAGGAAAGCCTCCTCAACGGCTCCTCTACACTCCTAGGACCCCATTAAGAGTAGAGGGAAAACCTTCACTCGAACACAAAAAAAAAATGGGGAAGAGAGAAAGGGAAAGCGACGAGCTACGCCAGTGATAAAGAAAAAATAAACTACATCAAAGACACAAGAAACCTCATCTCAATGAGGAAGGAGGCTCTAGTCAAAGACCCTTAGTCTCTAAGAGGGAACTCAACACTGGCAGGAGAAAATCATCTTTTTCAAGGTAACGAAAAGTTTGGGTCTCCAAGCTCGAGCACCGGGAGGAAGCGTCAAACTCGAATGGCCTCGAAAAGACCTTCGATCATGAACAAAAGGGGTAAATCAACATGGCGACGATCAGAAACCTTTAAACAACGTCGACATCGAACAAGATAAAAGACAAAAGAAGTTCGATAAACGACAACTTAATGCAAGAATGGATAAGGTAACAGAAAATTTCCTTTTCATTTCATTAGTGAAGTATACATTACAAAGCCTTTGAAGGCCAAAAATAAAAAATGACAAGAAAAGGAAAGAATACATAGAATAAAAGTTAAAGAAGCTCTAAGGAAGCTCGACTTCTTCAGACTTCGAACTCTCGATTCCAGCCATCATCGAGGATTGCCTTAAGTTTTTGACTTCTTCTTCCAGTTCTTTCTTTCTTAACAGCATCTCCCGATACATTTGGTGGAACTGCTGACTCTCTCCCTTCGACTCCAGAAGCCTCTTTCTCAAAACTTCAGACTCCACCTCGGCATCCTTGACCGCCTGCTGCTCATGGACCAGCTGAATCTTTAGCCGCTGCGGTTCGACCTTCTCCTGCCCAAGGGCCACGGACAGTTCTTCCATGGTCCCCCTCAAGGAGAGGAGCTTGTCAGAGCCTTGTGCAGAGATGGCCTGGACTTTCTCAGACAACTGCCCCTTGATGCAGGCAACCTCATCAGTCACCATCTTGAGCTTCCTTCGATAGTCGTCTATTTGCTCACACCAACCAACTTGATAGGCGTCGTAGTTCGCCTCGACGTCCTGCAGCTACTTCTGAAGGTCAGAGAACTTCTTCGACCAGTCTCGATCGTGGTCGGCCTGAGTTGTGAGCCAAGACGAGCTCCCTCCCAACTGGCCGATCTTCTCCCGTGCAGCCGCCAGCTCAACCTCAAGGGAGCTGATCTTGGAAGCCTGAGTCCAAGATCGATTGCTGGCACATTTTTGGAGTTCCTCAAGCTCCTTCACGAAGTCAGCCTTCCTCCGGGTGTAGTCCATGAAGCCCTTCTTGTGGAGGTCCTGAAAGTGAGCAGCCTCCATAGTGACTTCCAAATGGCTCTTCCTCAATCGGTGAAGTTCGTCATCTAGCTTTTTGGATTTCTTCATCAGGCGACGAACTTTCCTTCTGAGGTCCCAAACCATCAACTTCAGAGGAATCCCTCATGGTAAGAGAAGTGCTTCGGTGGGACACTGTCGTTGGAAGATAAGAGCGCCACAACACAAATCAATGCTAGAAAATAAAAGAGAAGAAAGGGAATGAAGAGTAAAAAAGAGGAGCCCTCTGTAAGGAAGAACCCGATTTCATTGATTAAGTTGTTCTTAAGTACAAGAGAATGAAAAAAGTTACAAAAAAAAAGGAGAATACAAATTTAGAGGTTTCGGACCTCTAGGGTAGAAATGGGGGAGCTCGGTGCCCCTGGAAGATCGGTCGCGGCAGCCGCGGTAGTCGAGGAAGTCTCGACTGGAGGAAGACTGGCAGCAGCTCCAGAAGGCCCGACTTCGTCATCAGACGCCTCATCCAGGAAGCCGAGGTCTAGCTCGAGAAACTTTCTGACCACCTTCTCTTAGCAGAGCTCAAAGCCCTTGATGAAGGTGGCCTAGCCGAACTCGATCTTCAGATCCCTCATCTCGGAGGAGGTTTTGAACTCCTCCACCGCCTGGACCATTGCCTCTGAAACCAAGGTCGGGACCTGCGCCTTCAACACGGAGACCTCGACCTTTGCTTTCTTTCTTTCCTCCTCCAAGGTGGCCCTCAAGTCTGCCAAGGTCTGCTCCTCCTTCTACAGCACCTCCTAGAGACTCGCGACTTCAACGATCTTCTCCTTGAGGCGGGTGGCCTCGACCAGGCGACCTTCCTCCGCCTGGGTGGCCTCCTTCCTAGCATTGTTCATCACCTCGATGTTGGTGATGAGCTGGTGTCCAATCTACAAAAGCGGCCAGGGAGTCAGTATAAAAGCTGAGGAATAAGCGAAGCAAAGAGGCGAGAAGAAGAAATGAGTAAATTGACCTACCTCGAGAAAGGACCCCAGAGAGTCCCAGACCCACTGCTCAGGATCGGCGTGAGCGGTCCTATGGACGACCTTGGGCAGGATGCACCCATCAACCAATCTCTTTATTATATCCCTATTGTTGAAGGAATTTTCCCCCGGATCTTCTTCGAAGCCATCGGCCTCCTCGATGGCGGCCCTGCTGCTGCGGCTCTTGCGGGCCAATGTTTTCTTTCTCCTTCTCCGTTCGTCCCCCAGTGCCTCCTCGGATCGGGCCTCTAGAGCAGGAACCTCGATCGGGGGGCTCCTTAAAGAGGCCCGAGGGACTGTGAGCTCGACGTCGGAGGGAGAGTCGACGGCAATGGCCGCCTGGGTGGGCGCGGTCGAGCTAGTCTCTTCTGCCCTTGCCCTCTTCGTCGCCCTCGAGGATGCTGCATGTTTCCTTTTGTGGGTCTTGAGACCCTGGACTAGCATTCGAGCTGCATCAGCATCCATATCTGCAGTGAATGAGGATCGACATAGCTTAACAAAAGAACAGAAAGAAAGGAGAAGCAAAAAAAAAAAAAATATATATATATATATATATATATATACTGATAGGGTTAAGAGGGCTTAGACCGATGTTAAACAAGAGTTGTTTCTTCAAGAGGTTGGAGAGAAGAGGGGCTGGATAAGACTTGAGTTTATTGGAGGCCTCAAGGTCATCCTGTCCCAGGCTAGAAGCTCGACGGACGGAATCCCTCAGGGAGCCCCAGGGAGGCAACCCCAGCTCCAAGGACGGGCATCGGACGTAGAAAAACCTCTCCTTCCAGTTGTGGATAGAAGAGGGGGCACCTTTCAGCAACCCCTTTCTACCAAACTGAGGGGAGAAGTACCACCAGTCCTTTGCCGAGGGATGACGCTTGAAGGTATAAAAATTTTTAAACAAAAAAAGAGTGGGCCGAACTTCAGCTAAACTACAGAGGGAAAGAAATCCTATCAGAAACCTAAAGGAGTTCGGCGCTATAGAAACTAAAGAAATGTTTAAGAAGCGGAAGAGAGCAATAACAAAAGGGAAAAGCAGAAGTCGAAGCCCGGCGCAGAAAGCTTCTTGGTATAAATAGAAGCAGCCGGGGGGAGGAGCGCTGGCCCAGCCAGTCGGCCCGGGAAGCTCCAGATCGTACTCCGAAGGAATCCCGTACTGAATCCTAACCAGTGAGAGTTCCTTGGGAAAATTCAATGTAGGGGTAAAATGGTAATTTTAAAACTTTTTCAAAATTATGATTTTACAGTGAAAAAATATTAATTAATCTAATTAATTAATATAAATTTATCCTACACTAAGATCTAAATATGATATATAGCATGCATGCATTTAAATTTGAATTTCAAATTCAAACAGTAAACACTTTACTGTAATGTGTTCAGAACACAATATCCTTGTGTGGGTAGTAGATCGCCGCAATCTGATCACCGTCAGGAGAGTTCAATCATCGCGATGCAGCCACACAGTGTGTCTGGCCTCTGCGGATCATCCACACGAAGCTCCTGATCTGATCGACTCCTCACGAGTGCTAGCTCGTTGTAGAGCCCTTTTGACGGTCGATGCTGATCGAACTCCTTCGATCGATGTCTGTCGATTCTTCAGATGCTCTGGATCATCAACAGACATGCTTGAGAGGATGTTGAATATCTTTCTGAGATTTTGTGTGCTCACGACACTCGTAGCTCACTTTCTCACTTTCCAAACCCCAAGCTAAAACTCTAGGGAACTCACCAAAAAACTTGCACCCACTTTTCTTTCTTTTCTTTCTTTTTCTCTTGGAAGGATATGGACTTCCTTCTCACGCACAAGACTTCTCACGCCCCAAAATTTTTCTCCAAAAATCTTCTTCTTGCACGCCGCACTCTTCTCCTCCTTTTATAACAACATCAAATGTCTTATCCAAAAGAAAGGATAAAGATGAGTAATTGCACTTTTGAATTCAAATCAAATTTTGAATTCAAATGGACACTAACTCATCCCTTATCCACTAAAGGTGTGAGGCATGGCTTAAATTGAATATAGAGAGATTTCATGAGAAACCTTTTCTCATGTAATAAATGGGGCATAAAAAAAGAGATAAGGTGCAAAGATTGATTGCCCATTCAAATTCAAACTTTATTTTGAATTTGAATGGCCAACCAATCATCCTTATCCTTTTATTTGGCACATTAAAGTGGGGTGTGGAGAGGGCTTGGCGTGAGAAAATAATTCATGAGAAGTTCCTTCTCATGAATTCAAATGGGTGCAATGGAAGTGAGGTGGCGCATAGAGATTGGGTCAAGGTGGTTTAATTATTTAAACCAACCTAATTGAACCAAATAATTTAGGTCCAATTAGACTAATTTAAACCCAACTAAATTAGGTTTAATTAGGCTCAATAAAATCCTAATCAAATCAGGAATTGACTAAGCCCAACCCTGATCAAATCAGAGACCAAACCATCTCGACGATTAGGTCAACTCTTAACCTAATCGGGTCAAACCCAACTGAATCTAATTCAATTGGACTTGATCCAAAAATAATTACTCAATCAAATTGAGTTAATTAGTGATCAAATCACTAATTAAACCTCTCATGAATACTGAGTCCAAATTCGATGGGCAATCGGGCATTAGAATTCATCGATATGTAACCCTGATCGAAAAGTCCCAACCAGTGGGACACTTGACCCCGGTACCCATAATGTGTGAAACTCGTGATCAGAGAATCTTGATTCTCGATCACTAAGTCCCAAATATGTAGGATTCTACACCAGCCATCAGATCATATAGGAACCTCTAATGTGTGTGACCCCACAGGTTCGAACCTAAGCCGATAGCACAGGAATCGATTCCTGTACTAATCGAAGTGACCATCTAGCAATGGTACCCGACGTCCGGATAGGTCGAAGAGTCGCAATCGCAACACTCAGAACCTACATGAATATGGTTACTATATAATTCATCTTTTTGACCCCTGTGTTTAGGATGACTCAGGGTTAAACTGTCAACCCTGATCAAATCATTCGAATCGTGCTCAACTCAAACAGTCCTGTGACTCCTCACAAGGACTACTCTGGCCAAGGTTTTGCTAAATTGAAACACGATTGTACACAGCTCCTAAATTGGAGTGGTCAATCCCATCTTGACACACGCACCGACAAGTCAAGTACTTGACTACACCCAGCAGCCTTCCATCACTGAATTAGAAATTCAGGTAGTCCAGTGCCTAAGTGTAGTGAGTTGCTTGCAAGTCACAATGGCGGTCTCAAGTCGGAGGGACATTTATACCCATATTCCATCGAAGCAAATCTTGACAGCAGAAATAGCTCCAGAGTCGATCACATTCAGTGCAGATGTACCCTTACATCTCACCTGTATGCCATACCAGTGTCTCCACACTCATTGGTTAAGAGGACAACCAACCTATATGGCACACAATGACCTATGCTTGATAAATATTATCGTCCTTGGTAACAACGTATCATTTGATCGTAAATAGATTTAAGGACTAAATGATAAATCCTCCTTTATCGAGTCTAAATAGTCCTAAGGACTTCTCCACAACATAGGAGTTCATTAGAAGATGAAACATTTTGTGATGAAAAATGCCAAAATAATTTTTATTCATTCATAATTCATGTACATATACAAAAATGAGCACAACCATCAACAGGCTGACGATTGACTTTGGGACACTATTCCCAATAATCTCCCACTTAGCCTAAAGCCAATCGGTGCAATATCTAATACCCATCTTCGACTTGAAGTTGTCGAACTCCTTCACCGCAATGGCTTTAGTGAATGGGTCGGCCAAGTTCTCCTTCCCGTCGATCTTCTGAAGATCGGCGTCACCTCGATCCATAATTTCCCGGATGAGATGGTAGCGACGCAGAATATGCTTCGTCTGCTAGTGTGCCTTTGGTTCCTTCACCTGAGCAATGGCTCCAGAGCTATCACAGTAGAGCAGAACTGGACCAACAAGGGAGGGTACTACTCCGAGCTCGATGATGAATTTTTTCAGTCACACCGCTTCTTTGGCAGCATCTGATATAGCGACATACTCCGCTTCGCAAACTGAATCAGCCACTGTGTGCTGCTTGAAACTTTTCCAGCAGATAGCCCCACCATTAAGGGTAAAAATAAATTCCGACACACTTTTGCTATCATCGTGATCAGACTAGAAACTAGAGTCTGTAAACCCTATAAGTCTCAAGTCCGATTCACCATAAACAAGCCACTGGTCCTTAGTATTTCTTAAATACTTCAGGATGATTTTAACAACCTTCCAGTGATTCTCCTCTAGATCAGATTGGTATCTACTCACTATCCCTAGTGAGTATGCCACATCTGGTCATGTATATGTCATGGCGTACGTGATAGATCCCACTGCCGAAGCATATGGAATCCTACCCATATGCTCTCTCTCTTGAGGTGTTGTCAGACAATCCCTCTTCGAGAGAGAAATTTCATGGCCTATCGGAAGATAGCCTTTCTTGAAATTCTCCATGCTGAACCTATTTAGCATAGTATCAATGTACGTAGACTGAGATAAACCAACCAACCTTTTAGATCTATCCCTATAGATCCTCATCCCTAGGATGTAGGAAGCTTCTCCCAGATCCTTCATGGAGAACTGTGACGACAGCCAAATCTTTATTCCCTGTAATGCAGGGACATCATTCCCGATTAAGAGAATGTCATCCACATACAATACAAGAAATACTACTATTAGACCATTAGCCCACTTATAAATGCAGGGCTCTTCTCAGTTCTTAACGAAGCCATACATCTTGATCATCTTATCAAAACATATGTACCAACACTGTGATGCCTGCTTAAGTCCATAAATGGACCTCTGTAGCCTGCACACCTTAGACTCATCTGTGGACATGAATCCTTCAGGTTGTATCATATACACCTCTTCGTCTAGCTCTCCATTTAGAAAAGCTGTCTTCACATCCATCTGTCAGATTTTGTTATAATCCAGGTGGTATGCCTAAGGCCCAGGGGACCAAGGCTAAGGCCAAGGTCTATCATTCATGAGGGCTTCATGGAGGCTCTAGGGCTAGTTGGGCCCTAGGTTGAAAGGCTGTGGGCCTTTCGGATTCTTGAGGTCTAGGTTATGTGGGCCTCAAGGGACCAACTCTGTATGGGCCAGGTCTGAGCCCAGGATAGGTGAGATTAGGTCGAGTCATGGGTGTACATGGGCTTGGGTTAACCTAATCTCCCATAGAGTTGGTCAAGGGAGTTTTGGGTTTGGGTCACTTGACCCGGTGTTTATATATACATGTACTTGTATAGGTTTGATTAAGCCAAGTAATAGATGACTCTTTCTCCCAAGTCTCTCTCTCTCTTCTCCCTCTCTCTCCAACCATTCTCCATGCCCAAGAGCAAGAAACCCTAGGGTTTCTTGCTGCCAGGTCCAGATAAGGAAAGAAAGAAGGGAGGCACTAGCCCCTTCCTCCTTGCAGCCACCAACCAGATTGCTCCCCTCCACTCTTGCAGTCACCCAAACACCTGGTCCATGATTTGGAATCTCTTTAGAAGAGGTTGGTACAAGTCCCTCTCAGATCTAGAGTTGATCTGAGGTCGTTTGAGGTGCGGGTGAGATCTCCATCAACAGATCTATAAGAAAGGCAGCAGCAGGACAGATCTGCAAGGTCTGTCTCCATCTACCTTCTTCCCTATCTAGAACACCCTGATTTGAGATCTACAAATTTGAAGACCTCGGACCAGGCCTGATCTGGTTGGGTACCAGATCTTGAATTTTTTAGAGGTGATTTCAGAGATGTTCTTCATGTGGAACGAAAGGCTGACGAAAAAGACAGCAACCAGGTTGATTTCATTAAGGGCCTTGGATCGAGTCTAGAAGTCTCCAGATCTATTCGTTGCTGTTTCTGCTGCACCCAAGGTCCGTGGGAGGAGTTGAGATCGTGCTCCAATAGTTGGTATCAGAGCCACGATGGTGAGGAAGCGATTCCAAGCATGAGAAGTTGAAGATCCCAAGTGCTAAAAATTTTCAGCAAGGTACCATCAAGGTATATTCTATACTTCTAGATTTTATATTGCTTGTTTGGCTTGGATCCAGTCATGGGCAGCAATATGAAGGTCAATTTCGAGAAGTTTGATGGCAAGAGAAATTTTTCGATGTGAAAAATCTGGGTGGAGGATCTTCTGGTGCAAGCAGATCTGGATCAAGCTTTGGATGAGAAGCCTGAGGGAATGACAGATAGACAGTGGGCATCGTTGGAAAAGAAAGCATGCTCGGTGATCAGAGGATGTTTGGTGGATGCGGCGTTGTATTCAGTGCTGGAGGAAAAGACCCCGAAGGGCCTTTGATCGAAGTTGCACACCATGTATATGGGGAAGAATATGTGCAACAAGCTAATGCTGAAGAAGAGGTTGTACAGTCTTCAGATGCAGGAGGGATCTGATGTGATTGGCCACATTCAGAGGTTCGACCAGTTGTGCATGGAGTTGATGAATATCAGGGTGAAGCTGGATGAGGAGGACAAGTCCCTATTGCTTTTGTGTTCACTACCAGGATCATATGACTCTATGGTGACTACACTGCTCTATGGCAAGGAGACTCTGAAATATGAGGACATGATCTCGGTGCTGAGGTCTAATGAGCAGAGAGAAAAGTTGACCAGAGATCAGGCTCCCCAGGAGGGTTTGGTAGTAGGGGAGAGGACAGATAGAGGCAGAGGCAGAAGCAAGTCCAGGGGGCGGTCCAAGTCCAGGAAGGGAAAGAAAGAGGTGAAATGCTTCAAGTGCAATGAGTTCGGGCACTTCAAGCGAGAATGTCCACTATTGAAGAGCAAGAAGGGAGAAAGAAGTGGCTCAGAATCAGTGAGTGCAGTTGCTGGGCAACAGGTGGAGGATAATCTACTTGTGGTATCAGATGGTCATAGGCATTACACAGAGGAGTGAACACTAGACTCTGCGTGTTCACATCACTACACACCACACAGGTCTTGGTTTGCGACATACACCAAGACAGATGAGGGATCAGTGACTCTAGGTGACAATCATCCTTGCAAGGTGGCTGGGATAGGGACAGTCAGGGTGAAGATGTTTGATGGGATTGTGAGGACATTGACAAATGTAAAGCACATCCCGGAGCTGGAAAAGAATCTGGTGTCACTTGGCTACTTGGAGCGCAGTGGATACAACTTTAGCAGTAGGGCTAGAAGCGGAGTACTGAACATCTCCAATGGAGCCATGGTAGTGATGAGAGATAAAAGATTGGACAATAACCTCTATCGCATGGAGGGATCTGTGGTGACCGGAGAGTCTGATGTAGCAGCTGCAGCACAGAACCAGCAAGGGGCTTACAGGATGTGGCACTACCGCCTAGGCCACATGGGTGACAAGGGGCTGAGGGAGTTGAGCAGGAGAGGACTCATCTCTGATCTAGAGGATGGTGCTACAGGGGAGATCTGTGAGCCTTACCAGATGGGAAAGCAGAGGAGAGTTCATTTCAACATTAGTACAGCCCGCAGTGCAGCCCCTCTGGAGTTAGTACACACGGATGTGTGGGGACCGGCCCCAGTTTCAGCTAGGAATGGGGCCAGATACTTCATGACCCTGATTGATGATTTCTCAAGAAAACTCTGGATTTACTTCATGAGAGAGAAGTCAGAGGTCTTCACCAAGTTCAAGATCTGGAGAGCTGAGGTGGAGAAGGAGCAGGGGAGGAGTGTAAAGTGTCTGAGGTCAGACAATGGCGGAGAGTACACTAGCAGAGAGTTCCAGGACTACTGTGAGGGGTGTGGGATCAGGAGATACCTCTTAGTTAAGGGGACTCCACAGCAGAATGGGGTGGCCGAGAGGATGAACAGAACACTTCTGGAAAAGACATGATGTATGAGGCTATAGGCAGGGCTTCCAAAGGAGTTCTGGGTTGACACAGTAGACGCAGTGGGTTACTTGGTCAATCGGTCACCTCACACCAGGTTGGATGGCAGGCTTTCAGAGGAGGTGTGGTCTGGGAGGATAGTTGGGCTGGGCCATCTACGGGTATTTGGGTGCATGGCCTATGTGCACATTGGAGCTGGTGAGCGGAGCAAGCTAGACGCCAGATCACGCAAGGCGGTGTTTCTAGGCTATCCACGAGGAGTCAAGGGATACAGGCTGTGGGATCCCTTGGAAAAGAAGGTCATCATTAGTTGGGATATGACTTTTGATGAGGAGTCAGTCCTACAGAGGCGAGTAGGCATGGAGGAGCAGCAGGAGCAGGAGGAGGTCCAGCAGGGCACTGCTGGATAGCTAACCTCTTTGATTTTACCTCTTGCAGGTACTACTGGAGGATATGACATTCAGGTGGAGCACCTACCTAAGGTGTCTTCATAGGTGGATATGACTCGGACGGATGATCGAGGTGGAGAGGTCCAGTAGGAGCAAGCTGGATCGAGGACTGATATCGGTGTTGCCCTACACAAGCCCAAGAGGACCATCAGGCAATCGGACCGATATGGCTTCGAGGAGACGCTGTCATATGCCCTGGTGATAGTGAATGGAGACCCATATATGTATCAGGAGACTATTGAGAGCCAAGACAAAGAGCGATGGATCCATACGATATCCGAGGAGATGCAGTCTCTCCACAAGAACCAGACGTGGCGATTGGTACAGTTGCCACAGGGGAAGAGGCCCATTGGCTACAAATGGGTCTACAATCGCAAGGACAGAGTGGAGCTGGTTGAGGCCTTGGGACACCAAGGTGGAGATTGTTATGATACAGGTAGTGTGCCCAAGGCCCAGGGGACCAAGGCTAAGGCCAAGGTCCATCATTCATGAGGGCTTCATGGAGGCTCTAGGGCTAGTTGGGCCCTAGGTTGAAAGGCTGTGGGCCTTTCGGGTTCTTGAAGTCTAGGTTATGTTGGCCTCAAGGGACCAACTCTGTATAGGCCAGGTCTGGGCCCAGGATAGGTGAGATTAGGTTGAGTCATGGGTGTACATGGGCTTGGGTTAACCTAATCTCCCATAGAGTTGGTCAAGGGAGTTTTGGGTTTGGATCACTTGACCCGGTGTTTATATATACATGTACTTGTATAGGTTTGATTAAGCCAAGTAATAGATAACTCTTTCTCCCAAGTCTCTCTCTCTCTTCTCCCTCTCTCTCCAGCCATCCTCCATGCCCAGGAGCAAGAAACCCTAGGGTTTCTTGCCGCCAGGTCCAGATAAGGAAAGAAAGAAGGGAGGCGCTAGCCCCTTCCTCCTTGTAGCCGCCAACCAGATTGCTCCCCTCCTCTCTTGCAGTCACCCAAACACCAGGTCCAGGACCTGAAATCTCTTGAGAAGAGGTTGGTACAAGTCCCTCTCAGATCTGGAGTTGATCTGAGGTCGTTTGTGGTGCGGATGAGATCACCATCAACAAATCTACAGGAAAGGCTACAGCAGGACAGATCTCAAATCTACAGGAAAGGCTCCATCTACCTTTTTCTCCATCTAGAACACCCCAATTTGAGATCTATAAATTGAAAGACCTCGGTCCAGGCCTGATCTAGTTGGGTACCAGATCTTGGATTTTTTAGAGGTGATTTCAGAGGCGTTCTTCATCTGGAATGAAAGGCTGATGAAGAAGACAGCAACCAGACTGATTTCGTCAAGGGCCTTGGATCGAGTTCAGAAGTCTCCAGATCTATTCGTTGCTGGTTCTACTGCACCCAAGGTTCGTGGGAGGAGTTGAGATCATGCTCCAATAGATTTCATATTCCAGATGGGCAGCTATCGCAAGCATAATCCGAATGGATTTGAGCATTGCCACAGGAGAAAATGTCTCGTCATAGTCTATACCATAACATTGACGATATCCCTTGGCAACCAGACGGACTTTATAGATTTCCACCTTTCCGTCTGTGCCCCTCTTCCTCTTGAAGACCCACTTACACCCTATGGGTTTTACTCCTTTAGGTGGGTCAACCAATGTCCACACATCGTTGACCTTCATGGACTCCATTTCGGATTTCATGGCTTCTAGCCATTTCTTAGAGTCGGGTCTCTGCATTGCATCCATGTAGGTGATCGGATCCTCATCATTTTCATCAAGTTCGATAGGATCGTCGTCCTGAACCAAGAAACCATAGTATCTATCTGATTGACATGGTACTCTACCAGATCACCTTAAGGGTCCTTGAACAATAAGCTCCGGATCTGATCTAATCAAATCCAGTTCAGGTTCAGCAACTTGTGTCAGTTTTTCCACCTGTTGAACTTCGTCAAGTTCGACCTTAGAGGCAACAGTCCCTTCACCAAGGAACTTCTTTTCCAAAAAGATTGCCTTAAGGCTGACAAACACTTTTTGCTCATTAGCTAGGTAGAAGTAATACCCTTTGGTCTCTTTTGGGTACCCTATATAATTACACTTGTCAGACCTAGGTCCAAGCTTGTCCGTAATTAAACATTTAACATAAGCTGGATACCCCCAAACTCTAAGGTACGAGAGTACTGGCTTATGTCCTATCCATATCTCATATGGCGTTTTGGTTACAGACTTACTCGAAACTCTATTTAGAAGGTAACAAGCCGATTCGAGCGCATATCCCCAGAGGGAGATCGGCAGACCAGCAAACCCCATCATGGATCGAACCATGTCCAACAAGATCCGATTCCTCCTTTCAGATACACCATTATGCTGTGGTGTTCCAGGAGGAGTCCATTGAGAGAGAATCCCATTCTCTCCAAGATATGTCAGAAACTCATTGGAAAGGTATTCACCTCCTCGATCAGATCGAAGAGTTTTAATACACTTCCCAGTTTATTTTTCTACCTCATTTCGAAATAGTTTGAACATTTCAAACGACTCCGACTTATGCTTCATTAAATAGACATACCCATACCTCGATAGGTCATCTGTGAAGGTTATGAAGTAGAAATATCCATCTCTTGCACTTGAGCTCATGGGTCCACATACATCAGATTGTACCAGACCCAAGAGTTCACTGGCTCGCTCACCTTTTCCAGTAAAAGGTGACTTGGTCATTTTACCAAGAAGACAGGACTCACAGGTTGAAAGTGATTCACAATCACCTACTTCAAGAATTCCTTCTTGAGCCAATCTGTTTATCCTGTTCTTATTGATATGACCTAGTCTACAGTGCCAAAGGTAGACTTCTGACACGTTATCTCTTCTAGGGCATTTACCGGAGGTTTGAACCACATTAACAGGTTGTGATAGAAAGTAAATTCCATTATAAAGTTGTCCAATAAACATTGTAACACCATTCAAAATGATATTGCAAATATTTTTTTTATTAAAAATTGATAACCGTTCATGGCCAAAAAGCCTACAGAAATAATATTTAATAAAAAGCTTGGACAATAGTGACATTCACTCAGAATTACATTTCAAGAATTGATTACAAGGTTCATGATTCCTAATGCTAGAATTGGAACTTTGCTTCCATCTCCAAAGTTTAGGAACCTCTCGCCTTCATCAAATCTCCTACTGATCTGCAGACCCTGCATTGAATTGCAAATATGATAAGGGCTTCCGGTATCCAATACCCAGGCAGTAGTATCACAAATGGAAAAGTTGCAAGGTATTATCATATAAGTACCTTGCTTCTTTTTCGGCCTATTCAGGTCCAGGGAGGCAATGTATAGAGGACAGTTCCTCTTCCAGTACCCCTGCTTCTTGCAAAAGAAGTACTCCGCCTGGCTCTGGTCGGGCTTGCACTTCTTGGTCTGACCCTGTACAGACGTCCCAGCATGCAGCTGCATCTTCTTATTCTTCTTCTTCTTGTTCTTCTTCTTTCCTTTCTTAAAGGGTCAATGACCAGAAGAAGACCCTCCCACAACATTCACCAACTCCTTATGGAGCTGGTGATCCTTCTCAAAGTTCTGCAGCAACCCCAACAAGCCGTGGTAGTTCACTGCAGGCTTTGTCATCCAAAAATGAGTAAGGAAGGGGAGGAAGGACTTGGGCAATGAATTAAGGATCGCATCCTTACCGAGCTGCTCGTGCAAGGGAAAGCCCAGTTTACTTAGACGCTCAATCATTTTGATCATGTATAGTACATGATCAATGACTGAGGCTCCATCCCTCATCCGAGCATTGAAAATGGGACAACTAGTTTTGTGCCTTTCAACATCGTCAGGCATGCCAAAGGAGTCGTTCAACAATTGAAGCATCTCCTGGGGCTGGGCATTCTCAAACCTGCAGCTGAACTCATCATTCATTACCGCCTGCATTATGCACCGAACAGTGGTGCAGTCGTTGAGCCACTTCTGATAAGTGTCTCGAACTGTCCCTCTAACGTTCGGGGATGGCTCCTCAGGTGCCAGATCCGTTACTACATAAAGGATCCGCTCATTCTCAAGGACGATTTTTAATTTTCGATACCAGCTATCGAAATTAGGTCCCATGAGCTTGTCATTATCTAATAATGACTAGAGGGATAGGGTAGTGGCCATAGCTGCATAAAGGAAAATCAAACCTCTATTAGTACATAAATTATAAATACTAAAGATTTGGACTTTAGTCTAAAGTTTCTCTCAGTATTTTTACGAACTGGTAGCCTCAACCTCCAATTCGAGGAATTACTTTAATTTCTTAGTGGGTACTAGAATCCACACAGACTACACACGAGTCCAACTTTGGTTGGTCAACCCATGTGCATCTATGGGTAGGTTCATAACCAGTTGTTTCTCTAAACAACTTCTAGTAATTGATTTTACCCCAGAACCTAATCAGTAGGCTTTGGCCTCCACTGAAAAGATCTGGTTAGGTCCAACCATTAACATGATTTGATTTGGTGAATCGGACCAATAAATGATCAGGCCCGACTTTGGCCGGCCAACCTGATCACCATCAGAAAGACTCAAACCAAATTATCATATTATGAATGATAATTCCATTAGTCAATAAGCACCTGGCCTTTGGGCCTCCAATGATTATTAAACTAATGGACTCATTATCACTCACTTAATGGGAGGCTATGACTTGTTATCAATATAACTTAATCATTTTTAGGGACCTAATAATTTTTGAGGATTTTATTAAAAGATAGATGAGAAGAAAATATCCAGCCAATTTCAATCCTCCTACTGACTTCACCAAGTCAGATTAAAAAAAAAAGATTTAATTAAAGCTGGCATTAGGAGCACCTAAATTAGTCAAACTGATTTACCTAATGACATGGGTGAGCCCTAATCACCAAGTGATCTAATAAAAATCTAATTCACCAGGTTGGCCAAGTAAGTGAGATCAGTGGTGGGGATATGCCATTAACTCGTCAGAGATCGAATCACTGCGAGTAGCTCCCGCTTAAAAATCACTGGTCAAACTGCCAAACTTAACTTAGACACCAACCGGTTCATTAGTTTTAATTTGATCAACTTAGTAAATTGGGTTCCACTGTGTAGCCATGAATTAAGTCCATCGTGGTCTAGTTAAAGACATGGACCCATTCAACTACAACTATTGGAGTTGAGTCTAGAGTATCCTTGACCTAATCTAATTCAACTTTTGATTAGATTTGATCAATTACTCTAATTTAGTCCATTTCTTTAAGCTAACCTTAGGTCTAACCCAATTATTGACCTAATCCATCTAACCCATTGATCCACAAGTTTATGCAATTGTCTTAGATCTTAATTCACAATTCTAGACCTACTGACAACACTTAATTCTTTTAATTAAGTATTTGGGCTGATGGGTCAGAGTTTGGCATTTTAAAAATAATTTTCAAATTTGAAAGGTTTTATTTTCTGTTCACCAAATATGTTGACTCATTTCACAAATAGATCAGCACATTTCATAAATAGCAATCCTATTGCTAATTACATAATAAAAAATAACTCAATCAAAATAAATCATGAATATTCCTTTAGATCTAATCTAACACATTCATGATAAATTTTATAATTGAACCTTTACAATTAATTTCTTTCACTACTTCATCTGCATGGGATATAATTGCAGCGGCACCCCTACCGCCATAGGAGACCCCATCGAATGGGAGGAAAGGACCTTTAAACCCTGCTTTTCTCCTATGACCGGACGGCCATGGCAACCAACCCAATTCAATTACTTGCTAGTTAGATCAAGTATATCTAAATATACCAATTTTAAAATTTAAATTTCAAATTTCAAATTTTAAATTTTAAATTTTGAATTTCAAATTTCAAATTTCAAATTTCAAATTTTCAAATTTTGAATTTCAAATTTCAAAATTTAAATTTTGAATTTCAAATTTGAAATTTTAACCAAATTTTAAATTTCAAATTTCAAATTTTGAATTCCAAATTTTTGAATTTTGAATTTCAAATTTCAAAATTCAAATTTCAAATTTTGAATTTCAAATTTTTGAATTTTGAATTTCGAACAACTTTCAAAATTCAAATTTTAAATTTTAAATTTCAAATTTTAAATTTAAAGTTTTAGATTACAACTTAATCTATGCATGCAAATATATATATATCATATCTAAGAACCCGCTCTGATACCATTTGTGGAGAAAATTCAGTGCAGGGGTAAAATGGTAATTTTAAATTTTTTTCAAAATTATAATTTTACAGTGGAAAAATATTAATTAATCTAATTAATTAATATAAATTTATCCTATACTAGGATCTAAATATGATATATAGCATGCATGCATTTAAATTTGAATTTCAAATTCAAACAGTAAACACTTTACTGTAATGTGTTCAGAACACAATACCTTTGTGCGGGTAGTAGATCGTCACAATCTGATCACTGTCGGGAGAGTCTGATCATCGCGACACAGCCACACAGCATGTCTGGCCTCTATGGATCATCCATACGAAGCTCCCAGTCTGATCGACTCCTCACGAGTGCTAGCTCGTTGTAGAGCCCTTTTGACGGCCGATGCTAATCGAACTCCTTCGACCGATGTCTGTCGATTCTTTGGATGCTCTGAATCATCAACAGACATGCTTGAGAGGATGTTGAAGATCTCCCTGAGATTTTATGGGCTCACGACACTCGTAGCTCACTTTCTCACTTCCCGAACCCCAGGCTAAAACTCTAGGGAACTCACCAGAAACTTTGCACCCACTTTTCTTTTATTTTCTTTCTTTTTCTCTTGGAAGGATATGGACTTCCTTCTCATGCACAAGACTTCTCATGCCCCAGAATTTTTCTCCAAAAATCTTCTTCTTGCACGCCCCACTCTTCTCCTCCTTTTATAACAACATCAAATGTCTTATCCAAAAGAAAGGATAAAGATGAGTAATTGCACATTTGAATTCAAATTAAATTTTGAATTCAAATGGACACTAACTCATCCCTTATCCACTAAGGTGTGAGGTGTAGCTTAAATTATGCATGGAGAGATTTCATGAGAAACCTTTTCTCATGTAATAAATGGGGCATAAAAAAATGGATAAGGTGCAAAGATTGATTGCCCATTCAAATTCAAACTTTATTTTGAATTTGAATGGCCAACCAATCATCTTTATCCTATCATTTGGCACATTAAAGTGGGGCATAGCGAGGGCTTGGCATGAGGAAATAATTCATGAGAAGTTCCTTCTCATGAATTCAAATGGGTGCAATGGAAGTGAGGTGGCGCATGGAGATTGGGTCAAGGTGGTTTAATTATTTAAACCAACCTAATTGAACCAAATAATTTAGGTCCAATTAGACTAATTTAAATCCAACTAAATTATGCTTAATTAGGCTCAATAAAATCCTAATCAAATTAGGAATTGACTAAGTCCAACCCCTGATCAAATCAGGGACCAAACCATCTTGACGATTAGGTCAACTCTTAACCTAATCGGGTCAAACCCAACTGAATCCAATTTAATTGGACTTGATATAAAAATAATTAATCAATCAAATTGAGTTAATTAGCGATCAAATCACTAATTAAACCTCTCATAAATACTGAGTCCAAATTCGATGGGCAATCGGGCATCAGAATTCATCGATATGTAATCCTGATCGAAAAGTCCCAACCAGTGGGACTCTTGACCCCGGTACCCATAATATGTGAAACTCATGATCAGAGAATCCTGATTCTCGATCATTGAGTCTCAAACATGTAGAATTCTACACCAGCCATCAGATCAGATAGGAACCTCTAATGTGTGTGACCCCGCAGGTTCGAACCTAAGCTGGTAGCACAGGAACCAATTCCTGTACTAATCGAAGTGACCATCTAGCAATGGTACCCGACGTTCAGATAGGTCGAAGAGTCACAATCACAACACTCAGAACCTACATGAATATGGTTACTGTATAATTCATCCTTTTGACCCCTGTGTTTAGGATGACTCAGGGTTAAACTGTCAACCCTGATCAGATCATCCGAATCATGCTCAACTCAAACAGTCCTGTGACTCCTCACAAGGACTACCCTGTTCAAGGTTTTGCTAAATTAAAACACGACTATACACAGCTCCTAAACTGGAGTGGTCAATCCCATCTTGACACACACACCGACAAGTCAAGTACTTGACTACACCCAGCAGCCTTCCGTCACTGAATTAGAAATTCAGGTAGTCCAGTGCCTAAGTACAGTGAGTTGCTTGCAAGTCACCGTGGTGGTCTCAGGTCGGAGGGATATTTATTCCCATATTCCATCGGAGCAAATTTTGACAGCAGAAATAGCTCCGGAGTCAGTCACATTCAGTGCAGATGTACCCTTACATCTCACCTATATGCCATACCAGTGTCTCCACACTCATTGGTTAAGAGGATAACCAACCTATATGGCACACAACGACCTATGCTTGATAAACGTTGTCGTCCTTGGTAACAACGTATCATTTGGTGGCGAACAGATTTAAGGACTAAACGATAAATCCTCCTTTGTCGAGTCTAAATAGTCCTAAGGACTTCACCACAACATAGGAGTTCATTACAAGATGAAACATTTTGTGATGAAAAATACCAAAATAATTTTTATTAATTCATAATTCATGTACATATACAAAAATGAGCACAACCGTTAACAGACTGACGATTGGCTTTAGGACACTATTCCCAACACCTCTGAAGTCAGAGAGCTAGGGATGGTGTCTGGTACAAAGATCGGACGAGGTTCATCTACAAAACTAATATTTTGGAGAGCTGGGATGGATGAACTCCTAGAACTGCTAGAGGAGGAAGTGCTGGAGGACATTTTGGATCGAGCAAAAATCCTAAAAACCTTGAAAAAATTAGAAAAAATAAGAAACGGGATATTCATGGAAAACCGAACAGGTGGAATGTAACAGAAGAAAAATGGAAGAAGAACAGCAAGAGAAAGAACAAAGAGGGGAGTTCTAGAACTAACCTAGGCTGGTCCGAAGGATGCAGAGATGCAGAGATGGGGATGACTCGAAGAATGCCTAAGGCCGAAAAGAATGCTGAGGAAGGACGAAACTCTCAGGAAGGAGGGATCGAAGAAACATTTGGGCAAAGTGAGACCCCTGATGGAGGGGGGCAGGTTTAAATAGACGATGAGGTCCGACGGAATAATGATCGCGGATCTCCTCTGGCCGATCTACAACCATCACGTGTCCCACTCATTATGACAGGCGGCTGAAAGTGGCCGACAGCTGATAGAACCATTATTGCATCGTACCTTGAGCAACGCTCCAGCAAAAATTCCAAAAAAATCTTTTCGGATCGCGTCAATTTGAAAGGCTCCAGCACCAGCGCGCCAAACGCCAAAATATCTGGAAACAACCAAGTACAAAAATCGAGGGAGGCAACTTCGGCTGTGAAAATTTCTCTGTACTTTCTTCATTCAGAATCCGAACTCGAAAGTAGGGGGACTGGTGTTGGGTATAAAATACCCCCCCAGCCGAAGTTCGAAAAGGGCCGACCCTTCCAGGGCTCTTCCGGCTTCCGACCTTATATGGCATCTTTCTGAACTCCCTCGACCGTCCGAGCTTCCATAATACCATCCAGACTTCTCAGACATTGAGCTCCTCCATTCATGTACCGGGCTGCTCCAAATGCTCTTTGGGCTTCATTATCAGTCGATTTTCTACAATAACCAGACTCCATCCAAGTTTTTACGATGGTCGACTGCCTTCCGAATTTCATCCGAACTCCTACAAGGGCCGAGCTCCGTCCGAACTTCTATAACGGATCGATTCCAGATGAATTTCTACAAAAGCCGGATCTCTACCCCGAACTTCTATTGCAGGTGGACTTCATCCGAACACCTACCAGGGTTGGGCTCCGTCTGAACTTCTACAGTGGGTGGATCACAGATGAGCTTCTACAATGAACAGGCTCCACCAGCAGGATCTCTACTCCGAACCTCTTTCGGACTTTGCCAAGGATCGAACTTCTACGACAACCGATCTCTAGTGACAGGCTTCTACAGTAAGTGGTCTACTCTGAACTTCTATGACAACCGGTCTCCATCCGGGCTTCTACGGTAAGCGATTTCCTTCCGGACTCTTACAGGAACTAGATTTTGGGCGAACTTCTACAACGGACATGCTGCAGCAGCTAGATTTCTACAGTGACCAATTGTCTCTGGTATCTTCCGTACCTCTTCGGCCATCAACCTTCGACAGCACCAGCCGACCTTCCACAGATCCATCCGGTCTCCTCCAGCAGACAAACTTCCATAATGCCTTCCGAATTACGCTATTAGCTGACCTTCTGCCGTATTCCTCATGCAACCAGACCTCTCCAGCGGACAATCTTCAGACGAGCTTCCACATCAAGCAAATCCCAGACGGACTTCTCTGGCAATTGAATTTCTACCGAACTTCACCAACAAAAAGTCTCCATTTGAGCTTCTACAGTAGATGATTTCGCCTGCAGCATCAGCGCCCAAGGCACCCGACAACAGTGGACTCGTCAGTAACCTCAAAAATATCCGAGCTTCTTCTGGATTGCTGAGACAGAGAGCCATTTTGCTCCATCAGACGTCCCGACCGAGCTTCAGTCGACAGGCTCGAACTCTCTGGCAAGTCATGACAATGGCCACTACCCTGCTCCACTTTCTAAAACAGATTCCACGCGGCTCCACCACTCTCTGGCAAGTCATGACAATGGACACCACCCCACTCTCCATAACAAACTCCACGTGGCCCTGAATGGCCCTCTGATGTCACTACTCTCCGTAACAAACACCGCATGGCCCTGAACGGCCCACTACCAGGCGGTTACAGACGTCGCTGTCAATCAGTTATGCTCTCCGTCTATAAAAAGGGATCCCCCAGATACATTCTTCTCTAAGCTAAAAACTCTATCTCGAAACTCTGTTAAAATTCTCATTCGAGCACTCCATTTCTGTTGAGGCAGAGTACTGACTTGAGCATCGGAGGGTCTTGCCAGAGCACCCCCAACTCCGGTTTAGACTTTTCTTGCAGGTCCCGACGGCGGACGCGACCCCCCCCGACTCCAGCTTCTCCGATGTCAGCAGAATTCTGCACCAACAGAACCATGTCAAACTCAAACACATATTCATATCAATTCTCAATTAACTAATGATGACTCTAATGAAGAAACAATAGAAACTCTTTCTAATCTCCTTCCTACTTTTGGCCAAAAGATTTTTTCTGAGTCATCTATGTATCAGAATACACAGGATGCGATCTCCACTTACTAGGAGTGATCGATTCTATGTTGACCTACTCACAACCTTCATACATACTCTACCATATCCAGAATATCCCGTACATGTCTTAATGCCATATCTGAGTATGAACCAAAATATGAATTCATATGCATAAGATTTCCTGGTAATCTAAAGTCTAAAGATCACTTGCACAACTTCCACTTAGAAAATCATCTTTGACATGCAAGTAAGGCTTCCATAAGATGTTCTCTTTCATCGAGTCAATTTAGTGGACTCATTTTTTAAATGAGCATCCACATCCTAGTATTAGTATCTCACACAAGTGGCTAATGAGATCTGCCACCTTCTCCATCGAGCATACATAGGATGTGCCAATTTATTTGGAACATTGATCTCTGACTCAATGCTCCTACGATCAAGAATATTTAAGATTAGGATTTTAAGATTTTAGATCTCACTAACATGACCTATTCATATCTCATAAAATTATTATCCTAATCTTTGGGGTTCATCATAATCTTAGTCATAATAAGATGTAGCTAATATGATGAATCAATACCTCATTTTATTATCAAATAATAAATATCATTACATAAGTTAGAAAATTACAAAGAAAAGTCCTATCACAACATACTTGCGATTGGCTTATAGGATACTCTTTTTTTAATCTTTCACTTGCACTAAAGCCAATCATCTTTGTATCTCAATCCCATACAATCAAGATGGTGATCAAATAGCTACTGTGGTATGGCCTTAGTGAATGGGTCTGCTATATTATTCTTTTTATCTACTCATTCAAGGATAATATCTTATCTCTCTATGATTTTTCAAACGAGATGGAAGTGTCTGAGGATGTGCTTGGATCTTTGATGAGACCTAGATTCTTTAGCTTGAATAATGGCCCCAGTGTTATTACAATAGAGTGGCACCGATCCTTCAATCTCAGGAATGACTCCTAAATCCATGATGAACTTCTTCATCCAAATAGCTTCCTTAGCGACTTCACTAGTAGTGATGTACTCTACCTTAGTAGTTGAGTCAGCTACTGTCTACTGCTTGAAACTCTTCTAACTTACTACCCCACCATTTAGGATAAACATGTATCCTGATATTGACTTGCTATCATCCAAATCAGATTGAAAATTAGAATCTGTATATCCCTTTAGTTTCAACTCTGATTCTCAAGTACTTCAGAATATTTTTCATAGCTTTTCAATGATCCTCTTCTGGATCAGCCTGAAATTTGCTTGCTATACCCAAAGCATAAGCTACATCAAGCTTGGTACATAGCATGGCATACATTATTGATCCCATAGCCAAAGCATAAGAGATTTCATTCATCCTCTTTCTCTCTTCTGGTGTCTTAGGATATATTTTTTTAGAGAGACATATACCATGACTTGCAGGCAAGTAACCTCTCTTACTTGCCTCCATATTAAACCTCTTTAATATGAGATCTATGTATCGTGACTTTGATAAGCTTAACATCCTTTTAGATCTTTCTCTATAGATCTTTATACCCAATATATAGGATGCTTCGTCCAAGTCTTTCATGAAAAACTTATTCAATAGTCAAGTCTTGACCGATTACATCAATGGGATATCATTTTCAATGAGCAATATGTCATCAACATATCAAACCAAGAAGACAATAGCACTCCCACTTATCTTTTTATACACACATGGTTCATCCTTATTTTTGATAAAACCAAATTCTTTATCTATCATATCAAACTGGATGTTCCAGCTTCTCGAAGCCTGCTTTAATCCATAAATAGATCTTTTTAGATTGCATACTTCATTTGTCCTCCCACTTGAGATAAATTCCTCTGGCTAAGTCATATAAACCTCTTCCTCTAGATTACCATTGAGGAATGCGATCTTGACATCCATTTGCCAGATCTTATAATCGTAGTATGCTACTATAGCAAGCAAAATTTGGATAGACTTGAGCATAGCCACTGGTGAGAAGATTTCATCATAATCAATTCCTTGTCTTTGTCTGAAACCCTTCGCCACCAACCCAGCTTTGTAGGTTTCTACTTGACCATCTACTTCGATCTTTTTTTTGAAGACCCACTTGCACCCTATTGGGATCACACCCTCAGATGCATCAACCAAGGTCCACACTTGGTTGGTATACATCGAGTCTATCTCAGATTATATGGCTTCCAGCTATCTGTCTGAGTCTCTACTCATGACAGCTTCTGAATAGGTCAGTGGATCATCATTCTGAATGATGTTGATCGAATTGTCATTCTCAATGGTAAAATCATATCTCAGAGGTGCTTGACACACTCTATCTAATCATTGGAGAGGAGATGTGTATTGTGAATGTACCTCATCCTTGGGTACTTCTGATGAGGATCTTATTGTGATTCAATCACAGGTATTTCTGGATTGGTTTGTAGATCATGAACTTTCATAAGTTCAATATTCCTCCTACTACCTTCTTTTTGGATGAATTTATTTTCTAAGAAAGTGGTATGCCTACTAACAAATATCTTTTGTTCAGTAGGGTGGTAGAAATAGTATCCATTAGTTTTCTTAGGATACCCTATAAACCTATACTTGTCTGATCTAGCACTAAGCTTATATCCAAAAATATTTTTGACATAAATAGGATAGCCCCAAATCTTAAGATGTTTAAGATTAGGCTTCCTTCCCTTCCATATCTCATATGCTATGCTTGCAAAAGACTTTGAAGGTACTCTATTTAATATGTTTGCGGTAGTCTCTAGGGCATATTCCTAGAAAGATATTGGGAGATCAGTGAAGCACATCATGGACTGAACCATATCCATCCAAGTGCAATTCTTTCTTTCTGCTACACTATTTAACTGAGGTGTATAAGGAGGGATCCATTCAGAGAGAATATCTTTACTTTTAAGATGATCAAAAAATTCACTGGATAAGTATTTTGCTCCTCAATCAAATCGAAGAACCTTGATACTTTTTTCAATTTATTTCTCAACCATACATTAATACTCCTTGAACTTATCAAAGATTTTTGATTTATGTTTCATAAGATACATATATCCAAACCTTGATAAATCATCTGTAAAGGTAATAAAATACGAGTATCCTCTTCTGGCTTGATACTAGGACTAACAACTCACTTGCCCTTTCTCCATGTTTAGAAAATGGAGTCTTGGTCATCTTATCCATGAGACAAGATTCACAAGTCCTGAATGATTCATAATCATATGGGTCAAAGAATTCTTCTTTGTATAACTTGTTTATCCTTGACTCACTAATATGACCAAGACGGCAATGCCAGAGATATGTGATATTTACATCTTCTCTCTTTCTTTTCATATTTCTCTCAATATAAAAAATATTTTCATTGAGTGCAAGAATTAAAAGATTGTTATCAATAAAACCATTGCCATAAAATTTATTAGAAAAAAAAATAGAGCATCCATTTCTCGAGCATCCATTTCTCATTAGCCTTATTTCATAATCTTGTTTCAATAACAAAGGTATAGAAATAATATTTCTAATGACCTTTGGCATATAATAACAGTTTCAATTTTAAAATTTTGTCTAAAGGCAAATCAAGCATACAAGTTCCCATAGTCTCTCCGCTAATAGACTCTCCACTTGCACCACAAAGCTCGAGGTTATCATTTTTCAGACTTTTGATATTCTATAGTCACTGTAATGAATTAGAAATATGTGATCTACAGGCGGTATTTAATACCCAAATATCAGACTCTGAGCCACTCAATAAAAAATAGGTCTGTATCATATACACACCTTTTGGTGCTATACTTGCATCATGCTTCAAACTTGTAAGATTATTCTTGCAATAATACTCTTAATGTCCCAACTTGCCATAAAATAAATAGCTAATATCCATATAGACATCTTTTGCCTTCTCATTATTACTGACCATCTCAAGGTCAAAAATATCTAGAACATCGGAGTTCTTCTTCGATCGAACCTAATTTGCAAGTTCCTCAATCCATCCACAAAGTTGGGATCGGTCAACATATTTTTATCTGTGGTGTTATGCAATGAAAATATAGAAGCCATAATGCAAACTTAAATCTGCATAAATAAGAATAATAGTATAAGCAGACCACTCATGTTTGACATGCATAACTAGATGAGAATTTTTTTTTTAAAAAAAAACTAGTTATGTCTTTCACTATTTTATCAGATATCATAGCGCTCTCCTATGATAAATGAGAAATCCTAATCTGATTTCTTAATGGGGTTGAGACCCTAATCCCTCAATGAAGTCTTATAGATATCATAACAAATCTCAATGAGTTCAAAGATAGAAAAACCTATCCAATTACATCTAATGTAACTCTCAACATAAATCTTACCTTTAGAAATACTAATAGCCTTATGGATATCATAACAAACTATAGTATTTTATAGTTAAGTCAGATCCTTCATTTTCATATAGTCATATTTGAAAAATATTATCTTTGTGGATATTATAATAAAATAAAATATCCAAAATATATCGTAAAGCATCTAATATGCACCAAGATAAATCTACATCAATCCTCATAGCAAGTCTTGTGGATATCACAACAAACCTCTTATAGTTTCTGATAGAATATTGACTATGCATGAAGGAAGGCATATGTAGTGTTTAAAATACTGAGCTACCATCATTTAAGATTCGAACTAATTCAATTGGTCAGAAAAGTATTAAGATTGATGGGATTCCTCCATTGCTTTTCTTAGACACCCATAAAATTGGCTAGTCTGGCAACAGAACCAATTAAATAGCCACCGCACTTGAAACACTCCTTAGACACCAATTGATTAATCGATTTAAGAAAATAGATCAGCTACTGGTTCACAATTCTATGACTTAATATAATTTTTATAAGGGCTTTAATGGTCTCATGCATATCCTATATCAATCAATCACAATGATACACTAATATAGTTATATTTTAAAAAATATAACAACTAATCATAGCATCCAGTCATATCTCTAAGATATGAAAAATATAATCATACAAATGACTATAACTAAGCACCTCAAGCATATCGTATATGTATGAAGTATAAATAATATGCATGAATACAAAATACTCTTTTCATAGTTCTTCTTCTTGAGATATCACAGTGGTACCCCTACATGCCATAAGAGTATCCTATTGAATAGGAAGAGAGGGTCTCTGAACCCTACTTGCTCTTATGATTGGACGGTCTAGTGATGAACCTCAATTAAAGTACTAATCTACTAAAAAAATTCTACACATTCATCATGCATTTTATATTTAAAACATGTCTCTAAGACATACTAGGGTTTGGATGTTCAATCGGGTTCAACCCTTGACCCGACTTGAACCAAACCAAAAATCCAAGCTTAATCACAATCAAGATAATAATTTAACCTTTGATTATATAGATCAAGATAGGCTCTGATACCACTATTAGGTTTTGGTGGCACAGCAAAAGAATTAGGTGTTTAATATTTTCATTAAAAATGCCCGATGCATCGAAAACCATAATGCCCAAGAACCCTTGACTATATCAATCAAAGTACAATAAATGTAAATTTGAATCAGAAGAATACTTATAGCACTAATCTAATTTTTATAAAGGTATCCAAGTATCCACCCTCCAATGGTGATCCATATAGAAATTAAACCAAGAACAGCGCTCCCTTTTTATCTTGCTTCAAGAGTTCTAGCCCCTAGAACTCACTAGCCACCAATCGATCAGACCTTCCTCCAAACTTGAGTCTGAACTTCTCTGAATCACCTACTGGACTTGACTACCTTTTTTTCAGACCTCTTAAATCCTTAGAGCTATTAGGATTAGGCTTGTCTTAAAAGAACAAGCCTTTGTCCTTAACCTAGAGTTGTAAGAGAGGGAGAGAGGGAGTGGATAAGGGATGTAAGAATTGAATGATCTCCCCATCTGCCATCCCCTATTTATATTACCAGATGAGTCACCAACAGAGAAGGCACATCTCATCTAGAAAGATATATCAAGTCCATGTATCACTTATCTGAGAGTCTTTAAAGAGAAGGACTCTTCAGGATGGATACGTCGATTTCTGCCTTCTCACGCGCACATGCCCAGAATGAGATGCTTTTTGTGTCTCTTCTGACTTTAGATTAGTGTGAAAAATTGCCATGTAATACTTTGTTCAAACAAGAAGGCCATCAATAAGTATCACCTAATTTGAATAAGTGTTTATATGTGAGAGGACTCTTCACCAAAGAGACGTGGAAGCACCTTCTCGCTATCGCGCATGTGCACACCTAGAAAAGGGTATGAAAAGCAACCTTCCTTAATTTGATAATTTTTTAGATTTTTATTATGTAATTAGCACTTAAAACTAGTCCTTATTACAAAAATTATCAGATAAAAAGTCACTTAAGACTCCCTAAATAGAAGGAGTCTTCACATCCCTTCGTGCGTCCAAAAAAACCTAACATGCATGCAGCAAAGCTTCCAAAATTTTTTCATGCACAATCTAAAAGATTTTTTATACTTTAAAAGGTGTGCTAGGTGCTTCATCATTTAATCTCATTATCATAAAAAATAGAGACTCAAAATAGATGGACTCTTAGTCCTTCTCCATGCCAAAAATAAAGTGCGCATGCACCTACCATTTTTGCGCCAAGAGTCCTTCTTAAGTTGGACTCTTAATTATTTGGCGTGTACACTAGATATGGTACCTCTTTTTGGCTGCTTCTAGGTAGCTAGACCTGATCTAAATGCCCACTAAATTGGGTTAACAAATCAGCAAGGTATGAGACCAAATTGATCTCCAAAGGAGCTAGGGATTCCACACGTGCTAGCATGCATACTAGAACCCTGATTGAATCAAAAATTCAAATTAATCTTTTTCAAAAGAGACCTTGGCTAATTTCTATATGTGTGTGATCCATTGGATTCCACATCTAGCTAGCAGTAGGTCTAGATATAAATTGACCTAATTTGATTAAAATTTAATCTAATCGATTTAGGTCCAATTGAGCTAATCCGATTTCAGTAATTAGAACTCTTTCTAATTGGTGATCGAATTAAACTCTTTAATTTGATTGAAAATCTACAAGTCAAGATTGATATCTAGCAATGTATCATGACCATCCAGAAGATATAAAATTTAATAAAAATATTAAATATATTCTACAATGATAAATTACTGTACAATTCGATCCTTCGATTATCCCTGCATCCTGAATATATTCATGAGTGTGGAACCATGTCAAACTCAAACACAAATTCATATCGATTTTCAATTAATCAATGATGACTGTAATGAAGAAGCATTAGAAATTCTTTTTAATCTCCTTCCTACTTTTGATCAAAAAAAATTTTCTGAGTCATCTAGGATTAAGAATACACAGGATGCGATCTCTTCTTACTAGGAGTAATCGATTTCATGTTGACCTACTCACAATCTTCATACATACTCAACCATATCCAAAACATCCCGTATATATCTTAATACGATGCCTGAGTATGAACCAAAATATAGATTCATGTGTATAAAATTTTATGATAATCTTAAGTCTAAGGATCACTTGCACAACTCCCACATAGAGAACCATTTTTGACATGCAAGTAAGGCTTCCATAAGATGTTCTCTTTCATTGAGTCAATTCAATGGACTCATTTTTTAAATGAGCACCCACATCTTTATATTAGTGTCCTACACAAGTGGCTAGTGAAATCTGCCACCCCCTCTATCGAGCATACATAGGATGTGCCAGTCTATCCAGAATATTGATCTCCGACTCAATGCTCCTACGATCAAGAATATTTAAGATTAAGGTTTTAAGATTTTAGGTCTCACTAGCATGACCCATTCATGTCTCCTAAAATTATTGTCCTAATCTTTGGGGTTCATCATAATCTTAGTCATAATAAAATACAGCTAATATGATGAATCAATTTCTCATTTTATTATCAAATAATAAATATCATTACATAAGTTAAAAAATTACAAAGAAAAGTTCCATCACAATATACTTGCGATTGGCTTATAGGACACTCTTCTTTTAATAACCACTTGATCAAAACTGTCAAACTTATCTTAGACACCAACTGGTTACTTAGTTTCAATTTGATCCACTAGAGGATTTGGGCTCAATCATTGATCCATGATCATGGTCCATTTAGTTAGATAAAAATATGGACTTGATCAAGCTTTAACTATTGAGATTGATCTAGAAAAATTTTGACCTAGTCAATTTTTGATTAGATTTAATAAATTTTTTTATTCATTCTATATTTATTTCTAACCCTGGGTCTAACCTAATAGAAGTACCTGATTCATGCTAACCCATTGTCCATCGAGTTATATGGTGTCTTAGTGATCTTTAATTCTCAAATGTAGATCATTTAAACTTAATTTGAAATTAAGTGTGTGAAACATGTTTTCAATTTGTAGAACTATTTTACTAGGATTTCAAGTGAAGTGTATCATATATTTTATAACATGAAAATAAATTTTCATACATATATTTAGCAATTAAATATTCATAAGTATGATCTAAACTTCATACATACATTACATGTATCATGACTACTTTTAGATCACCATGGATTACATCTAATATAACATACTTTTCAAATTTTAAAATAATTTTTATATCTGAATCTATCTTATCGTAATGAATTATAAATTACTTTAGATCTAATCTAAACTTATTTATAATCAAAATAATTTATAAAAATTTGTTCACTCTTCTTCATCATGAAATTGGATTATAACGACACCCCTACAAATCATAAGAGAACCCATCGAATGGACAGGAAAGGAAGATTAATTTCTTCTATCTTTATGATTGGATAGTCTAGTGATCTCATCAATTCAAGTACTGGGCTACTAAGATCTAAAATTTTATTTCAAATAGGATACATCAACATATAATTTGATAAAATATTTTATGTTATGAACATGACTTTGATCTCATCAACCATGTTCCTCATCTAATCTAATCAGATTTGATGCATCACATACATCATATCAGATTTGAAATATGTCCTATACTGATTATAAAATATCAAATTCAGATCTAAAATCTTATAAAAAATTAATTAGATGCACATATGAACACATAAAGATTAATTTTCTAGTTAGATCTTATTTTGACGTTGTGCAAAATTTTGTTAGAAATCAAATCTAAAAATCTATCAAAATAAATTCAATTTAGATTTGAAATAAATTTAACTTTATAACTAAAATAATAATATTAAAATTTTATTAAAATTAATTTAAGATATAGTTTAAAATAGATTATTATTCTAATAAAATTTAGTAATAAGAAAAATTTTGTTATAACAAATTTATAACAAATCTTAACCAACTATTGATTAGGTTATTGTAATCTAATCAAAATCAGATTATAAATTTTATTTAAATAGATATAAATTAGATTTAATATCTAACATAAAATTTTGATCAGATATAATATGTAAATAAATCAAAAAAAATTAGTTATGCATCCATGTATCAAACCTGACTTTGATACTAATTGAATGGAAAGAAATCTATTTCTTTGAGAGAATGGGATGGATAGCCAGAGTGCATCTAAAAATTTTTTATAACAATTAATAAAGATTAGTTCTTTACCTGATATATAGTAGAATAGAAATCAAATCTTCAATGATTCTGAATCCAAAGCCTTACGTAGGTCTGAATCCACAAACCCTCTACTTCATGCGCACGCCAAACTTCACAAGAAAGTGGGATGAAGCCTTGAATTGAAGCACCTTCACAAGGCAACAAGGGAGGGGAGAGAACCTCAAATATGACACCTCACACTAGAATGAAGGATACCCAAAGTGCCTCCATGCCTTGGAAAAGATGGGATGCCCAAAGGGGGAATATGCCAAGGGTGATGCCTACTCCACCTTCACCCCTCTTCTCTCTCTCTTTTCACCTTAGCACATAATCTAATTATTATCCATGATAGTTAGAGGTCCTACCTATTTATAGATAATTTTTTATAATTCATAAGACTAGAATTTTTAATTCAAATAGACTTTGAATTAATCCATAACTTATCAAAGAAGGAGACCTAAGGGAGAAAGGATTGGCACCTAACTAGTCACCCTCATGCACCCACACCACACCCAAGTGTAGGATGGCAACAACTAGCACCCCACCACCTCTTGATCAACCATAAGGAGAGAGAGTCTCAGTAAAACTAGACTCTAAGGGTCCGATCCAAATATGGGTCAATTTGAATCTAATTCGAACTGATCGAATCAATTTCGAATAAGCTGTGAATCCCAAACTATTTAGGATTTAGGATCAAGTCTAACTTAGATTTATGAATTCAATTAAGTCTAATTAAATCAGATCTAATCTAAAATAAATTAGTACTTAAATTCAATCTCTCATAGACTCCTTGGATCATAGATCAAATCTTGTCCATCCCCAAAATTGAACGTAAACCTCATGTCTAGTACTAGCTAGACATAGTCAACTGTTTAATCCCATATAACCTGTTGGTGCATAATTCCATCGATGCTGGAGAAGTTGGAGTCGAGGGAATCATGACCGCCGTCGAGACCTGTAAGGAAAGTCTAAACTGGAGTTGGGGATGCTCCGGCAAGACCCTTTGACGCTCAAGTCAGTACTCTACTTCAATAGAAATGTAGTCTTCGAATGAAATTTTAGCAGAGTTTCGAGATAGAGTTTAGAGCTTAGAGAAGAATGTATCTGGGGGGTCTCTTTTATAGATGGGAGAGTGTAACAATTGACAGCGACATCCATAACTGCCTGGTAGTGGGTCGTTCAGGACCACGTGGAGTTTGTTATGGAGAGTAGTAGTGTCCGTTGTCGTGACTTGCCGGAGAGTGGTGGGGCCATGTGGAGTCTGTTACAGAGAGTGAAGTGGTATCCATTGTCGCAACTTGTCGGAGAGTGGTGGGGCCACGTGGAGTCTGTTACAAAGAGTAAAGTGGTGTCTGTTGTCATGACTTGCTGGAGAGTTCGGGCCGGATGGTTGAAGCTCGGTTGGAACGTCTAGAGGAGTGGAATAGCTCTCTATCTCAGCAATCTAAGAAAAGGTCAGATGTTTTTGAGGTTGCAGACGGGTTAACTGTGGTTGGGTGCTGTTGGTGCTACAGACAGAAGCCATCTGCTGTAGAAGCCCGGATGGAAACTTTCTATTGGAAAATCTGACTGGAGTTCGATTGCTAGAGAAGTCCTTCTAGAATTTATCAGATGTAGAAGCTCGTCTGAAGACTGCCCATTGGAGAGGTCCAGTTGCATGAAGAATCTGGTAGAAGGTCGATCAGTAGCGGAATTCGAAAGGTGCTGTGGAAGTTCGTCCGTGGAGGATTCAGTTGGATACTTGTGGAAGGTCGACTGCTGGAGGGGTTTGGTTGGCACTGTTGAAGTCCGATTGGCGCTGTTGAAGGTTGATGATTGGGGAGGTACGGAAGATACCGGAGACAGTCGGTCACTGCAGAAATTTGACTGCTAGAGCCCGTCCGTTGTAGAAGTTCATCTGGAATCCATCTGCTGTAGAAGTTCAGATGGAGATCGATTGCCGTGGAAGCCGGGTGGAGACGCTTATTGTAGAAGTTCGGATGGAGATCGGTTACCGTGGAAGCCCGGGTGGAGACTGCTTATCGTAGAAGCTTAGATGAAGTCTGCTTACAATAGGAGTTCGAAGTAGAAATCCAGCTGCTAGAGCCCATCCGTTGTAGAAGTTCGTTTGGAATCCAACCACTGTAGAAGTTTGGATGGAGTCTGGTTCTTGTAGGAGCTCAGATGAAATTTGGAAAGTGGTCGACCATTGTAGAAACTTGGATGGATTTTGGTTATTGCAGAAGTCCTGCTGCTGGAGAAGCTCGGACATTGACGAAGTTTGAAAGAAGCTCGGAGTAAAGTCGATCGTGATAGGAGGAAGTTTGGAAGAGATTCGGAGAGTTGTCAATCACTATAGAAAATTGACTGATAGTGAAGCCCAGAGAATATTTGGAGCAGTCCGACAGACGAATGAAGGAGCTCATTATTGAAGAAGTTCGGATGGCATGATAGGAGTTCGTCCGTTGGAGGAATCTGGAGGACACTGTGGAAGGCTGACTGTTGGAGGAGTCCGGATGGTACTGTGGAAGCTCGAACGGTCGGAAAAGTTCAGAAAGAAGCTGCACAAGGTCGGAAGCTGGAAGAGCCTTAGGAGGGTTGGCCTCTTACGAACTTCGGCTGGGATTATTTTATACCCAACACTAGTCCCCCTACTTTCAAGTTTGGGTTCCGAATGAAGGAAGTATAGAAAAATTTTCACAAATGAAGTTGGCCCCCTCGATTTTTGTACTCGATTGTTTCCAGATATTTTGGCATTTGGCACGCTGGTGCTGGTGTCTTTTCAAATCAAGGTGACCTGAAAAGATTTTTTCGAAATTTTTGTCGGAGCATTGCTCTAGGTACGGCGCAATAATGATTCTGTCAGTCGCCAGCCACCTGCCATGATGAGTGAGACATGCGGTGGTTGTAGATCGGCCAAGGAAGATCTGCAATCGTTATTACACCGGACCCCATTGCCTATTTAAACCCGTCCCCTCCTTCATGGGTTTCACTTTGCCTGAGATTTTCCTTCGGTTCCCTTTCCTTCCCCGAGAGCTTCATCCTCCTCCCGCATCCCTCTCGACCTTAGATGCCCTTCAGGTCATCCTCCATCGCCCTCGCTGCCCTTCTGCATTTCTCGGACTAGCCTAGGTTAGTTCCGGAACCCATCTTTTTCTTGTTAGTTTTTCGGTTTTCCTCCTTTGCATTCCGCCCGTTCGATTTTTTCGCGAGTGCTTTGTTTCTTATTTTTTTCAATTTTTTTGAGATTTTTTAGGGTTTTCACTTGATTCAAAATGTCCTCCAACACTTTCTCCTCTAGCAGTTCTAGGAGTTCGTCTGTTCCAGCCCTCCAAAATCTTAGTTCTGTAGATGGAACTCATCCGATCTTTGTACCAGACACCATTCCCAGCTCTCTGACTTCGGACAAACTCTCGCTGATTAGGATTCAGTATGGGGTTTCTCTAGAGTACAAGCTTGAGCTTCTCGGGCCAACTGACCGGGCTAGCGCCCCTCCCCCTGGCTGCTTCTACTTATACCAAGAAGCTTTCTGCGTTGGGCTTTGACTTTCACTTTCACCTTTTGTTGTTGCTCTTTTTTGCTTTTTAAATATTTCTCTAGTTTCTGTAGCGCCAAACTCCTTTAGTTTTCTGATAGGATTTCTTTTCCTCTGTCATTTAGCTGAAGTTCGGCCAACCCTTTCTTTGTTTAGAAATTTCTATACCTTCAAGCGTCACCCTTCGGCAAAGGACTGGTGGTACTTCTCTCCCTAGTTCGGTAGAAAGGGATTGCTGAAAGGTGCCCCCTCTTCTATCCATAACTGGAAGGAGAGGTACTTCTATGTTCGATGCCCAACCTTGGAGCTGGGGTTGCCCCCCTGGGGCTCCCTGAGGGACTCTGTCCGTCGGGCTTCTAGCCTGGGAAGGGATGACCTTGAAGCCTTCAATAAACTTAAGGCTTATCTAGCTCCTCTCCTCTCTGATCTTCTGAAAGAGCAACTCTTATTTAACGTCGGCCTATGCCCTCTCAACCCTGTCGGTATTTTATTTATTATTTATTTATTTTTTTTAAGTCATTCGCTGCTTCTCCTTTTTTCTTGTTCTTTTTCTAAGCTGTGCCGATCTTCTTTCATTGCAGATATGGATGCAGACGAGGCTCGGATGCTAGCCAAGGGTCTCAAGGCCCACAAGAGGAAGGGCGCCGCAACCTCTAGGTCGGCGAAGAAGGCAAGGGTAGGGGAGACGAGCTCGATCGTGCCTGCCCAGATGGCCATTACTGTCGATGCCCCCTCTGATGTCAAGCCCACTGTTCCTCGAGCTTCTTCAAGAAGCCCCCCGACTGAGGTTCTCGCTCCAGAGTCTCATCCCAAGGAGGCACTGGGGGTCGAAAGGAGGAGGAGGAAGAAGACGTTGGCCCGCAAGAGCCACAGCAGTAGGGCTGCCATCGAGGGGGCCGACGACTCCGAAGAGGATCCGGGGGAGAATCCCTTCAACAATAGGGATTTAATAAAAAGATTGATCGACGGGTGCATCCTGCCCAAGGTCATCCACAGGATTGTCCATGCCAATCCTGAACAGAGGGTTTGGGACTCTCTGGGGTCTTTCTCGAGGTAGGTCAATTTACTTTTTTCTTCCTCTCGCTTCTTTATTTAGCTTATTCCTTAGCTTTCATATTGATCCCTGCCGCTCTTGTAGATTGGACACTAGCTCATCACCAACATCGAGGCGATGAATATTGCCAAGAAGGAGGTGGCCCAGGCGGAGGAAGGTCGCCAGGCTGAGGCCGCCCGCCTGAAGGAGAAGGTCGCCGAAGTTGCGAGCCTCCAGGAGGCACTCCAGAAGGAGGAGCAAACTTTGGCGGGTCTGAAGGCCGCCCTGGTGGAGGAAAGAAGGAAGGCAGAGGCCGAGGTCTTCGAACTGAGGGAGTAGATCTCGATCCTAGTCTCGAAGGCAAGGGTCCGAGCAGTGGAGGAGTTCAAGACCTCCTCCGAGATGAGGGATCAGAACATCCAGTTCGGCCAGGCCACCTTCATCAAGGGCTTCGAGCTCTGTCAAAAAAAGGTGGTCAAAAGTTTTCGAACTGGACCTCGACTTCCTGGATGAGGCGTCCGACGATGAAGCCAGACCTTCCGAAGCCACTGTCGGTCTCCCTCCGGTCGGGACCTCTTCGACTGCCGCGGTTGCCGCGACCGACCTTTCGGGGGTGCCGAGCTCCTCCACTTCTGCTCTGGAGGTCTGAAATCTCTAATTTTGTACTTTTCTTTTGTTGCAACTTTTTCTCTTTCTCTTGTATATAAGAACTATTTAATCAATGAAATCGGATTCTTCTTTACAGAGAGCTCTTTTTTCTTCTTCTTCTCTTTTTTTTTCTTTTTTGCAATGATTTACGTTGTGACGCTCTTATTTTCTGACAACAATACCCTGTCGAAGCTCTTTCCTACCACAGGGGATTCCTCTGAAGTCGATGATTCGGGATCTTAGAAGGAAAGTTCGTCACCTAAAAAAAATCAAAGATGGACGACAAACTTCACAGGTTGAGGAAGAGCCATTCAGAAGCCACTGTGGAGGTTACTCGCCTTCAGAACCTCCACAAAAAGGGCTTCATGGACTACACTCGGAAGAAAGCTGACTTCGTGACGGAGCTTGAGGAACTCCAGAAGCACGCCAGCGATTGATCTTGGACTCAGGCTTCTAAGATCAGCTCCCTGGAGGTCGAGCTGGCTGTCGCATGGGAGAAGATCGACTAATGGAAGGGAGCTCGTCCTGGCTTACAACTCGGCCGACCATGATCGGGACTGATTGAAGAAATTCTTCGACCTCCAGAAGCAGCTACACGACGTCGAGGCGAATTACAATGCCTACCGAGTCGGCTGGTGTGGGCAAGTAGACGACTACAAAGGAGGCTCAAGACGGTGACCGACGAGGTTGCTCACCTTCAGAACAGTTGTCCAAGAGAGCCCAGGCCATTTCGGTTCAAGGCTCCGACGAGCTCCGCTCCTTGAGGGGGACCATGGAAGAACTGTCCATGGCCCTTGGGCAAGAGAAGGCCGAACTGCAGTGACTGAAAATTCAGCTGGCCTATGAGCAGCAAGCGGTCAAAGATGTAGAGGTGGAGTCCGAAATTTTGAGGAAGAGGCTTCGAGAATCAGAGGGCGAGAGCTGGCGGTTCCACCAAATGTATCGGGAGATGCTGTTAGGAAAGAAGGAACTGGAAGAAGAAGTTGAGAACTTAAAGCAATCCCTGATAATGGCTGGAATGAGAGTTCAAAGTCGGAAGAAGCCGAGCTTTCTTAGAGCTTTTTTACCTTTTGTTCCATGTATTCTTTTCTTTTCTTGTCATTTCTCTTTTTTTTTTTTTGGCCTTCAAATACTTTTGTAATGCATTCTTTACTAATGAAATAAAATAGAATTTTCTCATCACTTTGTGTACTATTGCTCTGAGTTGTCGTTTATCGAGTTTCTCTTGTCTTTTGTCTTGTTTGATGTCCACATTGTTTGAAGGTTCCTGGTCATCGTCGTGTTGATTCATCTTTTTGTTCATGACCGAAGGTCTTTTCGAGACCATTCGAGTTTGACGCTTTCTCCCGATGTTGAGCTTGGGGCCCGAACTTTTGTTACTTTGAGGAAGTCTATTTTTTCCTGCTAGTGTTGGGTTTCCCCTTAGAGACTGGGATTTTTGATAAGAGTTTTCTTCTTCATTGAGACGAGGTCCCTTATGTCTTAGATGTAGTTCGTTTTTCCTTTATCTCTGATGTAGCTCGTCATTTTCCCTTTTTCTCTCTCCCTTTCTTTATGTTTGGGCGAGGGTTTTCCCTCTGCTCCTAACGAGATTGTAGGGGTGTAGAGGAGCTGCTGAGGGGGCTTTTCTCCTCATCCGGTCTTAAACGACCAGATCTTCGTTTGTCTCAGGATGAGGTTCTCCTCCTATCCCGACACAATCAATTTCAGCTCATGTTAGGATGAGATTTTCTTCCTATTTCTAACAAGGGTTGTGGGGACACATAAGGGCCGTTGCGAGGGCCTCTCCCTCCATCCGGTCTCTTGATAACCGGGTCTTTGACTTTGCTCATGTTAGGATGAGGTTCTCCTCCTATTCTTAACATGGCTGTGGGGGCGCATAAGGGCCGTTGCAAGGGCCTCTCCCTCATTCCAGTCTCTTAATAATCGGGCCTTCGACTTTGCTCATGTTAGGACGAGGTTCTCCTCCTGTTCCTAACATGGCTGTGGGGGTGCATAAGGGATGTTGCAAGGGTCTCTCTCTCCATCCGATCTCTTAATAACTGGACCTTCGACTTTGCTCATGTTAGGATGAGGTTCTCCTCCTGTTCCTAACATGGCTGTGGGGGCACATAAGGGCCATTGCAAGGGCCTCTCTCCCCATTCGTTCTCTAAATAATTGGGCTTTCATTTGTGTCGGGACAAGGTTCTCCTCTTGTTCCTGACACACTTAATTTTGATTGTCTGAAGGAGCTACTCCCTGTCATTATAAGCTCATGCCAAATGAGAAGATATGCGAATATGAAATTTTTATTTAGGATAAAGTTATCGGTAATACATTCGTAAATTTTTCGAATTCTATGATCGTGGAAGGTCTGCTCCTTCGAGCTCTTTTAGATAGTATGTTCCGGGCCGGACTATCTCCTTGACTTCATATGGGTCTTTCCAGTTCGGGGCGAGTTTTCCTTGGTTCTGAGGTTGTGAAATAGCGGCTCGCCAAAGTACTAAGTTTTTGCTTTGAAGGCTTTGCTCTTGACCCGGGAGTTGTAGTAGCGGGCTGCTTTCTGCTTGTAGGCTGCCATCCGAAATTGAGCTGTCTCTCACTTTTCTTCTAACAAGTCGAGGTTGGCCTTAAGATCCTGTGAGTTGCACTGCTCGTCGAATGCCACAACTTGCACCGATAGAAGTTTGAGTTCAATCGGGATAATGGCTTCTGTTCCGAAGGCTAAGGCAAAGGGGGTCTCCCCCATGGACAGTCTTTGGGGAGTTCGGTATGCCCATAACACATGATAAAGCTCGTCTGTCCAAGTTTCCTTTGCCTTCTCAAATCTCGTCTTGATTCCTTGCAATAAAGTCTTGTTAGTCACCTCGGCTTCGTCGTTTGCCTGTAGATGGGCTACTGATGTGAAGTTATGGGAGATGTTTAAGTCCTCACAAAATTCAGTGAACCTTGCTCTAGCAAATTATTGCCCATTATCAGTAATGAGAGTTCTGGGTAAGCCGAACCTATAGACGATTGACTTCCAGACAAGTCCTGCACTTTAGCTTATGTGATTTTCGCCAAAGGTTCGGCTTCGACCCACTTGGTGAAGTAGTCAATTGCCACCAGCAGGAACTTCCACTGCCCGGATGCCATAAGAAAAGGTCCAAGGATATCCATCCCTCATTGTGCAAATAGCCATGGGGCACTTAAGGGTGTAAGTTCAGAGGTGGGCTGTCTTTGGATATTCACATATCTCTGACATCGATCACACTTTCTGATATATTCAATGGAGTTGTGGTATATTGTAGGCCAGTAATAACCTTATCAGAGCAGTTTGTGGGATAAAGATCTGACCCCCAAGTGACTTCCGCAAACTCCTTCGTGTACCTCCCACAGGGCAAAGTCAGCTTCAGAAAGCTGGAGATATTTCAGGAGGGGTAAAGAGTACGATCTCTTGTACAGCTTGCCTTCATAAAGGATATATCGGGAGGCCTGGTTCCTAAGCTTCCGAGCTTCTTTTGCATCATGAGGAAGAACCCCATCTTTGAGGTATGCAACCAATGGGTCAATCCAGCTGGGTTCGTGGCTGATCTCCATTACAAGCTGCGGTTCTTCTGTACTTGGACACTTTAGAACTTTGAAGAAGACTTCCTTAGGTAGTTTAGCCGGAGCCAGTGTAGCCAACTTAGAGAAAAGATCGGCCCTGGTATTTTCTACTCTTGGAATCTGCTTGATGTCAAAGCTGCCAAAGGTAGGGATGATCTCTTTTACCTTTTCAAGATACTTGACCATACTATCCTCTCGAGCTTCATAGCTTTCGCTGACTTGTCCCACCACCAATTGGGAGTCACTGTAGACTTGGAGCCGATTTACTTCTAATTCTTTAGCGATCCTCAGTCCTGCAATCAGAGCTTCATATTCTGCTCCATTATTTATCGCAGAAAATTTGAAGTGCAGTGCCTATTCCACGATAATTTCTTCCGGATTGATCAAGATTAGGTCCGCATCCGTGCCTAACATATTGGAGGAACCATCCACATAGAGGGCCCAAAAATCATCAGGGAGATCCATTCTTTCCTCAGGGGAGTTCGGCTAGAGCCTGAGGTTGTCAGCTTCACCTCGTTCAAGTTCGGCTTCTTTCAGGATAGTACATTCCACTATGAAGTCTGCTAATATCTGGACTTTTATCGTCAGTCGAGATCGATAGTTGATATCAAATTTTGTGAGCTTGACTGCCCATTTTGCCATCCTTGCGGAAGCATCTGCTCGATGCAGAACTGTCTTAATCAGCTAGTCGGTGAGCAATGTTATGGTGTGCCCTTGAAAGTAAGATCGGAGCCTTCGGGCTGCAATCAACAGGGTGTAAGTTAGTTTCTCTAATTTAGTGTATCTGGTTTCAACATCTCTTAATACTCGACTTATGTAGTAGATCGACCATTGAATCTTTGCTTCTTCCTTAACCAGAACTGCTGCGAGAGCCACAGGAGAGACCGTCAGGTACAGGAACAACTCCTCTCCAAGTTTGAACTTTGCCAATAGCGGAGGTGAGCCGAGGTAGTTCTTCAATTCTTTGAATGCTTGCTGACATTCAGTAGTCCAACAGAAGTTCTTCGACTGCTTGAGAGTCTGAAAGAAAGATAGGCACCATTCGGCCGACCTTGAGACGAAGCTATTCAGAGCTGCTACTCTCCCAGTAAGGTGCTGAACTTTTTTATTGACTTCGGGGTGGTCATTTCCTGAATGGCACGAATCTTTTCTAAATTTGCTTCGATCCCACACCCCGATACCATAAAGCCCAAGAATTTTCCTGAGGTTACTCCAAAAGCGCACATGGCTGGGTTCAGCTTCATCCTATATTTTCGGAGGGTACTGAAGATCTCCTCAAGGTCGGTGACATGGTTCATTGAGGATTTGCTTTTTACAAGCATGTCATCCACGTAGACCTCCATGTTGCGGTAGATCTGCTCTTTGAAGATCTTGTTCACCAGCCATTGATAGGTCGCCCCTGCATTTTTTAGGCCAAAAGGCATGACCTTGTAACAATAAAGACCACAGTTAGTGGTAAAAGCTGTTTTTTCTTCTTCCTCTAGTGCCATGCTGATTTGATTGTAGCTGAAAAATACATCCATGAAAGTGAGAAGCTCGTGGCCCGAGGTTGCATCCACTAATTGGTCAATTTGGGCAGAGGGTAACTGTCCTTCGGGCAGGCTTTATTCAGCTTTTTGAAGTCTATACACATCCTCCACTTGCCGTTCGCCTTCTTGACGAGAACCACATTGGAGACCCAGTACGAGTAGTTGACTTTTCTGATGAACCCGGCTTTCAGGAGTTTATCAACTTCCTCAGCTATTGCTTTCTGCCTTTCCGGTGCATGACCTCGGATTTTTTTCTTCATCGATCGATGTTTGGGATCAACAGCTAGATGATGTTCCATGACTTCCGCATCAATCTCCGGCATATCTGTCGGAACCCAAGCAAAAATATTCACATTCTTTTATAGAAAATTGATGAGCCATGTCCGTACCTCTTCTCCCAGGTTGGAGCCGATCTTCACCACATGCTCCTCATTCCCATCGTTCAAAGGAATTGAGACAAGATCTTCAATTGGCTCGTCCCGTTCTTTAGCAAGGTCGTCGTGGGTGTCTAATCCATTGATCGGGCAGGGGTCAGACTGACCATTTCTTTGTAAGGCTATGTTATAGCAGTATCTTGTCAGGACTTGATCTCCTCTGACCTCTCGACCCCTTGGCTAGTAGAAAATTTCAATTTCAGATGGTAGGTCGATACCACAGCTCAGAGGGCGTTGAGGCCAGGTCGGCCGAGTAATGCGTTGTAGGCGGACGGCGCCCTTACTACCAGAAAATTCACTTGCGCTCTAGATTGTTTCGGGTACCGACCTGCAACTACGGTCAAAGTTATTACTCCTTCCACTGGCACAGCATTGCCAATGAACCCTACCAACGAGGAGCTTATCGGCCCTAATCGACCATCCGAAATGGATATTTTTGAGAATGCATCATAAAACAAAATATTGGCCGAGCTTTCACTATTAACAAGAATGCGGCATACATCATAGTCAGCAATATTTAAAGAAACTACAACCGCATCATTATGGGAGAATTGAATTTCTCGTGCATCTTCTTCAGTAAAAGTTATAGATTCTTCGATCCTCTACCGCTTGGGTGGTCCGACCGATCCACTGCCTGTTCTCCATCGGGGTCCTCCAAAGATGGTGTTGATGATCCTGATTGGAGGCCGATCTCCAGGCTGTTCTTCCCTCTGAGGCGGCTCTGGTTGTGTTAGGGCCCTCGATCGATCTTCCCTACCTTCAGACTGAAGTTGGATGAATCTATCGAGTCGACCTCGTCTAATGAGCTCCTCGATCTCATCTCGGAGCTGAATACACTCCTCTGTGTCATGGCCGTGGTCACGATGATAGAGGCAGAACTTGTTAGGATTGTGCTTCTTGGGATGTGTGCGCATCCTTTTCGATCTTGGTAGCTGCTCCCTGACCTCCATCAGCACTTGAGCTTTTAGAGCATTGAGAGGGGCGTAGCTGTGGAATCTTCCTAGGAGAGAGCTCTGTCGAACTCTGTGGTCTGGGCTTCTCTGCCTACGAGCTCGGGGGGGAGTTCGAACATGCTTGTGTCTGGGAGGAGTTCGAGAACGTGGCTAAGCTTCACTCGACCCCTTTTTAGCTATGGGCTTGCCGGAGCCACCCGCCTGTCGCTCCTTTGCGGCCTCCTCGTCTTTCAGCTTGAAGGCTTCTTCTGCTCGGGTGTATCCTTTAGCCCGAGCCAGCAAATCAGTGAAGTCCCTGGGATACTTTTTTTTCAGGAAAAATAGAAGATCATTCTTCTGAAGACCGCTCTTCAGGACGGCCATTGCAACTGATTGATCCAAGTTCTGGACCTCCAATGCGGCGGCGTTAAAATGGTTGACATAAGTTCGGATGGATTCTCCCTCCTTTTACTTGATGTTGATGAGGGACTCCAAACCTCGCTGGGGATGCCGACTGCTGATGAAATGAGCCACGAACTGATGGCTCATTTGATCGAAGGAGAAGATAGTGCCCGATTTCAGTGTCAAGTATCAATTTCTTGCTGCTCCCTTCAAGGTAGATGGGAAAGCTCAGCACAGAATGACGTCTGGCATGCCATGGAGTAGCATCATTGTCTGAAAGGCCTCCAGGTGGTCAACCAGATTCGAGGTCCCATCGTAGCTCTCAAATTGGGGGAGCTTGAAGTTGACAAGATCGATTCCTACATAATCATTTGAGAAAAAGGAGGGTCAGTACAGATATCCTCACCGTAAGCAGGTGGAGCATGGCAGAGCTCTTCAATCCGTCGGTTCATCTCTTAGAACCTTTAATCCAGGAGATCCTCTCGATCACGAGTCTCGAGGGTCTTCTGACAGAACGAAAGTAGGGACCCTCTAGGGGTGGAATTGTGATCAGATGGAGGGCTCTCCGCCCTCTGCTTCTCCTTTCCAGGGAAGACAGGGTAACTGGCCCAAGTGGGCTGCCCGATCGTCGAATTCTGAAACTCCAGTGATGCTCTTTTCAGCCGCACAGATGCCTGCAGCAGCTGCTGCTGCTGCATGGCCTGCACCGCTTCGGTGAGGCCCCTGACCAGCTGAACCAGTAGGTCGAACTGCTCCATACCGACTGTCATTGCCGGAGGAGGAGGAGCCTGAAAAATTGGAGATGATGTCGGAGCTTGTGGATCTCACTGAGATCTGGCAACAGAGGCCGTAGATTGCCTGGTGGATGCCTTTCAGGGAGGCATCAGGTTGGGATCTGATCGAAGAAGAAGAAGAAGATGTCGAAGAAGATGACCGGAGACAGTCCCGTTGAGTACTTCTTTAAGAACAAGGGTCCTGCGAAGACACAACACCCTTCCTCTAACATCAATTCTGTTGGTGCAGAATTTCGTCGATGCCGGAGAAGCTGGAGTCGAGGGGATCGTGACCGCCATCGGGACCTGTAAGGAAAGTCTAAATCAGAGTTTGGCGTGCTCCAGCAAGATCCTCCGATGCTCAAGTTAGTACTCTACTTCAAAAGAAATGGAGTCCTCGAATAGAATTTTAGCAGAGTTTTAAGATAGAGTTTAGAGCTTAGAGAAGAACGTATCTGGGGGTCTCTTTTATAGACGGGAGAGCGTAACCGATTGATAGCGACGTCCGTAACTGCCTGGTAGTGGGCTGTTCAGGGCCACGTGGAGTTTGTTATGGAGAGTAGTAGTGTCCGTTGTCGTGACTTGCCAGAGAGTGGTGGGGCCACGTGGAGTCTGTTACAGAGAGTGGAGTGGTGTCTGTTTTCGTGACTTGCCGGAGAGTGGTGGGGTCACATAGAGTCTGTTACAAAGAGTGGAGTGGTGTCCGTTGTCGCGACTTGCCAGGGAGTTCGGGCCAGACGGCTGAAGCTCGATTGGAACATCTGGAGGAGCAGAATAGCTCTCTGTCTCAGCAATCTAAGAGAAGGTCGGATGTCTCCGAGGTTGCAGATGGGTTAACTGTAGTTGGGTGCTTTTGGTGCTATAGACAGAAGTCATCTGCTGTAGAAGCCCGGATGAAAACTTTCTGTTGGAGAAATTCGGTTGGAGTTCAATTGCTAGAGAAGTCCATCTAAAATTTGTCAGATGTAGAAGCTCGTCTGAAGACTGCCCGCTGGAGAGGTCCGGTTGCATGAGAAATCTGGCAGAAGGTCAATCGATAGTGAAATTCGGAAGGCGCTGTGGAAGTTCATCTGTTGGAGGATTTCATTGGACATTTATGGAAGGTCGACTGCTGGACGGGTTTGGTTGGCACTGTTGAAGTCTGGTTGGCACTATTGAAGGTTGATGGCTGGGGAGGTACGGAAGATACCGAAGACAGTCGGTCACTATAGAAACCCGACTGCTGGAGCCCATCCATTGTAGAAGTTCGTCTGGAATCCATCCGCTGTAGATGTTCGGATGGAGATCGGTTGCCGTGGAAGCTCGGGTGGAGATCGCTTATCATAGAAGTTTAGATGGAGATCGGTTACCGTGGAAGCCCGGGTGGAGACCGCTTATCGTAGAAGCTCGGATGAAGTCTGCTTGCAATAGGAGTTCGGAGTAGAAATCGACTGCTGGAGCCCATCCATTGTAGAAGTTCATCCGAATCCAACCGCTGTAGAAGTTCGAATGGAGTTCGGTTCTTGTAGGAGCTCAGATGAAATTTGAAAAGTGATCGACCACCATAGAAACTTGGATGGAGTCCAGTTATTGCAAAAGTCCTACTGCTGGAGAAGCTCGGATATTGACAAAGTCTGGAAGAAGCTCGGAGTAAAGTCGATCGTGACAGGAGGAGGTTTGGAAGAGATTCAGAGGGTAGTCGATCACTGTAGAAAATCGACTGATAGTGAAGCCCAGAGAACATTTGGAGTAGTCCGACAGATGAATGAAGGAGCTCATTATTGGAGAAGTTCGGATGGCATGATAGGAGTTCATCCGTTGGAGGAATCTGGAGGACACTGTGGAAGACCGACTGCTAGAAGAGTCCGGATGGTACTGTGGAAGCTCGGACGGCCAGAAAAGTTCAGAAAGACACTGCACAAGATCGGAAGCCGAAAGAGCCCTAGGAGGGTTGGCCTCTTACGAACTTTGGCGGGGTTATTTTATACCCAATATAACCTATAACTTAATTTTCAATCAAGTTAATCTATTCATTCGATCAAGTCATGTACTTTCAAATTAAACATATAGACTTAGGTCAATTCTTTCCTACATCGCTTGACTTGGTACATGACTTCACAGGTTTGAACACCAAGCCGATAGCATAGGAATCATTTTCTGTACTAACCGAAGTTACCATCTAGCAATAATTTTTGGTGTTCGGATAGATTGAATATCATAAGATAAAATTCAAGAATCTATGCATGTGACTACTATATAATTCATTTCTTTGACCCTGAATGCTCTAGAACATTCTAAGGTTAAACTGTCAATCCTGAAGGATCATCCACACTGTATTCCAATCTTTCAAATCCATCATATAGATTATCCTAGTCAAGATTTTACTAAATTAAAATACAGTGATGCATCAGCTCCTATAATCCAGAAGGGTCAATTCAATCTTGATCCACGCATAGACTTCATAAGTACCTGACTGTACCCAGTTGCCTTTCATCTCTGCATTAGAAATACAGATAGTCTGGTACCAAAGCACAGTGAGTTACTTGCAAGTCACTATAGTGATCTCAAGTCAGAGAGATACTTATGTTCATATGCTTCACGAGCTGCTCTTGACAGTAGAGTGCTCAAAAGGTGAGTCACTTGTTTAGTAACGATGTAGTCCTACATCTCATCTTTATGTCATACCAGTGTCTTCACACTCCTTAGTAAAGAGAACAACTAACCTATATGGCACACAACGACCTTCACTCAATAAATATTATCATTCTTTAATCATGTATCATTTGGTCATGAACATATTTAAGAACTATACGATAAATCTTCCTTTATTGATTACTTTATAGTTCTAAGGACTTCATCACAACACAAGAGTTCAAGCAAGAAAGATGTAATTTTATGATGAATGATACCAAAATAACTTTTATTCATTAATTAATAATTCATATACATATTTTAAAATAAAAACAATCATCCAAATGATTGGCTTTAGGATATATTTTTGAATACTAGATAGTAAGAGTCAGGTCGAATCCATAAAGATTATAGGCTAAGTTACATTCAATTTAATTTTAAATAAATTTTAAGGAAAGAAATTTTAGCAATGATGTTAAAAAAGGATTGATTAAATCTAGTAATTAAAAGAAAAAGAACTAAATAGAAAATAACTATTAAAGGATTAAAAAATAATTAAAAGAATCTCAAAGTTTTGATTCCATCTCTAACCATAATCTTGATATTTTTTTTTAAAAAGAAATAATTAGTTTAGTTGATTAAGACACATTGAGCTCTGGTTTGATAATAACCTATCTCACTCAAGTATGGATCGTATCTCCCGATCACAGTCTGTCTTTTTAAAGTATAAGTTATTCAAACTAGAATCTAAAGAAAAATCTTAAATCAAATAAATCTATAAATTGATCCTTAAGATAGCCTATATCATTTGAGCATGGACCATATCTCTTGATCATGATCCATCTCAACAATCACATAAACTATTTAAAGATCATTCATAAATATTAGGTACCATAAACTTGAAAGCAATTCTGAAATATATTGATTGAAACTCATAGAGAAAAACTTATAAGTTGATCTAATTGCATAAAAAAAATACAAAATTGAAGTTGAAAGATTTAATTTACTCTCAAAGATAAAATAAATAAATTATCTAAACTAAGACCTCTTCTATAGAGATAGGATTAGCCAAAAGTATCTGTGGCACCTTAAGTTAGGCCATATTAGAGAGGACTGACTCAATAAATTGGAGAAAGATGATCTTCTCAGATTATTGACATTTGAATCTTATTTGATTTGTGAATCATGTCTTCAAGAAAAAATGATCAAGCTGCCCTTTATGGGATAAGGGAAATGGGCCACTGAAATATTAGCTCTGGTATACATTGACGTGTGTAGACCATTCGATGTACAACCAGGAGTGGCTATGTCTACTTCATAACTTTTACCAATGATTATTCATGGTATGGGTTTGTGTATCTGATGCACCAGAAGTCTGAAGCCTTTGAGAAGTTCATAGAATTCAAACATGAAGTAGAAAAATAAATCAAAAAACCCATAAAGGTTCTTCGATCAGATCGAGGAGGAGAATACCTCAGTGAAAAATTTTAGACCTATCTCAAGGATAATGGCATAGTCTCACAGTGGATACTCTAAGGATGTCTCAGCTCAACAGGATATTCGAAAGGAGAAATCGGACCTTATTAGATATGGTTCGGTCTATGATGAGCTTCACAAACTTTTCTATTTTTCTTTGGAAATATGTATTACTTTCTGTGATTCATCTTTTGAATCGGATTCCCTCTAAATCTGTTCCTACCATGCCATATGAGTTATGGCATAGTAAGAAGCTAACTCTTGGATACCTCAAGATTTGAAGATGTCCGCCCATGTCAAGCGATAGCAGGCAGACAAGTTAGAGGTTAGGTCCTTTAGGGCTGCTTTATAGGGTATCCAAAGAAAACCATGGGATACTACTTCTATCTTTTTGAGGATCATAATATATTATGAGCCGTCATGCCGTCTTCTTAGAAAAAGAGTTTATCCAAGATGGAGGCAGTAGGAGAAAGATTGAGCTCGAAGAGGAAGTCTCTGAAGAGCATCAAGTCCAAAAATCTGAACCCAATAATGAGCCAATAGATGTGATATCTCCTCCACCTTATAGATCAAGTAAGGTCTTCCATCCTCCTGAAAGGTTCCTAGGTATTCTTTTAAAGGATTTAGAGGAAGCATTCTTTGTGAGAGATAGAGATATAAAAATGATCCCAAGACCTATGATGAGACAATGTTAGATATAGACTTGAGAAATTGATGAAAGTGATGAAGTCAGAAATTGACTCCATGCATTTCAATTAGGTTTGGTCTTTAGTAGATCCACCTGAAGGTATTGTACCTATTGAGTATAAATGAATTTACAAAAAAAAAATTCAATCGAATGGTAAAGTAGAGACCTATAAGGCAAGGTAAGTCGTGAAAGGTTATAGTCAATGCGAAAGTATTGACTATCATGAAACTTTTTCACCCGTGGCTATGCTGAATTCCATACGTACTTTGCTTGTGATAGTAGCTTTTTATGATTATGAAATTTAATAAATGAATGTGAAAACTACCTTCCTAAATGGATATCTTGAAGAAGATATCTATATAGAGCAGCCTTTGGATTTCACATCTAGTGATAGTGATCATAAGATCTACAAGCTGCAAAGGTCCATATATGACTCAAGCAAGCATCTCGAAGTTAGAACACTTGCTTTAATGATGTGATCAAAGTATTTGATTTCATAAAAATGAGGAGCCATTGCATACAAAAAGATCAGTGGGAGTGCTGTCACATTCCTCATATTGTACATGGATGACATCCTCCTGTTTGAGAATGATATTCTCATGCTGACATCGATCAAAGTATGGTTGTCAAAAGAGTTTGCCATAAAAGACCTAGGAGAAGCCTCCTACATTCTTGGTATAAAGGTCTATAGAGATAGATCTAAGAGAATGATAGGACTCTTACAGTGAATGTACATAGAGGACGTGCTGAAGAAGTTTAGCATGAAAAACTTCAAGAGGGATCTTTTGCCCATTAGACATGACATTTATCTCTTCAAGAAGATGTGTCCTAACACACCTAAGGAGATCCAGTGCATGAGCAAGATCCCTTATGCTTTGGCAATAGGGAGCCTCATGTATGTTATGTTATGTACATGACCTGATATAGCCCTTGTCGTGAATGTCATGAGCAAATATCAGACGACTCTGGGTGGAGAATACTAGATTGCTGTTAAAACATCCTTTAGTACTTGAGAAGAACTAAGGATTTGTTGTTGGTCTTTGGTGGAGGATCGGATCTAAAAGTTGAGGGATGCATTGTTTCAGACTTCATGACTGATGTTGATGATAGAAAGTCTACATTAGGGTATATCTTCTTGTGTAATGGTGGTGTGGTTAGCTGGAAGAGTTTCAAGCAGCCAGTCATTGCATATTCGACTATGAAAGCTGAGTACATCGCCGCCTCTGAAGTTGCTAAAGAAGCCTTTTGGTTCAAGAAATTCATTATGGAGCTGATGTGATGCCATCAGATGTCACTGTACTATACTACAAAAATAATGGTGCCATAGCCCTAGCTAAAGAATCTAGGTCTCACCAGAAATCCAAGCATATAGAGTGGTGGTTTCACATTATATGCGAATACCTAAAGAAGAAGTTTGTCGAGGTGCAGAGATTCACCTCCATGCTAAACATGGTAGATCTGCTGACCAAGCCTCTCAGCCAGTAGAAGATCGAAGCTCATCTTGAGAAGATGGTTTTAGATATATGGCCAATTGACTTTAGGTTAAGTGGGAGTTTGTTGGATTTGTATCCTAGAAGCTAATTATTGGCTGACGTATTTTGTAATTCCAGAGATTAAACTTATACTTGTAATTTTTTATTATCAATAAAATTTTTTTTATTCTAATCATATTTATGTGTCCATGATTTGTCCTAGAGCTTAACAAAGATAATTTTTTGTATATTCTCAATGTGTTAAAATTTGAGACATACATTAATTAGTGATTAATTTCTAAATACTCCCGATCAAAGGATCATCACGGAGGACAGTGATCAATCAATTTGAGATCGGTGCACAGTTCACCTCTCTTGTGGGCAGATGAATCTTGGGTCTGCAGTGTAGGGACATTGAGATGAGGGTACGCATGGTTGTTAAAGAACTTGCACTGAGTGTGATCATCACGAGAAACCACATGAATGTCTACTCACTCATCAGTGGTCTTTTCGATGCTACAGTGGTATGAGTGGTCCTTTGACCTATAGTATTATTGGCTATTCACAGTGAGGCTATCGAGTTTGACTGCACATTCTCTTGGTCCCTAACCACTCAGGTTCTTACTGTGTATATTAGCTTCAGTAAGTTCAGGTTTGCTGTTTGGACATAGGATGCATCTAGATGAAATCTATCGACCTTGATGGAAAAGAAGTCCAATGCGATTCACGATACTGAGTTCAGAAAGTCTTTAGCCAAAATAAGTATGAATACTGAAAAAGAGTTTTCACCAGATTCACAAATAAGCTTGAGTCGAGCCAATTTAGCTTATGACTGATAATGGAGTCTGATGAGTTCTCCATGACCTTTATCAAGTCGAAACTCATAATAGAAGAACTGAATCGTACGATAACTGTACTTAGAAGTTCATACTTTCATTCTACTGAAATGCCACTATATACTGCTAGATATCACTGATGGTTGTGGGACTCATCAGGTATCGTCTTGATGATCGATGACTCTCAAAAGATAGAGTTGGATTTATTTTAATCCATCGAAAAGAGTTTCAATGATATTGTGATGGAGATCACAATATACCTGACTATCAAATAGAATGGAACCTATGGGGTCACACATTAAGAGATTTAATCTTAAATTTGTCAATTGAACTTATGAAGTTTTAATTAGGTTAGGATTTATTAAAATCTATTGGGTTTAAGAAAACCATGCTAGCATATGGTTAAACCTAATTCCTCTCGAGACTTCGATTGGATAAAGTCCATTGTCTTGAACCTAACCTAAACCATTTGGATTTAATTGGATGGCTAATTGTGAGCCCAAGAGGATTGGAGTAAGTCAATAATTTGGCTAAATTATCTCCTCATTATCTCCTAATGCGTATGTGAAATAATTGAAAACATGGGTGGTGCCTACCTCCCTTTATGGCAAGACCAAGGGGCGCCAACCCCTTGGATAATGCAAGAGGGGCCCACCTCCTCTTGTGGCATGATGTGGAGGAGAGAGAGGGGCCATGTCTCTTCTCTTGAATGAAAACCCTAGAATGGGGCACCAAAGGTCACGCCCCAACCACTGCCCTGTATTCCATAAGGCACCCACTTAAATTGCCTTATCTGATTCGGGTGCCCCATATGCTTACCAAAAGGGGCTGATATCATACAAATTAAGTCTGATTTTAATGGAAAAAATTAGATTAAAAGGTAGAAATCCTTATGAGATAAGTGAAAGAATAGTGCCCTATAAGCCAATTACTTGGGGATGCGATAGGGACTTTCTTGTGTTATCTTTCTGCTCATTTGTATGACATTAGTTATTTTATTTATAAGGTATTATGTTTTATCATTTGTTGCATCATATTTTTATGATTATGATAAACCCCATAGATTAGGGCAATGATTTTAGGATGATAAAAGATGATGCCAGTGAGATCTAAAATCTTGATAGCTCCAATCTAAAATATTTTCAGTTGTTGGATTATCGAGTCAGAGATCAATGATATCGGTAAGACTGGTACATTCCATATATGCTCAAGGGAGAGGATGGTTGATCTCACAATCATTTATGTGGTGACACTAATACAAGGATGTAGGTGCTCATTAGATAATGAGTTTACTGAACTAACTCACAGAAAGAACATCTGATGGAGTCTTATAGCATGTCGATAGATGATTTTTCAGTGGGAGTGGTATAAGTGATCCTTTGATCCGAGATCACCATGGTACTTTATGTACATGGACCTTTACTTTGGTTTATTCCTTAACATGCCACTTTGAGATGTGTGTAGGATATTTTAGGTATGGTGAAGTGTGCATGGAGGTTGTAAGTGGTCAATAAGGAATCGGTCACTCCTTGTAAGAGGAGAGAACATTCTATGTGATCTCATAGGATGATGACTCTGAGAGTCTCTGGCCAGAGTAGGAATAAATAGTAAAAAAAATTCTACTGATTCATCAATTAAGTTATCATTATCAAATCGAGATACAGATGGATAGATATTTGAGCTTGACATGATTCCATGCCCACGATCTTTTTGAGATGTTGTGTGATCGAAGGATTGAATTACACAGTAACTTGCCATGGAAGGATAATTTTGATATTTTCATCAAATTTTAAATCTTTTGGATAGTTATGATACATTGCTAGACATCAATTTTGACTTATGGATTTGTCAGAATTAAAAGAATTTAATTTAAAAATTAATTAGAAAGATCCTAGTTGATTGGAACCTTTGAGCTAATCTTATCTAATCAGATTAGAGTTACGTTGAGAGTCTGGGTCCACTACTGGTTTGATTTGGAACCCAATGGGTCACACACAAAAGAGATTTAGTCTTGACTAATTTGGGCTGTAGATAGGTGTGAGAATAAAGAGAAAAAGAGAGGAAAATCTGGGATAAAGATAAGGAAAAGGGAGAAAGAAAATAGAAAAGATGAGAGGAAGGATAAAGGAAAGCATGTGATGCTTGTCCAAAAATAGATTGTTTATGTATTCAACATATATTTTAATTTATATGTCATAAGATCATTTAAGAAAAAATTTTTAGAGTGATCCTAGTGGAGGTCTCAAAGGCATATAAGTGATAGTGCAACCCATTTTTGCGAAAGACGATTGGCAGCATGCTTAAGAAGAAAGCTGTAGCACCATGTCGAATTGAGAAGGGCCCTGATCAATCCCATGTGGATCACCGTTGGAGGGCTTCTACTTTGAGTCTTGTGGAGATCTTAAGATTACCAGTTCATGATCTTCATATTGGTATATGGCTTTCGATCTCTTCTTGTTTTGTATGCTTATGATATTTGATTGCAATCATCAAGATGTTCCTAGGACTTTTGTATTTCGATAGTCTAGTTTAAATATTAAACTTATTTTTAAAAGTTGAATGCATATAAAAAATTTTAAAATTTATATTTTAATATGTTATCAAAACCCAATAGTGATATCAGAGCCATCCATGATTGATTTAATCAAATTTCATATTATTTTTGTGATATTGATTAGATCCAGTTCAAACTATGTCAAAATTAGATATTCTGATTGATGTTTACTTGATATTTTTGATGTATTTTTGTTAATGATAAATGTTATTGATTCATGATCAAATTTTTATAAAATTTTATGGTCTATAGACTTGTGAGACAAATTTAAGATTAGATCCCATCATCTGATTTTTGATAGAATTGAAATCCAGTGTACGTGATGCATGGAGCATTGGAATGCTACATATGGATGTACATTACCAAGACATTGGGTTCTTGCATTTGACGTATCTACCTAAGATCCAAGGATGGACCACTATGTTATTAGGCACTCATCATTGTGGTTCGACCATCTTGGTTGCTGTCTGAGGTATGTATGTGTGGAGCCAAAAAAAATTGATCATGGAAAGAAGCATCAGATATAGATTAGGGTTTTTATCGATCGATTTATCTTGCTATAATTCTTATTCTAATATGATTAGAATTAATGATTATAGATTAAATCAAATTCATAGTTTTAATTTGATTAAAAATCATGTTTAATTTAGGTTAATCAAATTGTCATTGATCTAATTTGATTAGGATTTGAGTCATGATTCACCAAATCTATGCTAATCAAATTGGATTAGTGTTAACCTAAGAATTGATCGACATAACTCAAAAAGATGACAAATGATTAACTTAATATTAATTTTAGATCAAGAGTTGAACTTGAATCAAAAATCCTAGATGGGTCCTATGCCCATAAATTTGAACATCTTAATTGACATGTGTCTAAATGATATCGCAATTAAAATAATATTAGTATGTCATAATATTTTATAATTGTCATAAAAATATATGTTGAGTGGTTTTGGATTATGGTATATTCATGTGATGGATATATGTATGAATGCTTTCTCTGTAGGCTGATTATATAAATGTATCTGCAAGAGTTAAAAAGAGGCTGGGTGCCCCTAACGCATTGTATTATCAGCTGAACCTTTCTTTTGTATGTTCCCAACTATTGATTGAGATTTTTTATATATTGATGTAAAATTATAGAAAAAAATATTTGAGAATAGATAGAAATTATATTTTTCTATTTTTAAATAAAGATCAAACATTTATGGTAGACTTCATGGAGATGAAAACTGTACTATCACGTATTTAAGAGCAGAGGCACATTAAGATTGACCATAAGATGGTTCAATCTATGATGTGCTTAGGGTTAAACCCATTTATCATCTTATGGCTCGGATGATCTTTCAAAAGTCCATAACCATTAGATTTCTTTTTTATACTCTTATATGCTGGTAGTTAGAATTTAAAATTATATTTGATATGTTTTTATATATTTTTGGATGTGCATGAGACCTAAGTCTCTCATTTAAATTATATTAAGTCCTAATTATGAAGTGTTAAGAATACTATCCATGCCTTCCTTCATGCTAAGCCAATATTATGTCAAGAACATAATGAGCTTATTGTACTATCTACAAGACTTACTGTGGGGACTGATTTGATACTGTCTTAGTGATAATGGAGCTAATAGTACTTAGCTCATACTTAGTCAATAGAGTATGTCAAAAACTGTAGTAAGTTTATTGTGCTATCTACAAGGCTTGCTATAGAGATTGATATAATATTGACTAAGTGATACTTATGGTATATTCTGATAGTACTACTTTATTGTTCTATCCACAAGGATAGTATTATTCAAATATGATCATATAAGATTGAAGGGTATGACTTAACTAAAATACTATAGTTTGTTATGCTATCCACAAGGCTATAAATATTTTAGAGGTGAATGTTATGTTGAAAGTTGCATGAGATGCAATTGGTAAAGAGTTACTTACCCTTGAACTTATAGGAGCTTATTGTGCTATCGACAAGATTTTATATAAGAAATTGGGATCTCAACCCCACTAAGAAACTAGATGATATGATCTCTCGATTTCATACTGGAGGGCTATAAAATTTGCTTAAATAGTGAAGACATAATTAGATAAAATCTCATTTAAATTGTTCATGTCATCATGATTAATCCTTATATGTTCTTATATATATTCATCTTATCTTCACTATCACTGCATAGTATTTTTTTGAAAATTGATCGAGCTTCATGGAATGGTTGAGGAATTTGAGAATAATTCTCACATATGGGTTAGTCTCTTATTCTCCTGATTTTGATTTATTCAGAGTTGATACTATAAAGAAAGAAAACCCACATATGCGATATGATGGGATGATAGTATGACTGTTAAATATATCCTGATTAATTTAATCATGCGATTAAATATTATCATGGATGGTGAGTTAATCTAGGATTAGATCCTAATAACTCTCTTAAATTCCTTCTTTAGCATCTCCTAAGAGAAGAAAGGTGAAGATTATCTTCACTATGGGTATCATTATCATTACAGTAATGATGAGAGATAAATTGCAAGAGTTGTCTCGTAAGTGTGAAGCAGTAGCGGAATGCAAAAGTTACATTTACTAATGGTTGGTATATGATACAAACTAATAAATCATTAATGTTTTAGCTTTAAAATTTTGGGTATGTGATACCTTATATAGGTTCCACTTATGCAAAGTATTGCTGGACTTATAAAGTTGAAGTAAGGTGGCTACTTGACTTTTGGCACTGATGGATAGTCCATTCATGTTAAGACTATAGGAACCTACTTATTAAGAGACTAGTACACTATTGATATATGTCTGAATTTATCAGAAATATTATTTAAATCTTTTGCTATTGTAGCATGATTTTGAAATTAATGTAAATAGTAAAAGTGACTCTCTTTCTGATAAATTTTATAGCTATGGTCTTATGTTTCTGTCACTCAGTGGCATTGTTCTTCATGTTGATGAAAATAAGAAATAAATATTGATGGTCACATATCTCTGGTATTGCAAACTTGGCTATTTATGTGAGTCAAAGATAAACAAGTAATATAAAGAAGAGTCCTTTATCTATATGATTATAAATCAAATAGAACTTGTAAATCTTGTCTCATGGATAAAATGACCAAGATCCTATTTACTTGACATGAGAAAAAGGTGAGCAAGGTATTAGGTCTTGAATAAGTGGATGTTCAAAGACTAATAATATCTTGACCCAGAGATGAACACCCCATTTGAGATATGGTGTATTCTCTAATATACTTCACTAATTTTAAATCTCATTCTGGGGATATGCCTTAGAAAATGCTGTATATGTTTTGAATTAGATACCGTATAAATCTGTTACTAGCACTCCATATGAGATATGGAAAAGGCAAGAGGCATGTTGCCTAGCTTATGTGAAAAGAGTTGATGTACATAAGTTTGTGCTAAAACAGATTTATATATGTTTATAGATTATCCTAAAGAGTAGTATGTGATACTATTTTACCCCCCTACTAGATAAAAGATGTTTTGTTAGTAGGTATGCCACTTTTTAGGAAAAAAAATTTTCTAAGCGGACAGTGGGAGGATAATTGAACATGAGAAGTTCAAGACCTATGAACTATCATAACTTGTGGAGTATCCACAAGTTGATCCTCGACCAAATATGCTCATTGGTAAGGTACAATCATAACATATATCTCCTCACTGAAGGTCAATCTGAATGTGTAATATACCACTCAATATATTGGTTTGTCATTGTAAATGATTGTATACAATACATCATTGAGAATGATGTTTTTCTTGACCTATTCGGAGATTGTCATGAGTAGAGACTCTGATAATTGGCTTGAAATGATGACATCCCAAATGAACTCCCTGTACATCAACCAAGTATGGACTATGATTGAAGCACCTATGGGTATGACCTAATAGGTTGCTAACAGGAATTCAATCTGAATTTTTGTTGCTATTACCACACACCATCTAAAGAGTTTGTCTCTAGTGGGAGGGCAAATCCATTTATAGATTATAGCAGGTATTGAGGAGTTGGTACTTCTATTTTTAATGAGATAGTCAAAATATTTGACTTTATCAAATATTGATGAACCATGTGTGTGTGCAAGAAGATAAGTAAGAGTTTCACTAACTTCTTATATATGTGGAAGACATACAGCATATTGGGAAGGTAGTCCCAATATTGTACTCGGTCAATGACATGCTTATCGCTTTTCATGGTAAAGACTTGGATGTAGCATCCAATATTTTTAGTATCTATAGTGATAGATGTAAGTAGATGTTAGGCTTGTCCCAGTCTTGGTACATAGATTTTATGTTGAAAGGGTTCAACATGAATGGATGTAAAGGAGTTTACTTACCCATATACCAAGCCTGATGTGATTTCAGGCAGATCCATGATAAAATTTTTGAAAACTATGATAAGCATTCTCAAAGTACTTGAGAAGTACTAAAGGATAGTGTATTGAAAGAGTTTCAAATAGCAAACTGTGTTTAACTCAGTTATTTGCTATTAGTAAAGATTACTAAGGAAAGTTGCCTGATGAAAGGTTCATCACTGAGTTGGGTGTGGTCTCACAAGGTACCTACCACATCCTATGGCACTATCACTTCATTCATAATTTGATCATAAAATGAGTTAATATTAAGAACATTATAATGGACTAGCTCACTATGCCTTTAACAGCAGCAGTGTATTCGCCATCCTGATTGCATGGGCATCAGTGCAGGGGCGATTGACTTTAGTGTAAGTAGGAGATTGAAAGAATAGTACCCTACAAGTCAATCATATGGAGATGTGATAAGGATTTTTCTGTGTTATCTTCTTACTCATTTAAATGATATTAGTTATTTTATTTATGAGGTATTATGTTTTATCATTTGCTGCATCATACTTTTATAATTATGATAAACTCCATAGATTAGAAAAATAATTTTAAGGCCATGATGAGATCATGCTAGTGAGACCTAAAATTTTGATAGTTTCAATCTAAAATATTCTTAGTCGTTAGATTATCGAGTCAGAGATCGATGATACTGGTAAAACTGATACATCCTATGTATGCTTGATGAAAAGGATGGTTGATCTCACAATCACTTATGTGTGACACTAATACAAAGATGTAGGTGCTTATTAGAGAATGAGTTCACTGAACTGATCCATAGAAAGAATATCTGATGGAGTCTTACAGCATGTCAACAGATGATTTTTTAGTGAGAGTAGTGCAAGTGATCTTTTGACCTGAGATCACCATGGTACTTGTATACATGGATCTTTACTTTGGTTTATTCCCTAGCATGCCACTTTGAGATGTGTGTAGGATATTTTGGATATGTTGAAGTGTGCATAAAAGTTGTGAGTGGTCAATAAGGAATCAGTCACTCTTTGTAGGAGGAAAGAACATCCTATATGATCTCAGAGGATGATGACTCTAAGAGTCTCTAACCGGAGCAGAGATGAATAGTAAAAAAGATTTCTACTGGCTCATCAATCGAGTCATCATCATCAGATTGAGATACATGTGGATAGATATTTGAACTTGACATGATTCTATGCCCATGGCCTTTATGGGATGTTCTGTGATCGAAGGATTGAATTGCACAATAACTCACCATGGAAGGATAATTTTGGTATTTCTATCAAATTTTAAATCTTTCGGATAGTCATGACACATTACTAGACGTCAATCTTGACTTGTAGACTCATCAAAATTAAAAGAGTTTAATTCAAAAATTAATTAGAAAGAGTCCTAGTTGATTGGAATTCTTGAGCTGACCTAACCTAATTAGATTAGGATTACGTCGAGAGTCTGGAACCACTGCTGGCTAGATTTGGAACCCAATGGGTCACACACAATAGAGAATTAACCTTGATCTAATTTGTGCTATAGATAGATGTGAGAATGAGGAGAAAAAGAGGAAAAAAATCTGAGATAAAGATAAGAAAAAGGGAGAAAGAGAATAGAAAGGAAGAGAGGAACAAAAAAGAAAAGCATATAATACTTGTGCAAAAATCAGATTATTCATGTGTTGAACATATAATTTAATCTATATATGTGAGATCATTTGAAAAAAAATTTCTAGAGTGATCCTAGTGGAGGTCTCAAAGGCATACAAGTGATGGTGCAACCCATTCTTGTGAAGGATGATCAGCAGCGCACTTAGGAAGAAGGCTGCAGTACCATGTCGAATTGAAAAGGGCCCTGATCAGTCCCATGTAGATCATCGTTGCAGGACTTCTACTTTGGAGTCTTGTAGAGATCTCAAGATTACTAGTTCGTATTCTTCGTGTTGGTATATGGCTTCTGATCTCTTCTTGTTATGTAGTTTATGATATTTGATGGCAATCATTAAGGTGTTCTTAGGGCTTTTGTGTTCCGATAGTCTAATTTAATATTAAACATATTTTTAATAGTTAAATGCATATAAAAACTTTTAAAATTCATATTCTACTATATTATCAGAATTCAACAGTGGTATCAGAGCACCCTTGATTGATTCAATCAAATTTCATGTTATTTTTATGATTTGGATCAGATCCAGTTCATACTATGTCAAAATCAGATATTCTGATTAATGTTTACTTGATATTTTTGATGTATTTTTGTTAATGATAAATATTATCAATCCATGATCAAACTTTGGATATAAAATTCTATGGTCTATAGACTTGTGAGACAAGTTTAAGATTAGATCCCATCATTTGATTTTCGATGGAATTGAAATTCAGTGCATGTGATCCACAGAGCCTTGGAATATTACATATGGATGTACATTACCAAGACAGGGTTCTTGTATTTGATGTACCTACCTCAGATCCAAGAGCCAACCATCATGTTATTAGGCACTCACCATTATGGGTCGACCATCTTGGTTGTTGCTCGAGGTATGTGTGGAGCCAAAAAAATTTGATCATGAAAAGGAAGCATCAGACATGGATTAGAATTTTTGCCGATGGATTTGTCTAACTATAATTCATTATTCTAATATGATTAAAATTAATGATTATAGATTAAATCAAATTCATAATTCTAATTTGATAGAAATCATGTTTAATTTAAGTTGATTAAATTGTCATTGACTTAATTTGATTAGGGTTCGAGTCATGATTGATCGAATCTATGCTAACCTAATTGGATTAGTGTTAACCTAAGAATTGATCAACATAACTCAAAAAGATGATAAATAATTAACTTAAAATTAAATTTGGATCAAGAGTTGAACCTGAATCAAAAATCCTAGATGGGTCCTATAACCATAAATTTGGACATCTTAATTGATATGTGTATGAATGATATCGCAATTAACATAACATGAGTAGTGTGTTATAATATTTTATAATTGTTATAAAAATACATGTTGAGTGGTTATGGACTATGGTATATCTATGTGATAGATGTATGTATGAATGCTTTCCCTATAGGCTGATTATATAAATACATCTGCAAGAGTTGCAAAAGAGGCTAGGTGCTCCTGATGCATTGTATTACAGCTGAACTTTTTTTTGTATGTTCCCAACTGTTGTTTGAGATTTTTTACATGTTGATGTAAAATTATAGAAAAAAATTATTTGAAAATAGATAGAAATTATACCTTTCTATTTTCAAATAAAGATCAAGCATTCATGGTAGATTTCATGGAGATGAAGACTGCACTACCAGGTGTTTAAGAGTAGAGGCACATTAAGATTGACCATAAGATGGTTCAATCTATGATGCACTTAGGGTTAAACCCATTTATCATCCTTTGGCTTGGGTGATCTTTCAAAAGTCCATAACCATTAGATTTTTTTTTATGCTCTTATATGCTGGTAGTTAGAATTTAAAATTATATATGATGTATTTTTATATATATTTTGGATATGCACGAGACTTAAGTCCCTCGTTTAAAATATATTAAGTCTTAATGGCAAAGTGTTAAGGGCACTATCCATGCTTCCTTCATGCTAAGCCAATATTATGTCAAGAACCATAGTGAGCTTGTTGTGCTATACACAAGGCTTGCTATGAGGACTGATTTGATACTGTCTTAGTGCACAATGGAGCTAATAGTACTTAGCTCATACTTAGTCAATAGAATATGTCAAAAACTGTATAAGTTTGTTGTGCTATCCACAAGGCTTGCTATAGGGATTGATATGATGTTGACTAAGTGATGCTTATGGCATATTCTGGTAGTACTACTTTGTTGTGCTAGCCACAAGGGTAGTATTATTCAAATATAACCATATAAGGTTGAAGGGTATGACTTAATTAAAATACGATAGTTTGTTGTGTTATCCACAAGGTTATAAGTATTTTAGAGGTGAAAGTTATGTTGAGAGTTGCATGAGATGCAATTGGTAAAATGAAAGAATAATACCCTACAAGTCAATCACATATGGGAGGCAATAGGATGTTTATTATAATTTATGTTCCAAACTCATGGAATTGACATTTATGATTAATAAAATGTGGTATTTTTATTTCATTATATGCTGTATTTTATTTATTTTAAGATTATAATGAACTCCATAGATTTGGACAATGATTTTAGGGCCGTGATGAGATCATGCCAGTAAGACCTAATTCTTTGATAGTCCTAATTTAAAATATTTTTAGTCATTGATACATTGAGTCAGAGATCAATGATATCGGTAAGACTGGCATGTCCTATGTATGCTCAGAAATGAGGGTGGTTAATCTGACAACCACTTATGTGGTGACACAATATAAGGATATGATTGCTCATTAGAGAATGAGTTCACTGAATTGATCTATGAGAGAATATTAGATGGAGTCTTATTTACATATCAACTGATGTTTCTCTAGTGAGAGTTGTGTAAGTGATCTTTGATCTGAGATCACTATGGTACCTTATGTACTTGGATCTATATTTTGGTCCACTTCCAAACTTGGTTGTTTGATCCTTGTACGGGGTGTTCTGGATATGGTGAAGAGTGCATGGAGGTTGTGAGTGATCAATAAGGAATCAGTCACTCTTAATAAGAAGAGCGAACATCCTATGTGATCTCATAGGATGATGATTCTAGAAGATTTTTTCCAAAGTAGGATGATAATTAGAAAAGAGTTCAATATATCATCAACTAAATTATTACCTTTTGATCGAGATACATAATGATAAGTGATTGGATTTGATATAATTTCATACCCACAGCTCATCTAGGATGTTGTTTGACTGAAGGATTGAATTACATTGGAACTTGCCACTGAAGGATATTTTGATAATTTTTCATCAAAATTTTAAATCTTTTGGATAGTCATGACACATTGCTAGATGTTAATCTTGACTTATAATTCATAAAATTAAAAGAGTTTAATTTTAGAGTTAATTTGAAAGAGTCCAAGTTGATTGGGACTCTTTGGATGACCTAATCTCATCGAATTAGGGTTACGTCGAAAGTCTTGATCCACTGCTGGCTAGATTTGGAACCCAATGGATCACATACTTTGAAATTTAGCCTTAATCTAATTTAATTAGAGTTTAATATAAATTCTATGTGTTAATTTGATATGCTAGCGTATTGTATTAACCCAAGTTCCTAAATTGATTTAGATCAAATTGTTTGAGCTAACCTAGACCAGTTGCCTTTGACCTAATGGGATTGCATCAATTTGGATTGAATCCTTATCCAACTTAGATCAATTCAAGTAGAGAAGGACTCCTTTATGCCCACTAGAACCCACACATAAAATAAATGCCGCCCCCTTTATTTTTGGCATGTCAAAGGAAGAGTCCTTCTTAAAGAAGTTTCTTAATTTTTATGCATTGCCATAATTTTCCAACCAGATCTCCTATGTTTTGATGCCAAAATTAATTGGATTTTTTATGAACATAGAGAAGGAAGATTCCTTCTACTATAAGTATCTCAAATGCCAAAAATTTACTCAATAAATTTATTTGGTGTGTGGGAAGTTGGAGCACCAAAGATTGGTGCCCCTTCATCCCATGTGACGTCACTTGGTCCCCTATTTATAAGGGATGCCCCAAATGGTTTACTATTAATATTTTTAACTAAAATCAGAGAGAAGGGATGTGGTAAATATAAAAAAAATTTGAAAAAATTTTAAAGAAAAAAAAAGAGGAATTTGGGTGGCAAAATTTGAAAGAAGGGTGGTGAGATTTTCAGCAAGTGTTGCTTGAGTGGCCTAGCATTTGGTTTTCCCATATGTTGGAGCTAAAAATCAAATCCTAGGTTGTATGATATCTGAAGAATATCATCTTAATATTGTTCTGGTGGTAAGATCAAAAGTAATTGGCTTTGGTGCGATCGAGATGCAAGCTCGAAGCCGATAGTGCTCTTGAGAAGACAAGACTGCGGCAGTGCACCGATTAGGAAGGACCTTTGCCAATTTTTGTGTGGATCACCATTAGAGGACTTCTACCTTGGAGTCTTGTGGAGAACACCAACATGTCACTTTTTTATTTTGATGAAAGTATAAAATTCTATCCCTATGCATGCTTGTTTTTGCTTTGATCGATATCGGCAAGGTAATTCTAGGGTTTGGATTCTGGCTCGATAGTTTTATGTGATAGAACTACTGATTTGTATGATTTTAAAATTTTTAAAAGTTACTTTTCACTGTGTGACTAGAACCCAATAGTGGTATTAGAGCTACCCTTATTTGATTCGATCAAACAAGTATAATTTGGTAGCATAGAATCATTCTTGCTCCTATCCTGCCAAAAATGTAGCATTGTTTTTATCATCAATTCTTCAAACTCAAAAAAAAATTATTTTTGACTTTTAATGAGTCATAATTCTAAATTTTAATTATTAAATTATAAATTTATGATAACTCAATATTTTTATTATCATGGTATCATGATGCTTAAATTGATGTATAGAAAATAAGGGTGTTATGCATGCCTAATTAGATTAGGATGCTATCCACAAGGCTTACTATAGAAATTGACATGATGTTGATCAAGTGCATATTGATGCTTATGGAATATTTGAATAGTGTTACTTTATTGTACTATCCACAAGGGCAATATTGTTTAAATATGACTATTTGGATTGAAGGATAAATTTAACTAGAACATTATAGTTTGTTGTGCTATTCACAAAACTATATATGATCTAGAGGTCAGAGTAAATGATGTTGAGAATTATAAAGGTACAATTAGTAAAGAGTTACCTACTCTTGAACTCATGAATGCTTATTGTCTATATGTGATCTAGAGGACAGAGTAAATGATGTTGAGAATTATAAAGGTACAATTGGTAAAGAGTTACCTACTCTTGAACTCATGAATACTTGTTGTACTATCCACAAGTTTGTGAGGAATAGGGATCTCAACCTCACTAAGAGACATTAGTATGTTTTTTAATTTTCATATTTGAAGGGTATGAAGTTCGATAAAATAGTGGAAGATAATTAGATAAAAATTTTGTCTAGTTGTGCATGATATCATGAGTCATCTGTTATATTTATGTTCTTGTTGTTGTAGATTAACTATACACATGGCATCCTCATTTTCACTTAGAGGTATCCTAGATGCAAACAAGTTGACTGGACCCAACTATATCGACTGGTTAAGAAATTTGAAAATTATTCTCAGTCAAAAAAAGTCTCCTATATTCTAGATACACCTTCTCTAGATTCTCTTGGGAAAGATACTTTCGAGGAGGAAAGGACCACATATAAGATGTGGAAAGATGACCGTGTGACTGTCAAATGCATCATGCTTGCTTTTATGAGCAATGAGCTTCAGAGGCAGCATGAGGACATGGATGTTTTCTCAATTCTCTTTAATCTTAAGGAGTTATATGGGGAACAAAATTGAATTGCTCGATATAAGATATCAAAGTAGTTGTTTCATGCCTGCATGACTGAAGGCACCTTCGTGCAAACACGTCCTAAAGATGATTGATTTGATCACTCTCTGAGAAAATTGGATTTTGCCATGGATGATGAATTGAGCCAGGATTTAATCTTGCAGTCTCTCCCTGACTCTTTTTCTCAGTTTGTTATTAATTATCATATGAACAAATTGAACATTAGCCTGTTTGAGCTGCTGAATATGTTGAAAATAGCAGAGAGTCATTTCAAGGGTGAAAAGGCTCAGATCCTTCATGTTGATAAGATCAGCAAGAAGAAGGCAAAGAAGGATTTTAAGAAGAAGATGAACCCTAAGGCTAGCATCTCCAAGAAGAAAGTGAAGAAGGTCTCCACCAAAGTACTTGCTATCAATGTGGCAAGGAGGGCTACTGGAAGAGAAATTACAAGAAGTACCTTACAACCATGAAATCAGCAAATGTTGCTAAAAATTTGTATATGAAATAAACTAACTTATCATTAAGTACTTCAATATCAGATTCTTAAATATTGGATACCACTTGTGGTTCACACCTTAGCAAATTATTACAGGATCTACAAGAAGTAAGAAATCTGAATAAAGGTAACTTCGAGCTGTTCAGCGCTAGTAGAGAGTTCATTCAGGCCAAAGCCATAGGAACTAGGGTTTTGAAGTTATCTTCGAGCAAAATTTTGAAAGTAAAGACATGTTATTATATTCCTGATATTGTTAGAAATATTATTTTTGTACCATTATTATTAGAATAAGATTTTAAAATAATTATAAAAAATTCTATTTATTTTTTAATGAATATTATGGAAGTGCTTTTATTGATAATGATCTTTTTTTCTTTCACTTAATGATAATGTATTTCATATTGATAATATGAAGAAAAGAAAGAGAGAGGATGTGAATGTCACTTACCTCTGGCACTGCCAACTTGGCCATATCAATGAGTCAAGGATTAACAAGTTATTCAAAGATAATTTTTTTGATCTTTATGATTATGAATCATATGGAACTTATGAATCTTATCTCATAGAAAAAATAACTAAGACTCTATTTACTGGACATGAAGAAAAGGCGAGTGACATTTTGGACCTTGTACATATTGATGTGTGTGGTCCAATATCGATGTAAGCCAGAGAAGGATACTCTTACTTCATCATATTTACTGATGATAAGTCTAGATTTGAATATGTGTATTTGATAAAATACAAATCCAAAGCTTTTGACAAATTTAAAGAGTATCAAAGAATGGTTGAAAAATGAACTGGTAAAAGTATTAAAACTCTTCGATCGAATCAAGGAGGAGAATACTTATCCAGTGAGTTCTTTGATTATTTGAAATAAAATAGAATACTTTCTCAATAGACACCTCCTTATACTCCACAATTAAATAAAATTATAGAAAGAAAAAATTACACCTTATTAGATATGGTGCAGTCTATGATTTATTTCATGGATCTTTCGATATCCTTTTGGGGATATACCCTCAAGGCTGCAACGTATATCTTAAATAAAGTACCTTCAAAATCTATTTCTAGCACTCCATATAAAATATGAAAAAGGAAAAGGCTCAATTTTAAGCATCTTAAGATTTGGGGTTACCCAGCTTATGTGAAAAATATTGATGGACATAAACTGAATGCTAGATCAGAAATATGCAGGTTTGTAGGTTATCCCAAAAAGAGTATAGGATACTACTTCTATAATCCTACTCAATAAAAGGTGTTTGTTGGTAGGCATGCCATTTTCTTGAAGAAAGAGTTTATCCAAGAAGGAGGCAGTGGAAGGTCCATTAAACTTGAGAAAGTTTAAAACCTACAATCCATCCAGATTCACCAAATAGATCTCAACCAGATGTGTCCATTATTGAGGCACAGCCACTACACACCTCTATTAGATATATGCCTAGATGCCAGATTGGCTGACACAATTCTATACAAATCTAAGGGTAAATTTTAATTTTGACTATAAATCAATAAATGGGTTATTCCTCTCTCACATTATGAACATTGTGTCTGTGATACATCCTTTGAGTTAGTAGAAATGTCAATTCATATTTTCAAGAGTTGAAAATTTAAGGCATGAATTTACATAACTAACTCATAAACAGCTCCTAACCATAGGTGTAGAAATTTCAATGCAGGGGTAAAATGATATTTTAAAAATTTTTAAAATTATAATTTTACAGCAAAAATTTATTAATTAATCTAATTAATTAACATGTATTGACCCTACACAAGGATCTAAATATGATATATATAGCATGCATTTAAATTTAAAATTTAAATTCTACAGTAAATATTTTACTGTTATGTGTTTAGAACACATTATCTTCGTGCGGGTAGTCGATCGCCACAGTGTGATCATCGTCGAAAAGGTCTGATCATGTAATATAGTCACACAGTATGTCTGGCCTCTGCGGATCATCCACATGAAGCTCCTGGTCTAATCGACTCCTCACGAATGCAGTTCGTTGCAGAACCCTTTCGACGGCCGATGCTGATCGAACTTCTTCGATCGGTGTCTATCGATTCTTTGGATGCTTTGGATCGTCAGCAGAGATACTTGAGAGGTTGATGAAGCTCTTCCTAAAGTTTGGTAGGCTCACAACACTCGTAGCTCACCTTCTTACTTTCCGAACCCTAGCAGAAACCCGAGGGTACTCACAGAAGACCCTGCGCCCTTTCTCTCTTCTTTTCTTTTTTTTTCTCGCGCAGAAGGCCTTTCTCATACACAAAGCCTTTCTCACACCACCCTTTCTCTCATAGATCAGATATATGCATGCCTCACCTTCTCTTTCTTTTTAAAACGGTGCAAGACCACATCTTTATAGCGTTTTCACCGCGTGAGAGGATAAAGCAAGGTGGTTGCTCACTTGAATTCAAATCGAATTTGAATTCAAATGCCAACCAACCAATCTTTCTCACTCCTGGCATAAGAAGAAGGGGGTGTGGGTTCTTTATGTGGAGAATTTACATGAGAAATTTTTTTCTCGTGTAGAGTAAGTGGCGCACAAGTGGATAAGGTGGCGCATGAGATTAGTTGCCCATTCAAATTCAAACATCATTTGAATTTGAATGGCCAACCAACCATCTTTATCCACCCAAATGACGCATAAGGGAGGGGCATGGGAAGGCTTCAGCATGGGAAAAATTCCGAAGAACTTGTTTCTCATGAATTCAAATAGGCGCAGGTGGGTGAGGTGGCGTAGGGAGATAAGTCAAAGGTGGTTTCAAATTTTAAACCAATCTAATTGAACCAACTTTATCAAAATAGGTTAGGCACAATTATACTAAGTTAAATTCAACACAATTAGGCTTAATTAGGCTCAATAAAATTCTAATCAAATCAGAAATTGACTAAACCCAACCCCTGATCAAATCAGGGACCAAACCACCTCGTGATTAGGTCAACTCTTAACCTAATCGGGTCAAACCCAACTGAATCCAATTCAATTGGACTTGATCCAAAAATAATTACTCAATCAAATTTGAGTTAATTAGTGATCAAATCACTAATTAAACCTCTCATAAATACTGAGTCCAAATTCGATGGACAATCGGGCATCAAAGTCCATCGATATGAAACCTTGATCGAAGAGTCCCAAACCAGTGGGACTCTTGACCCCGGTACCCAAAATGTGTGGAACTCATGATCAGAGAATCCTAATTCTTGATCATAGTGTCTCAGACATGTAGGACTCAGAGTTCCAAGCATTAGGACTTTTGGTCGAAGAGTCCCAGTCCAGTGGGACTCTTCACCAGCCATCAGATCAGATAGGAACCTCTAATGTGTGTGACCCCACAGGTTCGAACCCAAGCCGGTAGCACAGGAACCAATTTTTGTACTAATCGAAGTGACCATCTAGCAATGGTACCAATATTTGGATAGATCGAATAGTCGCAATCGCAACATTTAGAATCTACGCGAATATGGTTACTGTATAATTCATCTCTTTTGACCCCTGTGTATAGGATGACTCAGGGTTAAACTGTCAACCCTGATCAGATCATCCGAATCATGCTGAACTCAAATAGTCCTGTGACTCCTCACTAAGACTACCCTGGCCAAGATTTTGCTAAATTAAAATATGACTGTACACAGCTCCTGAACTGGAGTGGTCAATCCCATCTTGACACACCATCGACAAGTCAAGTACTTGACTACACCCAGCAGCCTTCTGTCACTGAATTAGAAATTCAGGTAGTCCAGTGCCTAAGTGCAGTGAGTTGCTTGCAAGTCACTGTGGCGGTCTCAGGTCAGAGGAACAATTATACCCATATCCCATCAGAGCAAATCTTGATAGCAGAAATAGCTCCGGAGTCAGTCACGTTCAATGTAGATGTACCCTTACATCTCACCTGTATGCCATACTAGTATCTCCACACTCCTTGATTAAGAGGACAACCAACCCATATGGCACACAATGACTTATGCTTGATAAACTTGTTGTCCTTAATAACAACGTATCATTTGGTTGCGAACAGGTTTAAGGATTAAACGACAAATCCTCCTTTGTTGAGTCTAAATAGTCCCAAGGACTTCACCACAACATAGGAGTTCATTAGAAGATGAAACAATTTGTGATGAAAAATATCAAAATAACTTTTATTTATTTATAATTCATATACTAATACAAGAAAGAGCACAACCGTCAACAGGCTGACGATTGGCTTTGGAACACTATTTCCAACAATCTCCCACTTGGCCTAAAGCCAATCGGTGCAGTATCTAATACCCATCTTTGACTTGAAGTCGTCGAACTCCTTCACCGCAATGGCTTTAGTGAATGGGTCGGTCAGGTTCTCCTTTCCATCGATCTTCTGAAGGTCGACGTCATCTCTATCCATGATTTTTTAGATAAGATGGTAGCGGCGCAGAATATGCTTCGTCCGCTGGTGTTCTTCGGTTCTTTTGCCTGAGCAATGGCTCCAGAGCTGTCACAGTAGAGCAGAACTAGACCAACAAGGGAGGGTGCTACTCCAAGCTCAGTGAGAATTTTTCAGCCACACCGCTTCATTGGCAGCATCTGATGCAGCGACAAACTTGCCTCACTAACTGAATCATCCATAGTGTGCTGCTTGGAACTCTTCCAGCAGACAGCCCCACCATTAAGGGTAAAAATAATTCCCGACACACTCTTGCTGTTATCATGATCAGACTGAAAACTGAAGTCTGTAGACCCCATAAGTCTCAAGTTCGATTCACCATAAACAAGCTACTGGTCCTTAGTATTTCCTAAATACTTCAGGATGGTTTTAGCAACCTTCCAGTGATTCTCCCTGGATCAGATTGGTATCTACTCACTACCCTAGTGAGTATGCCACATCTAGTCGTGTACATGTCATGGCGTACATAATAGATCCACACCGAAGCATATAGAATTCTACCCATACGCTCTCTCTCTTGAGGTATTGTCGGACAATCCCTCTTCAAGAGAGAAATTTCATGGCCTATCGATAGATAGCCTTTCTTGGAATTCTCCATGCTGAACCTCTTCAGCATAGTATCAATGTGTTATGATCCAGGTGGTGTGTCCAAGGCCCAGGGGACCAAGGCTAAGGCCAAGGTCCATCATTCATGAGGGCTTCATGGAGGCTCTAGGGCTAGTTGGGCCCTAGGTTGAAAGGCTATGGGCCTTTCGGGTTCTTGAGGACTAGTTATGTGGGCCTCAAGAGACCAACTCTTTATGGGCCAGGTCTGGGCCTAGGATAGGTGAGATTAGGTCGAGTCATGGGTGTACATGGGCTTGGGTTAACCTAATCTCCTATAGAGTTGGTCAAGGGAGTTTTGGGTTTGGGTCACTTGACCCTGTGTTTATATATACATGCACTGTATAGGTTTGATTAAGCCAAGAATATGAAAACTCTTTCTCCCAAGTCTCTCTCTCTCTTCTCCCTCTCTCTCCAGCTATTCTCCATGCCCCAGGAGCAAGAAACCCTAGGGTTTCTTGCCGCCAGTCCATAGAAGGCAGGAAAAGCTGGGAGGCGCTAGGGTTTTGAGCCCCTCCCCCTTTATGCCACCAACCATATTGCCTCTCCCTCTCTTGCAGCCACCCAAACATTAGGTTCAGGATTGGAATCTCTTGCTATGAGGTTGGTATAAGTTCTCTCAGATCTAGAGTTGATCTGAGGTCGTTTGAGGTGCGGATGAGATCTCCATCAACAGATCTACAAGAAAGGCTGCAGCAGGACAGATCTGCAAGGTCTGGTTCTATCTACCTTCTTTCTATCTAGAATACCCTGATTCGAGATCTATAAATTAAAATACCTCCATCCAGGCCTGATCTGGTTGGATACCAGATCTTAGATTTTTTTAGAGGTGATCTTAGAGGCATTCTTCATCTGGAATGAAAGATTGATGAAGAAGATAGCAACCAGGCTGATTTCGTCAAGGGCCTTCGATCGAGTCCAGAAGTCTTCAGATTTGTTCATTGCTAGTTCTGCTACACCTAAGGTCCGTGGGAGGAGCCGGATCATGTTCCAATAGTTGGTATCAGAGCCACGTGGTGAGGAAGCGGTTCCAAGCATGAGAAGTTGAAGATCCCAAGTGCTAAAAATTTTCAGCAAGGTACCATCAAGGTATATTCTACACTTCTTGATTTTATATTACTTGTTTGGCTTAGATCTAGTCATGGCAGCAATACGAAGGTCATTTTCGAGAAGTTTGATGGCAAGAAAAATTTTTCCATGTGAAAATTCGGGTGGAGGATCTTCTGGTGCAAGCAGATCTGGATCAGGCTTTAGATGAGAAGCCTGAGGGAATGACAGATAGATAGTGGGCATCGTTGGAGAAGAAAGTATGCTCGGCGATCAGAGGATGTTTGGCGGATGCGGCATTTATTCGGTGCTGGAAGAAAAGACCCCGAAGGGCCTTTGGTCGAAGTTGCACACCATGTATATGGGGAAGAATATGTGCAACAAGCTGATGCTGAAGAAAAGGTTGTACAGTCTTCGGATGCAGGAGGGATCTGATGTGATTGGCCACATTCAGAGGTTCGACCAGTTGTGCACGGAGTTGATGAATATCGGGGTGAAGCTGGATGAGGAGGACAAGTCCCTGTTGCTTTTGTGTTCGTTGCCAGGATCATATGACTCTTTGGTGACTACACTGCTCTACGGCAAGGAGACTCTGGAATATGAGGACATGATCTCGGTACTGAGGTCTAATGAGCAAAGAGAAAAGTTGACCAAAGATCGGGCTCCCCAGGAGGGTTTGGCAGTAGGGGAGAGGACAGGTAGAGGCAGAGGCAGAAGCAAGTCCAGGGGACGGTCCAAGTCCAGGAAGGGAAAGAAAGAGATGAAATGCTTCAAGTGCAACAAGTTCGGGACTTCAAGCGAGAATGTCCATTATGGAAGAGCAAGAAGGGAGAAAAAGTGGCTCAGAATCAGTGAGTGCAGTTGCTGGGCAGCAGGTGGAGGATGGTCTACTTGTGGTATCAGATGGTCACAGGCATTACACAGAGGAGTGGACACTAGACTCTGCGTGCTCACATCACTACACACCACACAGGTCTTGGTTTGCGACATACACCAAGACAGATGAGGGATCAGTGACTCTAGGTGACAGTCATCCTTGCAAGGTGGCTGGGATAGGGACAGTCATGGTGAGGATATTTGATGGGATTGTGAGGACATTAACAAATGTAAAGCACGTCCTGGAGCTGGAAAAGAATCTGGTGTCACTAGGCTACTTGGAGCGCAGTGGATACAGCTTCAGTAGTAGGGCTAGAAGCGGAGTACTGAACATCTCCAATGGAGCTATGGTAGTGATGAGATGCAGGAGGTTGGACAATAACTCTATCGCATGGAGGGATCTGTGGTGATCGGAGAGTTTGATGCAGCAGTTGCAGCACAGGACCAGCAGGGGGCTTACAGGATGTGGCACTACCGCCTAGGCCACATGGGTGACAAGGGGCTGAGGGAGTTGAGCAGGAGAGGACTCATCTCTAATCTGGGGATGGTGCTACAGGGAGATCTGTGGCCTTGTTAGATGGGAAAGCAGAGGAAAGTTAGTTCAACATCAGTACAACCCGCAGTGCAGCCCCTCTGGAGTTAGTACACACGGATGTGTGGGGACCAGCCCCAGTTTCAGCTAGGAATGGGGCCAGATACTTCATGATCCTGATTGATGATTTCTCAAGGAAACTCTGAATTTACTTTATGAGAGAGAAGTTAGATGTCTTCACCAAGTTCAAGATCTGGAGAGCTGAGGTGGAGAAGGAGCGGGGAGGAGCGTGAAGTGTCTGAGGTCAGACAATGGCGGAGAGTACACCAGCAGAGAGTTCCAGGATTACTGTGAGGAGTGTGGGATCAGGAGAACTTCTCAGTTAAGGGGACTCCACAGCAGAATGGGGTGGCCAAGAGGATGAACAGAACACTTTGGAAAAGTCACGATGCATGAGGCTACAGGCAGGGCTTCCAAAGGCGTTCTGGTTGACACAGTAGACGCAGCGGGTTACTTGATCAATCGGTCACCTCACACCAGGTTGGATGGTAGGCTTCCAGAGGAGGTGTTGTCTGGGAGGACAGTTGGGCGGGGCCATCTACGGGTATTTGGATGCACGGCCTGTGTGCACATTGGAGCTGGTGAGCAGAGCAAGCTAGACGCCAGATCATGCAAGACGGTATTTCTAGGCTATCCGCAAGGAGTTAAGGGATACAAGCTGTGGGATCCCTTGAAAAAGAAGGTCATCATTAGTCGGGATGTGACTTTTGATGAGGAGTCAGTCCTACGGAGGTGAGCAGGCATGGAGGAGCAGCAGGAGCAGGAGGAGGTCCAGCAGGGCGCTGCTGGACAGCTTACCTCTTTGATTTTGCCTCTTGTAGGTACTACGGGAGGATACGACATTCAGGTGGAGAACCTACCTAAGGTTTCTCCACAGGTGGAGAGGACTCGGATGGATGATCGAGGTGGAGAGGTCCAGCAGGAGCGAGCTGGATCGAGGATTGATATCGGTGTTGCCCTACACAAGCCCATGAGACCATCAGGCAACCGGACCGATATGGCTTCGAGGAGATGCTGTCATATGCCTTGGTGACAGTGAATGGAGACCCATATACATATCAGGAGGCTATTGAGAGCCAGGACAGAGAGCGATGGGTCCAGGCGATGTTCGAGGAGATGCAATCTCTCCATCAGAACCAGACGTGGCGATTGGTGCAGTTGTCATAGGGGAAGAGGCCCATTGGTTGCAAATGGGTCTACAGTCGCAAGGAAGGGCCTTCAGAGCAGGAGGTATCAGATTCAAGGTGAGGTTAGTGGCCAAGGGATACTCCCAGAAGGAAGGCATCGACTTCAGCGAGGTCTTCTCTCCCGTCGTCAGACATACTTCCATCAGAGTGTTGCTGAGCATTGTAGCAGCTCAGGATTTAGAGCTGGAGCAGATGGATGTCAAGATGGTGTTCCTCCATGGGCATTTGGAGGAGAGGATTTACATAGAGCAGCCACCTGGTTTTAGAGATCCAGGATCAGAGGGAAAGGTTTGTTTGTTGCAGAAGTCGCTGTACGGGCTGAAGTAGTCACCGAGGCAATGGTACAAGCGGTTCGACTCCTATGTGCGCAGCATTGGACTTTTAGGTGTGAGTTTGATCCCTGTGTTTATGTTCAGTCTCTTGAGGATGGTTCTAGGGTGTTCTACTCTTGTATGTGGATGACATGCTTATAGCATGCAAGAGTAGGAAGGTTGTGCAGGATCTGAAGGCATCCTTATCTCGGGAGTTTGAGATGAAGGATTTGGGCCCTGCAAGGAAGATCCTAGGCATGGAGATTTTTAGAGACCAAGCCTGGAGGGTGTTGCATCTATCTCAGGGGGGCTACATACAGAAGGTCTTAGAGAGGTTCGGGATGAAGGGAGCAAAGCCGGCGAGCTGCCACTTGCCAGTCACTTCAGACTCTCGAAGACCATGGCACCACAGACTGAGGTGGAGGCTCAGGAGATGGAGACGGTTCCTTATACTTCAGGAGTTGGGAGCTTGATGTATGCGATGGTCTGTTGTAGGCCAGACATCGCTCATGCAGTGAGTCAGGTTAGCAGGTTCATGGCGCAGCCTGGCAGGGAGCACTGGAGAGCTCTGAAGTGGATATTGAAATACCTACGGGTTCAGTTGGAGTTGGCATCTGCTACGAACAGCGAGAAGGTGCATGGGATACTCTGACATGTCAGGGAGGCTCAGGGGCTGATTGGCAGTTATGTAGATGCAGACTTCGTGGAGATGTGGATACCCGGAGGTCTACGACAGGCTTCATCTTTAGCCTGTATGGAGGTCCTATTTCTTGGAGATCGAGTCTGCAGCCTATCACGGCCCTATCCACTACAGAGATGAGTACATCGGCCAGACAGAAGCAGCTAAGGAGGCAATTTGGCTGAAGGGTTTGTTGACGGAGATGGGCCTCACTCAGGAGGCCATTAGAGTGCACTGTGACAGCCAGAGTACACTTCTATTAGCACAAAACTCAGTCTATCATGCAAGGACAAAGCACATCGACATTCGGTATCATCGGATCAGGGAGCTTTTGGAGGATGGCGAGGTGGAGCTGGTAAAGGTACATACCAAAAGAACCCAGCTGATGCACTTACGAAGGTACTTCCACGGGATAGCTTTCAGAGATGTGTTGAGCTGATTCGGCTGATGGACAGAGTGGAGTTGGTTGAGGCCTTGGGACACCAAGGTGGAGATTGTTGTGATCCAGGTGGTGTGCCCAAGGCCCAGGGGACCAAGGCTAAGGCCAAGGTCCATCATTCATGAGGGCTTCATGGAGGCTCTAGGGCTAGTTGGGCCCTAGGTTGAAAGGCTGTGGGCCTTTCGGGTTCTTGAGGTCTAGGTTATGTGGGTCTCAAGGGACCAACTCTTTATGGGCCAGGTCTGGGCCGAAGATAGGTGAGATTAGGTCGAGTTATGGTGTACATGGGCTTGGATTAACCTAATCTCCCATAGAGTTGGTCAAGGGAGTTTTGGGTTTGGGTCACTTGACCCTGTGTTTATATATACATGCACTGTATAGGTTTGATTAAGCCAAAGAATACGAAAACTCTTTCTCCCAAGTCTCTCTCTCTCTTCTTCCTCTCTCTCCAGCTATTCTCCATGCCCCAGGAGCAAGAAACCCTAGGGTTTCATGCTGCCAGGTCCATAGAAGGCAGGAAAAGCAGGGGAGGCGCTAGGGTTTTGAGCCCCTCCCCCTTTGTGCCGCCAACCATATTGCCTCTCCCTCTCTTGCAGCCACCCAAACATCAGGTCTAGGACTTGAAATCTTATGCTATGAGGTTGGTACAAGTTTCTCTCATATCTGGTGTTGATCTGAGGTCGTTTGAGGCACGGGTGAGATCTCCATCAACAGATCTACAGGAAAGGCTGCAGCAGGATAGATCTACAAGGTCTGGTTCTATCTACCTTCTTCCCTATCTAGAATGTCCCGATTCGAGATCTACAAATTGGAAGACCTCAGTCCAGGCCTGATCTAGTTGGGTACCAGATCTTGAATTTTTTTAGAGGTTATCTTAGAGGCGTTCTTCATCTGAAATGAAAGGCTGACGAAGAAGACAGCAACCAACTGATTTCGTCAAGGGCCTTCGATCGAGTTCAGAAGTCTCCAGATTTGTTCGTTGCTGGTTTTGCTACACCCAAGGTCCATGGGAGGAGCCAGGATCATGCTCCAACACAATGTACATGGACTGGGATAAGCCAAGCAACCTTTTAGATCTATCCCTATAGATCCTCATCCTTAGGATGTAGGAAGCTTCTCCCAGATCCTTCATGGACAACTGTAACGACAGCCAAATCTTTATTCCTGAAATGCAGAGACATCATTCTCGATTAAGAGAATATCATCCACATACAATACAAGAAATATCACTACTGGACCATTAGCCCACTTATAAATGCAGGGCTTTTCTCCATTCTTAACGAAGCCATACATTTTGATCGTCCTATCAAAATATATGTTCCAACTCCGGGATGCCTGCTTAAGTCTATAAATGGACCTCTATAGCCTGCACACCTTAGACTCATCTATGGATGTGAACCCTTCAGGTTGTATCATATACACCTCTTCGTCCAGCTCTCCATTTAGAAAAGTTGTCTTCACATCCATCTGCCAAATTTTATAGTCCAGATGGACAGCTATCGCAAGGATAATCCGAATGAATTTGAGCATTGCTACAGGAGAAAATATCTCGTCATAGTCTATACCATAACATTGACGATATCCCTTGGCAACCAGACGGGCTTTATAGGTCTCCACCTTTCCGTCTGTGCCCCTCTTCCTCTTGAAGATCCACTTACATCCTATGGGTTTTACTCCTTCGGTGGGTCAACCAATGTCCACACATCATTGACCTTCATGGACTCCATTTTGGATTTCATGGCCTCTAGCCATTTCTCAGAGTTAGGTCTCTGCATTGCATCCATGTAGGTGATTGAATCCTCATCATTTTCATCAAGTTCGATAGGATCGCCTCCCAAACCAAGAAATCATAGTATCTGTCTGGTTGACGTGGTACTCTACCAGATCGCCTTAAGGGTGCAGCAACAATGGGCTCCAGATCTGATCTACCCAAATCTGATTCAGGTTCAACAACTTATGTCAGTTTTTCCACCTGTCGAACTTCCTTAAGTTCGACCTTAGAGGCAACAGTCCCTTCACCAAGGAACTCCTTTTTCAAAAAGATTGCCTTAAGGCTGACAAACACCTTTTGCTCATCAGCTAGGTAGAAATAATACCCTTTGGTCTCTTTTGGGTATCCTATGAAATAACACTTGTCAAACCTAGGTCCAAGCTTGTCCGTAATTAAATATTTAACATAAGCCAGACACCTCCAAATCCTATGATGCGAGAGTACTGGCTTACGTCCTATCCATATCTCATATGGCATTTTGGTTATAGACTTATTCGAACCCTATTTAGAAGATAACAACCAATTCGAGTGCATATCCCAGAGAAAGATCGGCAGATCAGCAAACCCCATCATGGATCGAACCATGTCCAACAAGGTCCGATTCCTCCTTTCAGACACACCATTATGCTGTGGTGTTCCAGGAGGAGTCCACTGAGAGAGAATTCCATTCTCCCCAAGATATGTCAAAACTCATTGGAAAGGTATTCACCTCCTCGATCAGATCGAAGAGTTTTAATATATTTTTTAGTTTATTTTTCTACCTTATTTCGGAATAGATTGAACATTTCAAATGACTCCGACTTATGCTTCATTAAGTAGACATACCCATACCTCGATAGGTCGTCCGTGAAGGTTATGAAGTAGAAATATCCACCTCTTGTACTTGAGCTCATGGATCCACATACATCAGAATGTATCAGACCCAAGAGTTCACTGGCTCGCTCATCTTTTCTAGTAAAAGGTGACTTGGTCATCTTTCCAAGAAGACATGACTCACAGGTTGGAAGTGATTCACAATCACCAACTTCAAGAATTCCTTCTTGAGCCAATCTGTTTATCCTGTTCTTATTGATATGACCTAGACTACAGTGTCAAAGGTAGACTTCTGACATATTATCCATTCTAGGGCATTTAACGGAGGTTTGAACCACATTAACAGGCTGTGATAGTAAGTAAATTCTATTATTTAGTTATCCAACAAATATTATAACACCACTCAAAATGATATTACAAACATTTTTTTTATTAAAAATTCATAACTGTACATGGCCAAAAAGCCTATAGAAATAATATTTAATAAAAAACTTGGACAATAGTGACATTCACTCAGAATTATATTATGAGAGTTGATTACAAGGTTCATGATTCCTAAAGCTAGAACTGCAACTTTGCTTCCATCTCCAATGTTCAGGAACCTCTCGCCTTCATCAAATCTCCTACTGACCTGCAGACCATCCATCAAATTACAGATATGATAAGGGCTTTCGGTATCCAATACCCAGGTAGTAGTATCACAAATGAAAAAGTTGCAAGGTGTAATCATATAATTACCTTACCTTTTCTTCGACCTGTTCGGGTCCAAGGAGGCAATGTATAGAGGACAGTTCTTCTTCCAGTGCCCCTACTTCTTGCAAAAGAAGCACTCCACCTGGCTCAAGTCAGGCTTGCACTTCTTGGTCTGACCCTGTGCAGATGTCCCAGCATGCGGCCGCACCTTCTTATTCTTCTTCTTCTTGTTTTCTTTCCTTTCTTAAAGGGTCGATGACCAGAAGAAGACCCTCCCAATACATTCACCGACTCCTTATGGAGCTGGTGGTCCTTCTCAAAGTTCTGCAGCAACCCCAACAAGCCATGGTAGTTCACTGCAGGCTTTGTCATCCGAAAATGAGTAAGGAAGGGGAAGAAGGATTTGGGCAAAGAATTAAGGATCGCATCCTTACCGAGCTGCTCATGCAAGGGAAAGCCCAGTTTACTTAGGTGCTCAATCATTTTGATCATGTACAGTACATGATCGGTGACTGAGGCTCCATCCCTCATCCAGGCATTGAAAATGAAACAACTAGTTTTGTGCCTTTCAACATCGTCAAGCATGCCAAAGGAGTCGTTCAACATTTGAAGCATCTCCTGTGGCTGGGCGTTCTCGAACTTGCGGCTGAATTCATCATTCATTGTCGCCAGCATTATGCACCGAATGGTGGTGCGATCGTTGAGCCACTTTTGGTAAGTGTCTCAGACCGCCTCTCTAGCATTCGGGGCTGGCTCCTCAGGTGCCAGATCCGTTACTACATAAAGGATCCGTTCACGCTCAAGGATGATTTTAAATTTTCGATACCAGCTATCGAAATTAGTCTCATGAGCTTGTCATTATCTAATAATGATCAGAGCGACAGGGTAGTGGCCATAGCTGCATAAAGGAAAACCAGACCTTTATTAGTATATAAATTATTAATACTAAAGACTTGGACTTTAGTCTAAAGTTTCTCCCAGTATTTTTACGAACTGGTAGCCTCAATCTCCAATTCGAAAAATTACTTTAATTCCTTAGTGGGTACTAGAATCCACACAGACCACACACGAGCCCAACTTTGGTTGGTCAACCCATGTGCATCTATGGGTAGGTTCATAACCAGTTGTTCTCTAAACAACTTCTAGTAATTAATTTTGCCCCAGAACCTAATCAGTAGGCTTTGGCCTCTACTGAAAAGATCTGGTTAGGTCCAATCATTAACATGATTTGATTTGGTGAATCTGACCAATAAATGATCAAGCCCGACTTTGGTCGGCCAACCTGACCACCATCAGAAAGACTCAACCAAATGATCATATTATGAATGATAATTTCATTAGTCAATAAGCACCAGGCCTTTGGGCCTCCAGTGATTATTAAACTAATGGACTCATTATCACTCACTTAATGGGAGGCTATGACTTAGTTATCACTATAACTTAATCATTTTTAGAGACCTAATAATTTTTGAGGATTTTATTAAAGGATAGAAGAGAAGAAATTAACTAGCCAATTTTAATCCTCCCACTGACTTCACCAAGTCAAATTAAAAAAGATTTAATTAAAACCGGCATTAGGAGCACCTAAATCAGTCACACTGATTTACCTAATGACATGGGTGAGCCCTAATCACCAAGTGATCTAATCAAAACCTAACTCACCAGGTTGGCCAGGCAAGTGAGATCAGTGGAAGGGATATGCTATTAACTCGTCAGAGATCGAATCAATGCGAGTAGCTCCCAGTTAAAAACCACTGGTCAGACTGCCGAACTTACCTTAGACACCAACCGATTCATTAGTTTTAATTTGATCAACTTAGTAAATAGGGTTCCACCGCGTAGTCATGAATTAAGTCCATCTTGGTCTAGTTAAAGACATGGACCCATTCAACTACAACTATTGGAGTTGAGTCTAGAGTGTCCTTGACCTAATCTAATTCAACTTTTGATTAGATTTGATCAATTACTCTAATTTAGTCTATTTCTTTAAGCTAACCTTAGGTCTAACCCAATTATGGACCTAATCCATCTAACCCATTGACACACAAGTTTATGCAATTGTCTTAGGTCTTAATTCACAATTCTAGACCAACTAGACAACACTTAATTCTTTTAATTAAGTATTTGGGCTGATGGGTCAGGGTTTGATATTTCAAAAATAATTTTTAAATTTGAAAGGTTTTATTTTCTGTTCACCAAACGTGTTGACTCATTTCACAAACGGATCAGCACATTTCATAAACAATAATCCTATTGCTAATTACATAACAGAAAATAACTCAATCAAAATAAATCATGAATATTCTTTTAGATCTAATCTAACACATTCATGATAAATTTTATAATTGAACCTTTACAATTAAGTCCTTTCGCTGCTTCGTCTGCATGGGATATAATCGCTCAGCACCCCTACCGCCATAGGAGAACCCCATCGAATGGAGGAGAGGGCCTTTAAACCCTACTTTTCTCCTATGATCGGACGACCATAGCAACCAACCCAATTAGACTACTTGCTACTTGGATCAAGAATATCTAAATATACCAATTTCAAAATTTAAATTTTAAATTTCAAATTTTAAATTTTAAATTTTAAATTTTAAATTTTAAATTTCAAACAAATTTCAAATTTCAAATTTTAAATTTTAAATTTCAAATTTTGAATTTTAAATTTGAATTTCAAATTTCAAATTTTGAATTTCAAATTTTTGAATTTTGAATTTCAAATTTCAAATTTCAAAATTTAAATTTAAATTTTGAATTTTAAATTTTAAATTCAAATTTCAAATTTAAACTTTTAGATTACTACTTAATCTATGCATGCAAATATATATCATATTTTAGAACCTGCTCTGATACCATTTGTAGGAATTTCAGTGCAGGGGTAAAATAGTAATTTTAAAACTTTTTCAAAATTATAATTTTATAGCAAAAATTATTAATTAATCAAATTAATTAACATGTATTGATCTTACACAAGGATCTAAATATGATATATATAGCATATATTTAAATTTGAAATTTTAAATTCTACAGTAAATATTTTACTGTTATGTGTTCAGAACACATTACCTTCGTACGGATAGTCGATTGTCATAGTGTGATCACCGTCTGAAAGTCTGATCATCGTAATATAGCCACACAGTATGTCTGACCTCTGTGGATCATCCACACGAAGCTCTTGGTCTAATCGGCTCCTCACGAATGCTAGTTCGTTGCAGAACCTTTTCGACGGCCGATGCTGATCGAACTCCTTCGATCAGTATCTGCCGATTCTTTGGATGCTCCAGATCATCAGTAGAAATACTTGAGAGATTGATGAAGTCTCTCTGATGTTTGGTGGGCTCACGACACTCGTAGCTCACCTTCTCACTTCCGAACCCTAGGCAGAAACCCTAGGGTACTCACAGAAGACCCTACGCCCTTTCTCTCTTCTTTTCTTTTCTTTTCTCATGTAGAAGGCCTTTCTCATGCACAAGGCCTTTCTCACACCACTTTTCTCTCACGGATCAGATATATGCATGCCCCACCTTCTCTTTCTTTTTAAAACGGTGCAAGACCGCATCTTTACAATGTTTTCACCACGTGAGAGGATAAAGCTAGGTGGTTGCTCACTTGAATTCAAATCGAATTTGAATTCAAATGCCAACCAACCAATCTTTATCCACTCTTGGCATGAGAAGAAGGGGACGTGGGTTCTTTGTGCGTGGAGAATTTACATGAAAATTTTTTCTCGTGTAGAGTAAGTGGCGCACTAGTGGATAAGGTGGCGCATGAGATTAGTTGCCCATTCAAATTCAAACATCATTGAATTTGAATGGCCAACCAACCATCTTTATCCACCCAAATGGCACATAAGGGAGGGGCGTGGGAAGGATTCTACATGGGAAAAATTCATGAGAACTTGTTTCTCATGAATTCAAATAGGCATAGGTGGGTGAGGTGGCACAGGGAGATAAGTCAAAGGTGGTTTCAAATTTTAAACCAATCTAATTGAACCAACTTTATCAAAATAGGTTAGGCACAATTAGACTATGTTAAACCCAATACAATTAGATTTAAATAGGCTTAATAAAATCTTAATCAAATCAAGAATTGACTAAGCCCAACCCATGATCAGATCAGGGACCAAACCACCTCGACGATTAGGTCAACTCTTAACCTAATCGAGCCAAACCCAACTGAATCTAATTCAATTGGACTTGATCCAAAAATAATTACTCCATCAAATTGAGTTAATTAGTGATCAAATCACTAATTAAACCTCTCATAAATATGAGTCTAAATTGATGGGCAATCGGGCATCAAATCCATCGATATGAAACCTTGATCGAAGAGTCCCAAACCAGTGGGACTCTTGACCCCGGTATCCAAAATGTGTGGAACTCATGATCAGAGAATCTTGATTCTCGATCATAGAGTTTCAGACATGTAGGACTCAGAGTCCCCAAGCATTAGGACTCTTGGTCGAAGAGTCCCAGTCCAGTGGGACTCTTCACCAGCCATCAGATCAGATAGGAACCTCTAATGTGTGTGACTCCACAGGTTCGAACCTAAGTCGGTAGCACAGGAACCAATTTTTGTACTAATCGAAGTGACCATCTAGCAATGGTACCCGATATCTGGATAGGTCGAATAGTCACAATCGCAACATTCAGAACCTACGCGAATATGGTTACTATATAATTCATCCCTTTTGACCCCTGTGTATAGGACGACTCAGGGTCAAACTGTCAACCCTGATCAGATCATCCGAATCATGCTCAACTCAAACAGTCCTGTGACTCCTCACTAGGACTACCCTAGCTAAGGTTTTGCTAAATTGAACATGACCATACACAGCTCCTAAACTGGAGTGGTCAATCCCATCTTGACACACGCACCGACAAGTCAAGTACTTGACTACACCCAGCAGCCTTCCATCACTGAATTAGAAATTTAGGTAGTCCAGTGCCTAAGTGCAGTGAGTTGCTTGTAAGTCACCATGGTGGTCTCAAGTCAGAGGGACAGTTATACCCATATCCCATCGGAGCAAATCTTGACAGCAGAAAAAGCTCCAAAGTCGGTCACGTTCAATGCAGATGTACCCTTACATCTCACCTGTATGCCATACCAGTGTCTCCACACTCCTTGATTAAGTGGACAACCAACCCATATGGCACACAAGGACCTATGCTTGATAAATATTGTTATCCTTGGTAACAACGTATCATTTGGTCGCGAACAGGTTTAAGGACTAAACGACAAATCCTCTTTGTCGAGTCTAAATAGTCCTAAGGACTTCACCACAACATAGGAGTTTATTAGAAGATGAAATAATTTATGATTAAAAATACCAAATAATTTTTATTTATTTATAATTCATATACTAATACAAGAAAGAGCACAACTGTCAACAGGCTGACGATTGGCTTTGGGACACTATTCCCAACAATAGGATCATCATGAGGATGGTGATCGATCTGAAAGGTTGGTGTACGATCGCTTCCTTAGAGTAGATGAGTCTTGAGTCTACGGTGTGGAGACACCGGAGTGAGAGTACAAGTATTCATTGAGAACGAGAGTACTGAGTGTGACCACCTCGAGCAGTCATAAGGAAGTCTACCTTCTCATCGATGACTAGCTCGATGCTGCAGTTGTGTGTCTAGTTCTTTGACCTGAGGTGCATCGAAAGTTTACCTTGAGTGTGTTATAGTTTGACTAGATCATAACTCGGTCTCCTAGCCATTCAAAACCCTGAGATGTATGTTGGCTGTAGCATATTCATTGTAGGAATCAGATTGCACCAAGATGGGATATATCAACCTCGATAGATAGGAGGAGTAGTCTTATGATGATCGAAAGATCGAGTCCTTAAGCCCATGGCCATGGCAGAGTGAAATAATGGAAAAAAAATTTCATTGGGGTTTCACATTGGACTTGGATCGATCGATTAACTCATATGACTGATGTTGGGTTTAACGAGTTCACCTTAATCCTAATTCAGTCGGGACTCATGATAGAGGAAATCAATAACACAGATAGCTGCACTGAGAGGTTTGTCTTCAGTTCTGATGGGTTGCCACCATATACTGCTAGGTGTCACTGATGGATTTTGAGAGCAATTAGAATGATTTTGATGATCGATCATTCTAATTGTATGAATCAAAAGAGTTCTGGTCCATCAAAAGGAGTTTCGATGATGTCGATGATGAGATCATGACATGTCTCATTACCATACAGAATTGAACCTAACTGGATCACACTAATATGGATTAGGATCAGGATGTCATCAATTGGGCTAGCCAATTGATTTGGATTAGATCCAATTAGGTTCAAGAAATCGTGCTAGCACTCGATTGAGCCTAACTTTCTCCTCGTATAATTTTTTTTATTTCAACTGAGCCAAATGTGATTTGACTCACCCAGAGAATCTTGAGAAGGTTTCTTTCAGTCTAAATGAAGCTTGTCTAGCTCAGAAAAGTCTTGTCTTAATTTATGAGATGAATTTAAGATAACACCTGCTAATTCCTATCACCTGCCATTTTCATTTTAGGACATCTATCAAATGTTGACATATGGGTCTTAAACTGAAGGCCACTTGGAAGAGCTTATTGGAGAATTTTTATGGAGTGTCCACATGCCAAATCTACATTAAATTGGGCACCATAATTAGATTATGGAGTGAGCCCAATTGGATTAAGTGGGTGCCCCAAGTGGATAAGGATGGAGAGTCTTGATCAACATGGACTCTTTGGTGCCAACCTTCCTTTGTGCTTATCCAAAGATGGTGCCAACATAGGAGAGAGAGTGGGGATTCTTATCTAATATGATCAGATGACATCACTCCACCAATCAAATTTTTTTGGATTTATTAAAATTTTTTGATTAGTCGAATGATGTGGCACTGCGCAGCGCAGCAGGGTCTATATAAACCCTGTCTACGCCTAGGGTTTTATGTGATTGCACCAAACCCATCAAAACTGCCACCCCCTTTCCTCTTATCCATGTCCCATCTATAGCTCTCCCTCTCCTCTTCACATCCAAGGAGTTGGACATTCATCTGGCAAAGGTCCAAGGCATGGTGATGCCTTGAACAGGAAGGCTGCAGGACTTCTTCGACAGGCTGCTACTCCAACTTCAGGAAGACTTTTGAAGATCTTTCTAATCAGATTTAGTTTTGATTTTTGGAGCAAAAATTTGTGAGGAGAAGATAATCCAGATCCTATCTAACTAGATACTAGTAGAGGCCAGGCGATTGTGTGGCTAAATCAGAACCTCAGGCTTGCTGCGATCATCTACAGGGTAATCAGATTACCCTTGAGGTATTTTATTTTCTCTATTTTTAATTTATTTTTGAATTAATATTAGATAATAAATTTAGATTAGAGATTTAGATCTAAAATAAATGTAGGATAAATTTTTTTTAAAAATTATTTCATCCCAGATTTGATGAAATCTGGAAGATCCTACAAGGAAAAAGATAGTTTTTCCTTCAACTGGTATCAGAGCCAGATTTATGGCTCAGTTTCAGATCTAATTTAGATCTGATTTTAATTTTAATTTATTTAATATTAAAATATTTTAGATGTCACATCAGATATGATAAAATTTAAATCAAAATATTTAAAATTAATTTGAGAAGATCTAACATGCATGAGATGCGACTAGACTAGGAATAGTTTGATCTATCAGTAGTCTTGTAAGTTTATATTTTAATGAGATTAAAATATAATTTAGATCTAATTTATTCTTTAATTTTGATGATATAAATATTTATATTTAGATCAAAAATAAAAATAAAAATTTAGATAATACATAAGATTGATCTGTTGCATGCCTAGACTAGTTATAGAATTGTTCTAGTAACTGTCTAGAATAAATTTTATGTTGAATAGTTAATTTAAATTTTATTTTTAGATATTATATATGATGTATTAAATCTGAAAGTATGTCAATTAAATCAATTTTTGATACATGAGATGTATGCAAAGCATGTATTAGTTAGATCTTAAATTGTATATGTGATATGTAAATTTAGATCTAACTAGCTTTGTAGTTAAATTTATATTTCTGATTAAGGTATTTCTTATGGCCGTCCTGTCATAAGAACAAAGTAGAGTTTAAAGGCCTCTCCTCTCATTCAATGGGGTGTTCTTATGATGTGTAGGGATACTGCGTGTTCATCCTTAATCAGAAATCAAAACTTACTTTTCTGCAAAACCTTAGATCCTGAAACTCTAGGATTTATTTTACATATTTTGTTTATGAACCCAAGACTTAATTAATGAATTAAGTTTATAGAATTAAATTAGAACTAAAATTGAGAATTTCAGATCTAAATATTTTCATAAAATTAGGTTTGGACTTGGGTAGCTCAATTAGGTCTAGCGATTGATCAAACTGAATCAACAGTTGGTTAGGTGAGATCATGAAAGCTAATAATTGACCAGCCTAATAGGATTATGTCTGGGTCAAGGTCGAATCACATTTAGATGTGACTCGATCAAGTTAAGACCGAATTTGGCTCAGTGGTTAGAGCCTAGATTGTAGGCTAACCCAATTAGTTCTGGTTCGATAATTTGGTGTCTAAGGTAAGTTGGGCAGATGCGACTGACTGATTTTTAATTGGGAGCTACTCGACTCGAATGCATTCTTGTTGAGTTAATGGCATATCCCTTCCATCAATCTCACTTACCTGCCATATGTGTTGATCTAGTTCTGATTTGAGGTGGCTAACAATTCGAGCTAACCCATACCACTAGGTTAGTCATAATTGTTAAACTATGTCAAATCAAGTTTAATGAGACCTAAATCAAATCTCTCTGAGAAAATATTAAGTCTAGGTCTTCCACCATTGTGGATGTGCGGGCCCTTTCCGGGATTGATTGTTCTTGGCTGGATACAGTGGCTCAGTTGCATCAGGAAGATGCAACCATGTCCATTAGGCATTGGATGCTATGAATTAGAGGATGGGTTGGGCTCAATATTTCAGATACGTGAGGGACCCAATCAGGAATCTAGTTCGTGCAAATGGTGGGTTTGACTTAACTAAGGATTGGAGCAATATTTCGGACACGGTGAGCTTCATGAATTAGAGACCAAGTTTTGGGTGCACCATGATTAGAGAATCATTGGACAAGAGTTGTCCACTCATCGGTTAACCCATTACCAATAACTGTTAGATGAGGTGGTGAGCCAGTCGATGAGACCGCACCACCCACTAGATATCACTGATCACAGAGATTTTCACATCTCTACCAAGGGAGTGTAGGAATCTGAGAAAATAGTGGGAGCTTAATTTATTTAAAAATGAAACCCCTAAATAAATTGGTTAAGTCTGATTACAAAATCTAACTAGAAACTATTGACTCTCTGTAGGAAATATGTCTGCATCCAACCCCCTGACCAAAATACTAGACACCCACAGATTGACTGGACCCAATTTCAAGGACTGGCTGAGGAACTACAGAATTATTCTGGGTTTCAAAAAATTGACTCATATCTTGGACCAGGACCCTCCTACCATGCCAGCATGTCCGACTGCTGAACAGAGAGCATCTCTGGAAAAGTGGATGGATGAGATAACAAAGCAAGATACTACATGTTGGGTGCAATGTCTGATGACTTGCAGTGCCAACATGAAAATATTTTGACTATCCACCAAATGTTGGCTCACCTACAAGAGTTGTTTAGTGAACAAAGTCGCGTAGCCAAGTATCAAGTCTGTCAAAGACTTTTTAAGGCTAAAATGCGTGATGGGCAGTCAGTCCAAGATCATTGTTTGACAATGATCAAGGACCTTGAGGAGCTTGAGAAGCTCGATATCATCTTAGATAAGAATTTTTAGATTGATGTGATCCTTCAGTCCTTGTCTGATGCATATGGTCAGTTCATCATGAACTTCCATATGCATAAGATGCAGTGTACTTTGGCCAGTTAATGAACATGCTGGTTATGGCTGTGCTTTTATGAAGGGTTCAAAAGGCTTAGTTCTCACTATGGAGCAGACTTCTTCCAAGAGAAACTCTTTTGGAAAGAAAAAGAAGTCTGTAAGAAGCAGAAGGTGGATGGGAAAAGGAAGAAGATGGAACCGAAGAAGAAGGTTGCTGAAAAGGAAAAATATTTTCACTGCAATTCAGATGGCATTGAAAATGAAACTATCCTCAGTACCTGGCTACCCTGAAGAACAAAAAGGATGATCCTTCTGGAGGTATACTTATTTTAGAATCTAATCTTATGGTTTCTTCTGCATCCAGTTGGATGCTTGACTCTGGTTCTAGTGCTCATTTGTGTACTTCTATGCAGGGTCTTGAGAAGAGCAGGAGGCTGAGGGATGGGGATATGATCCTACACATCGGGAATGGAGCAAGAGTTGCTGCTGTGGCCGTGGGAACCCACCCTCTGCGATTACCGTTAGGATTAGATTTATTTCTTAGAGAATGTTATTATGTGCATGCAGCAAGCAGGAATTTGATTTCTGTTTCATGTTTAGCATAAGAAGGCTATGTGATTAGCTTTTATAAGGACCATTGTAACATATTTTATGAAAATAATAAAGTTGCAAATGGTTTTCTTATTAATGATCTCTATCAGCTACATATTGATGTATCTGTATTTAATATCGAGCAAAATGTGAATGCCATAGGAATTAAAATGCCTAGAGATAGTCTAAATGATAGGTATCTGTGGCATCTAAGGCTAAGTCATATAGCGGAAGACAGGGTTAACAAATTGAAAAAATTCAGGCTGTTGAGTCGGTTGACTTTCGAGTCATATCTAGTTTGTGAATCATGCCTTCAAGGCAAAATGACCAAACTTCCTTTTGTAAGACATAGGGAAAGGCCACAGACCTACTTGCCCTAGTACATATGGATGTGTGCGGCCATTTGATGTGCCGATTAGAGGCAACTATGTCTACTTCATTACCTTTATCGATGATATATCTAGGTACGGGTATGTGTTTCTAATGAAACACAAGTCTGAAGCCTTTGAAAGGTTCAAAGAATTCAGACATGATGTAGAAAAATAAACAGAAAAGCCCATTAAGGTTCTTCAATCAGATCGAGGAGGTGAATACCTTAGTCGGGAGTTCCTAGACTATCTTTAGGACAATGGCCTAGTCTCTCAATGGACTCCATCTGGAATGCCATAACTCAACGAGATTTCAGAATGGAGAAACCAGACCCTATTAGATATGGTCCATTCCATGATGAGCTTCACGGACCTTCCTGAGTTTCTTTGGGGACATTGTCTCATGATAGCAATATATGTATTGAATAGGGTTCTCTTTAAAATCTTTCCTACCACACCGTATGAGATATGGCATGGTAAGAAGCCAAGTCTAAATCATCTCATAATTTGAGATTGTCCAGCTCATGTCAAGAGACAGCAGGTGGACAAGTTAGAGTTCAGATCTTTTAGAGCTCGATTCATAGGATATCCTAAAGAGTCATTAGGATACTATTTCTATATTTCGGAAGACCATAATGTGATTGTGAGTCAAAATACTATTTTTCTTGAAAAATAGTTTATTCAAGATGGTGGCATCGGAAAAATAATTAAGCTCAAGAAAAATATCTCCCAAGAGCAACAAGCTAAAGAACCTGAGGAACCAAATCAATCAGAACCAGTCCTAACACAACCTCTTCCACCTCATAGATCGACTAAGATTTTTCATCCTCTTGAAAGGTACTTAGGTACCATACAAGAGGATATAGAGAAAATATTCCTCACGAGAAATGAGGCTCATGGTGATGATCCCAAGACCTATGACAAGGTGATATCAGATATCGACTCCGAGAAATGGTTAGAGGCAATGAGATCAAAAATTGACTCGATGCACTCAAATCAAGTTTGGACCTTGGTAGATCTACCTGAAGGTATTGTACCTATTGGGTGTAAATGAATCTTCAAGAGAAAGATATGTGCAGATGGGAATGTAGAGACATTGAAGGCTAGGCTCGTAGCGAAAGGTTATAGTCAGCGCGAAGGCATTGACTATCAGGATACCTTCTCACTCGTAGCCATGCTAAAATCCATCTCCACATTGCTTGCTGTTGCAGCCTATTTCGATTATGAAATATGGCAGATGGATGTGAAAATGATGTTCTTAAATGGATATCTTGAGGAAGATATCTATATGGAACAGCCACTTGGTTTCACATCCAGTGATGATGATCACAAGGTCTGCAAGCTGCAAAGGTCCATTTATGGACTTAAGCAAGCATCTCGGAGCTGGAATACTCATTTCAATGATGTGATCAAAATGTTTGGTTTCATTAAGAACGAGGAGGAACCATGTGTGTTCAAAAAAGTTAGTGGGAGCGCAGTTGTCTTCCTCGTATTGTACGTAGATGACATCCTCCTAATTGGGAATGAGATTCCCATGTTGACCTCAGTCAAAGTATGGTTGTCTAAGGAGTTCTCTATGAAGGATCTAGGAGAGGCATCCTTTATATTGGGTATTAAGGTATATAAGATAGACCAAATAGGATGCTGGGACTTTCACAGAAGATGTACATAGAGGAGGTGCTAAAAAGGTTTAGCATGGAAAACTCCAAAAGAAGTTTAGTACCTTTTAGACATGGCATTCATCTCTCCAAGAAGATGTGCCCTAGCACACCTGAGGAAATTGAACGCATGAGCAAGATCTCTTATGCTTTGACAATAGGGAGCCTCATGTATGCCATGCTATGTACACGACCTGATATAGCCCATGCTGTGAGTGTCACAAGCAGATATCAGTCGAATCCAGGCGAAGAGCACTGGACTTCTGTGAAATGTATCCTTAAGTACTTGAGAAGGACTAAGGATATGTTTCTAGTCTTTGGGAATGGAGAACTCCAGATTTAGGGATATACAGACTCAGACTTTATGTCTGATATAGATGATCGAAAGTCGACATCTGCGAGTCTGTTCATTTGCAATGGTGGTGCAATCAGCTAGAAGAGTTCCAAGTAGACGGTGATTGCTAATTCCACCATGGAGGCAGAGTATATTGCTACATCGGAAGCTGCGAAAGAGGTATTCTGGTACAAAAAATTTGTCATAGAGCTTGGAGTGATGTCATCGGATGCCATCTCTCTTTACTGTGATAATAATAGCGCCATAGCCCTAGCTAAGGAGCCAAAATCTCACCAGAAGTCCAAGTACATCGAGTGACGATTCCATCTGATCCATGATTACCTCGAAAAAGGTTACGTCGAGGTTAAGAGAGTCAACTCCACAAATAATGTGGCAGACCCACAGACAAAGGCATTAGGCCAGCAAAAGATCGAAGCCCACCTTGAGAAGATGGGACTTAGATATCTAGCCAATTGGCATTAGATCAAGCGGGAGTTTGTTAGATGTATGCCTTAGATGTCAGATTGGCTGACACAATTCTGTACAAATCTAAGGACAAATTTATAATTTTGACTATAAATCAATAAATGGGTTATTTTTCTATCACATTGTGTACATTGTGTCTGTGATACATCCTTTGAGTTAGTAGGAATGTCAATTCATATTTTCAAGAGTTGAAAATTTAAGGCATGAATTTACATAACTAACTCATAAACAGCTCCTGACCATAGGATCATCATGAGGATGGTGATCGATCTGGAAGGTTGGTGTACGATCACTTTCTTAGGATAGATGAGTCTTGAGTCTATGGTGTGGAGACACCGGAGTGAGAGTACAGGTATTCGTTGAGAATGAGAGTACTGAGCGTGACCGCCTCGAGCAGTCATAAGGAAGTCTACCTTCTCGTCGATGACTAGCTCGATGCCGTAGTTGTGTGTCTACTTCTTTGACCTGAGGTGCATCGATAGTTCACCTTGAGTGTGTTATAGTTTGACTACACCATAACTCAATCTCCTAGCAATTCGGAATCCTGAGGTATATGTTGGCTGTAGCATATTCATTGTAGGAACCAGATTGCACCAAGATGGGATCTATTAACCTCGATAGATGAAAGGAGTAGTCCTATGATGATCGAAAGATCGAGTCCTTAAGCCCATGGCCATGGCAGAGGGAAATAATAGAAAAAAGTTTTCTATTGGGGTTTCACATCGGACTCGAATCATCGATTAACTCATATGACTGATATTGGGTTTGACGAGTTCACCTTAACCCTAATTCAGTCGGGACTCATGATAGAAGAACTCAATCACACAAGTAGCCGCATTGAGAGGTTCATTATCAGTTCTAATGGGTTGCCACCATATACTACTAGGTGTCACTGGTAGATTTTGAGAGCAATTAGAATGATTTTGATGATCGATCATTCTAATTGTATGAATCAGAAGAGTTCTGGTCCATCGAAAGGAGTTTCGATGATGTCGATGATGAGATCATGACATGTCTCATTACCATATAGAATTGAACCTAACTGGGTCACACTAACAAGGGTTAGGATTTAGATGTCATCAATTGGGCTAGTCTAATTGATTTGGATTAGATCCAATTAGGTTCAAGGAAATCGTGCTAGCACTCGATTGAGCCTAACTTTCTCCTTGTGTAATTTTTTTTATCTTGACTGAGTCAAATATGATTTGACTCACCCAGAGAATCTTGAAAAGATTTTTCTCAATCTAAAGGAAGCTTTTCTAGCTCAAAAAAATATTATCTTAATTCATGAGATGAATTTAAGACAACACCTTCTAATTCCTGTCACCTGCCATTTTCATTTTAGGACATCTCTCAAATGTTGACATATGGGTCTTAAACTGAAGGCCACTTGACAAGAGCTCATTGGAAGATTTTTGTGAAGTGTCCACATGCCAAATCTACATTAAATTGGGTGCCATAATCAGATTATGGCGTGAGCCCAATTGGATTAAGTGGGCGCCCCAAGTGGATAAGGATGGAGAGTCTTGATCAACATGGACTCTTTGGTGCCAACCTTCCTTTGTGCTTATCCAAAGATGGTGCCAATATAGGAGAGAGTGTAGGGGTTCTTATCTGATGTGATCAGATAACATCACTCCACCAATCAATTTTTTTTCTGGATTTATTAGAATTTTTTGATTAGTCGAATGATGTGGCACTGCACAGCGCAGCAGGGTCTATATAAACCCTGTCTGCGCCTAGGGTTTTATGTGATTGCACCAAACCCATTGAAGATGCCACCCCCTTTCTTCTTCTTCACATCCCATCTGTAGCTCTCCCTCTCCTCTTCATGTCCAAGGAGTTGGACATTCATCTGGCAAAGGTCCAAGGTGTGGTGATGCCTTGAACAGGAAGGCTGCAGGACTTCTTCGACAGGCTGCTGCTCCGACTTCAGGAAGACTTTTGAAGATCTTTCTAATCAGATTTAGTTTTGATTTTTGGAGCATAGATTCATGAGGAGAAGTTGATCTAGATCCTACCTGAGTGGATACTAGTAGAGGCCAGGTGATTGCGTGGCTAAATCAGAACCTCAGGCTTGCTGCGATCATCTACAGGGTAATCAGATTACCCTTGAGGTATTTTATGTTTTCTCATATTTTTAGATTTATTTTTGAATTAATATCAGATAATAAAATTATATCTAAAGATTTAGATCTTAAATAAATATAGGATAATTTTTTTTTAAATTATTCCACTCCAGATTTGATGAAATCTGGAAGATCCTACAAAGAAAAAGATGGTTTTTCCTTCAACCTCCTCTCCGAAGGTCGAGTAGAGTGCGTAATGTACCACTTAGGTATGGGTTTGACAGTGAGAATGGTAATACAACCTACATCATTGAAAATGATGATCCCATGACCTATTCAAAAGTTGTCATGAGTAGTGACTCTGACAAGTGGCTCAATGCCATAAAATCTGAAATGGACTCCATGTATGTCAACCAAATATGAACTTTGGTTGATGCGCCAGAGGGTGTGACCCCAATAGGCTGCAAGTGGGTCTTTAAAAAGAAGATTGGAGTAGATGGCCAGGTAGAGACCTATAAGGCCAGGCTGGTGGCAAAAGATTTCAGGCAAAAATAAAGTGTTGATTATGAAGAAACCTTTTCGCCAGTAGCCATGCTTAAATCTATTCGGATAATGCTTACTATAGCAGCATATCAAGACTATGAGATCTGGCAGATGGACATCAAGACTGTCTTCCTCAATAAAATCTTGAGGATGAAGTCTATATGACTCAGTCAGAGGGATTTATCTCAAGTGAGAGTGCAAATCAGGTATGCAAGCTTCATAGATCTATGTATAGATTAAAGCAAGCATCGAGGAGCTGGAACATCCATTTTGATAAGATAGTCAAATCATTTGATTTTTTCAAAAATATGGATGAATCTTATATGTACAAGAAGACTAGTGAGAGTGCTATTATCTTCTTGGTCTTGTATGTAGATGACATACTACTCATTGAGAATGATATCCCGATGTTGCAATCGATCAAGACTTGGCTATCATAAAAATTTTTCATGAAAGACTTGGGTACAGTGTCCTATGTACTTAGTATAAAAATTTATAAGGATAGATCGAAAAGGATGCTAGGCTTGTCCCAGCTTAGGTACATTGACATTATGTTGAAGAGGTTCAACATAGAGAGAAGTAAAAGAGGTTACTTGCCCATAGGTCATGGTATACAACTCTCTAAGAAGATGTCTCCTAAGACACCTGAAGAAAGAAATAGAAAGAGTTCTATTCCTTATGTTTTGGTTGTAGGATCCATAATGTATGCTATGTTATGTATCAGGCTTGATGTTGCTTATGCCTTAAGCATTGTAAGCAGATTTCAGACTGATCCCGAGAGGATCATTGAAAAGCTGTGAAAAATATACTCAAGTACTTGAGAAGGACGAGATATTTTTCTGATATATAATGGATCTGATTTAAAATTAGAAGGTTATACCGATTCTAATTTTTAATCTGATTCGAATGATAGTAAATCTATATCTGAATATATGTTCACTCTGTATGATGGTGCAGTAAGTTAGAAAAGTTTCAAACAGCAAATTGTTACTGACTCGATCACTAAAGCTAAGTATATTGCTGCAAGTGAGGCTGCTAAGGAGGCTGTCTGGATGAAAAAATTATCATAGAGTTGGGTGTGGTTCCAGAGATTGAACAATCAATGCCCTTTTATTGTAATAATACTGGGATAGTTGCTCAAGCCAAAGAACCAAGGTCTCACCATAAATCCAAATACATCCTAAGATAATTTCACCTCATTCAGGAGATAGTCGAAAGACGCAATGTGATCATGGAGTGAATTGACACCAAAAATAATATAGTGGATCCGTTCACTAAGGCCTTGTTAATGCAACAGTTTGACCACCATCTTGATAGCATGGGTATCAAGTATAAGGGCGATTGGCTTTAAGTGCAAGTGAGAGATTGAAAAAATAATGCCCTACAAGCTAATCGCATATGAGATGTGATAAGATGTTTATTGTAATTTATCTTTTAGACTCATGTAATTGACATTTATGATTAATAAAATAAGATATTTTTATTTCATTATATACTGCATCTTATTTATTTTAAGATTATAATGAACCTCATAGATTTGGCCAATGATTTTAGGATCATGATGAGATCACGCTAGTGAGACCTAATTCCTTGATAGTCCTAACCTAAAATATTCTTAGTCATTGGTACATTAAGTCAAAGATTAATAATACTGATAAGACTGGCATGTCCTATGTATGCTCAGAAATGAGGGTGGTTGATCTCACAACTACTTGTATGGTGACACTAATTTAAAGATTTGGGTGCTCATTAGAGAATAAATTTACTGAAATAACCTATGAGAGAATATCAGATAGAGTCTTATTTACATGTCAACTGATGTTTCTTTAGTGGGGGTTGTATAAGTGATCCTTTAACCTAAGATCACCATGGTACCTTGTGTACTTGGATCCATATTTTGGTTCACTTCCTAACTTGATTCTTTGATCCTTGTATAGGGTGTTTTGGATATGGTAAAGAGTGCATGGAGATTGTGAGTGATCAATAAGGGATCAGTCACTCCTAATAAGAGGAGCGAACATCCATGTGATCTCATAGGATGATGATTCTGAAAGTCTTTGGCCAAAGCAAGATGATAATTAGAAAAAAAATTTTAATATATCATCAATTGAATCATCACCTTCTGATCGAGATATATAATGATAAGTGATTAGGTTTGACATATTTTCATGTCCACAGCTCATCTGAGATATTTTTTGACTGAAGGATTGAATTACACGGGAACTTACCGTTGAAGGATATTTTGATAATTTTTTATCAAAATTTTAAATTTTTTTAGTCATGATACATTGCTAGACATCAATCTAGACTTGTAGATTCATCAAAATTAAAAGAGTTTAATTCTGGAGCCAATTTAGAAGAGTCCAAGTTGATTGGGACTCTTCGGATGACCTAATCTCATCGGATTAGGATTACATTGAAAGTCTTGGTCCATTGCTGGCTAGATTTGGAACCCAATAGATCACATACTTTAAGATTTGATCTTAATCTGATTTAATTAGAGTTTAATATAAATTTTATGTGTTAATTTGATATGCTAGCATATTGTATTAACCTAAGTTCCTAAATGGTTTAGATCAAATTGTTTGAGCTAACCTAGACCAGTTTCTTTTTACCTAACGGGATTGGGTAAATTTGGATTGGATTCTTATCCAACTTGGATCAATTTTAATTAGAGAAGGACTCTTTTTCACCCACTAGAACCCATACATAAAATAAATACCGCCCCCTTTTTTTTTGGCGTGTGAAAGGAAGAGACCTTAAAGAAGGCTCTTAATTTTTACGTATTGCCATAATTTTCCAACTAGATCTCCTATGTTTTGATGCCAAAATTAATTAAACTTTTTATGGTATGTAGAGAAAGAAGAGTCCTTCTACTGCAAATATCTAGAATGTCAAAAATTCACTCGATGAATTTATTTGGTGCATGGAAAGTTGGAGCACCAAAGGTTGGTGCCCCTTCATCCCATGTGATGTCCCTTGGTCTCCTTTTTATAGGAAAAGATTTTTAGCTAAAATTATAGAGAATGGACATGGTAAATATAAAAAAAATTCTAAAAAAATTTGAGGAAAAAAAAAAGGAGAATTTGAGTGGCAAAAGTTGAAAAAAGGGTGGTGAGATTTTCAGCAAGTGTTGCTTGAGTGGCTTAGGGTTTGATTTTTCTATATGTTAGAGCCAAAAATCAAATCTAAGATTGTGTGATATCTGAAGAGTGTCTTCTTGATGTCGTTTTGATGGTAAAATCGAAAGCAACTGGGTTTTGACGTGATCGTGATGCAAGTTTGAAGCTAGCAGTGTTCTTGAGAAGACAAGGCTGCAATAACATGCCAGTTGGGAAGGATCTTGGTCAACTTTCATATGGATCACTATTGAAGGACTTCTATCTTAAAGTCTCATGGAGAATACAAATGTGCCACTTTTTTATTTTGGTGAAAGTATAAAATTTTATCCTATGCATGCTTGTTTTTGCTTGGATCAATATCGGCAAGGTGATTCTAGGGTTTGGATTCCAACTCGATAGTTTTATGTGATAGAACTACTGATTTGTATGATTTTAAAATTTTTAAAAATTATTTTTTGCTGCATGGCCAGAAACCAACATAAAGAATTACCTATCCTTATACTCATAGGAGCTTATTGTGCTATCCATAAGATTTTTTATGAGGAATTGGGATCTCAACCCCACTAAGGAACTAGATGATATATTTTTTCGATTTCATACTTGAGGGCTATAAAATTTACTAAAATAATGAGAGACACAATTAGATAAAAATCTCATCTAAATTATGCATGTCAGTGATCATCGATAGCGTTGAATTTCTATCCATGCTAAGGTATTGAGATTTGATCATCGGCTCGAGGACCTTCGAATCAGTGATCATCGATAACGGTGAATTTCTATCCATGCTTAGGTACTAAGATTTGATCTTACACTTATTTTATTTTTTCAAATTATATACATATTTTTTCACCTAGGCTTGGGTAGGAATTGATAAGATCTAATGTATGTGGATTAAAGGCTTTAATCCGATTGTTTTTCTACTATGATTGTAAAGATTTTTGAAATCTACACATGCACCCTCTTCGATTTTCTAACAGTTTCCTCCTCTTCTAATTCTCGCACCTCCCCCTAGCTGACTCTCCTTCTTATGTGTTGGAAGGATGGAAAAAAGTGAGAACAAGATGGCTAAAGAACCTAAAAGGTGGGTATTCTCGTCTGTCATACGAGTCCCTACAAGAGTTATTGTGTGGAGAGGGAGATGTCTTCAAAATAAAACATTGGATTTTATTTATTGATGTTAGACGGGTGGAGGTTTTTATATTTTTTCGATGCAGGACTAATGAAAAGAATAGGGGCTAGAAGATGGACAGATGAGATTGAAGGATCAAGGGAAGATAAGGTAAGAAAGAAGAGCCATGTTCAACCCAAACTCTTTCCCTCTAAAAAAAACATCTAAAAATAATAATTCTTTTCTTTTCTTTTCTTTTCTGCATTTGCATCCGCACTCGTTCCTTCCTACTTCTGCCGTGCGAACATGACGTCCCCGTGTGAAGAAGCCCAGTCATGTTCGATTTTGCAATGGCCGCACACTCCATCCTTTTTTTTTCATTGGGTTCACATGTCCATGCCAACACCCTGCCCACTTCATGCTTTAAATCCATCTGGGTCCCACCATTTTTAATGCTTACTAACATGCACATGCCCATGCCAACTCCCAGCCAGCACCCAACACCCTATTTACTCTTTCTTGTACATTAAATGCATCTTGGGCCCTCTCATTTAATTCTCTAGTTTCCACTTATTGAAGCCCAACTTCAAGCTGCACCCACTTGTTCTGGTCCACTAGCCATCATGCACCCGTCTCTGCATTTTGTTTCAGTCGTACATACGCAGTGTGCTCCCATGTCAACCACACCATCTTGCTTGATGCCTCCTCATGTGCACTCGTGCATCTTCCAAAAGCCTAGCACTCACAAAAACTTGCCAGTCCATTTGCACGCCATGGATCTCATTGCATGTATAAACTTTTGTCAGCCAATTAGCCTATTAGTGCTTGATTTTTACATTGAATCTGGATCAATTTGGGTCTTCATCAATTTTTTATAAAAAAAGATAAAAAGTATCAAATTCAACATAATATAGATTAATTACTAAAGAATTTAATGGTTCTATATCTTAATTAATGCATTTACCACACCCTCCGACTTGAATTTTACTCGTCCTCGAGTAAAAAAAATATCAATATTCAATACTGGTTTCCTTCAACATGAGTGTTCATTTAAATAATTTTACAAGTAAATAATATCCATCTAGAAAATTATTACAGCATGTCATTGAGATATTAAGGCTATCCGATAGAATGGTTGAGTAAAGAGCATAAAATTTTTCAAAGCTTTTTCTTGACCCACTCCTATCTTTATCCTTAGATCATCTAATTCTAAGATGGGCTAGTGGTTTTGTATTAGCATACCCATGCCTTCATTTATATATATATATATATATATATATATAATATATATATATATATGAACAAGCATGGATCATGGAGAGATTTAACTCAACTCTGATCCATCAAGCATTTTCTTTCATCGTAATTAAAAGACTTTTTCTTTTTCTTTTTTCTCTTGTGTTATCCAAGTATGGACAATGAAAGGGCTCCAACCTAACTATAACCCATCAAAATTTCTACAAGGAAGGAGAAAAAAAAAGATTTAGAGATTTATGAGCCTTCTACCAATCATCTCCTCTTGCACCGAATTGAGCATTGACTATGAAGAGATTCTAATCCAATGATAACCTATCAAATCTCTTAATAAGAGAGATGAAGGGAGAAGGATTCTTAAAAATTAAAGCATAAAGAGAAATTCAAAGAAGAAGGCTTCTAGTCTAGCTTCATCGCAAACCTCAAAGAGATTACTTAGCCAGACATAATTTGATTTGAGATATGAAGAAAAAATAAAATAAAATCTGATGCTGCTTATTAAATTTAATTTATAAAAATTAAAAATTACAGAATTAAAAGATATAAAAATTTAAACTACTCTATTGTAGAAATTAAAATTACAAAAATTAAATAAAAAACTAATTTATTGCTGAATAAAAATTTTGATACAAAAAAAAAATTAACTCCTAAACCATTAATGAGGCTTGGAGTTGAATAGAAAATAAAATAAAATAAAACTCTCCCACAGAACCTGGCTTCTCTCCTTCTCTTGGCTTGGTGCCAATCTTCCCCTAGCTCACCCTTCTTTCATGTGTTGGAAGGGTGAAAGAAAGTGAGAACAAGGTAGCTAAAAAGATTTAAAAGGTGGGTATGCCCATCTGTCACAAGGGCCCCCTACAAGAATTATGGTGTGGAGAGAGAGATATTTCAAAGAGGAGGTATGTAGGCCATTTTATAGGTGTTAGGGGGAGGAGGGTTTTATGTTTTTTTTTGATGTGGGACTAATAGAAAGAACAAGGCTAGAAGATGGATGGATGTGATTGGAGGAGAAGGATGTTTGGATGGCTTGAGATGAAGGGAGAAGATGGTAGGATTTTCTTAAAAAAAATTCCAAAATTTTTTTTCATGTGGGCCCTACTTCTCATCGCATCCTACGTCTAATCTCATGTCCAACTCATGGCATAATGTGTCTTCATGCACATGCTGCAGCCATGGTGCGTCTAGCTTGCGAACCTTATTTTCTTGCATCCAAACCAGCCACATCCGCATCTCTTCTTCATGTTCCAGTGGCCCCACTTCAAAACCCATGTAGCAGTGCCTTCGTCCCTTGTCCCAGCCATTCTATTTTCCTCATATTCAACTAGCGTTCAAAAGCCTAGCTCCATGCACAACATGTTGGTTTCATCATCCACATGAATCACCCAAAACAAAAAAAAATCTTTCCTTTATCAGCCGCATGAAGACCAAGTGGTCCATGGTGGACCATCAGTTTATGGATTGATTCAGTGAATTTTTGACTTTGATTTTAATTTTATTTTAACTTTATTTTTTATCCTATTTAATCATTTTAAGCCTATGGATTGGGCTCTTCATGTTGGTGCACCTCTTTTCTGTAAAATATATGAAGAAGCAATAATTTTAAAAAAATAAAGATAATTGATCCATAAATTAATACTTCTATAGGAAAATTTACATACTTATCACACCCTCCAATTTATTTATTGCTAGTCCCTTAGCAATACAATATACATATATATATTGTTTATTTTTTTATTTTTTATTTTTATTTTTTTTGATAATATTTTATTAAGATCATTTTTTATAAAAGTAGATCTAGGATTGAAAGCCAAAGAGTTTAGCAAGTATCATTAACTAAATATTGAGTTTTAGAAGTAAATTTCATAGTTAGTACAATCAAAAATTTTCTTAGAATATATTTAAAAATCTATAGTACTTATGTTTATAATGACTAACGTAGCATTTGAGTGCTGGCTTATAAAAGATAAATGTATCTTCTCCTATCATCTTACTTTGGTTAATTTTCTATACATCCTCAAATAAAGTTCATGAACTTAAGGTAGCTTTCACACTACCTTCTTTTCTTTATTTTTTTTAGTGCTGAATATCCTGGCATTCCCTTCACCTTTTGATGTGAATCTTTACGCTTGACTTAGATATGGAGATCCAATAACTAAACTTAGGACAATCCACATATACTCTATGTTTTACACTTTTATTTTAGGTAGATAGCTCTTTCATCAAATTTAAATTTTTGATTGGAGTATATATCAATCATCAATTTTAAGTGATAATTGAATCCTCAACTGACCTTACAATCAGTACCTATTTTGTCTTATCAGTGTGCATGTGTAGTTAGAAGTGCTAATAGCTTTTAGGTGATCTAAGTAAGATCCAAAAGTCTGCCCAACTAATCTACTCCTTAAACCACTACAGTCATTAGCAAATACTCTCTAACTCTTATTATTCTTTTTCTAATCTATTTTCCTCAAGATTCTATTTTTTGACACATGATTTATTCAAAATTTTCTTTTAAATGATTTTTTCTAATTTCAAAGATTTTTATGGGATATATTTTTCAAAGATTTTTCAAAAATATTTTTAAAAGATTTTTTCTATCCTCCAACTTAAATATCATTGTCTCTAATGAAACATAAAAGAAAATATAATGTGAAAAAAAAGAAAGATATTATCTGATGAATATGTATTCTATTTTGAAGGTGATCTGGTGTGATGTTGGCTTAAAAATTCGAAGCTCGAAGATTGGTACCTCTATTTATTCAATAGAAAAGATATTAGTTTAAAAAAATTGAGTTACCTCTCAGAAGTGCTAAGTTTAATATCTTTAGCCATACTAAATATTACAAGTAAATTAATCGAGATAAGTTGGTTCATAGAGAATCATGGCTTCGTCTAAAGATTTTTTGGGCAGTTCCAAGAATGATTTTAATCTTTAACCGTTAACTTTAAACACAATATCATTGCTTGAGTTTTTAATTTCTATAGCTCTATATGGGAAGACTCTTTAACTAAGAATGGCCTTGTCCATCTAGACCTAAGCTTTCGAAGAAATAGGTGCAATCTAGAATTATACAAGAGAATATTTTATCTAGGAGTAAAAGATTTTCTCATAATTGTTTAATCATGGAATACTTTGGTTCGTTCCTTGTACACTCTAACATTCTCATAGGCTTCATTTTTAAATTCTTCTAATTCATTAATTTGAAACTTTCTATGATTTTCAGCTATGTCCAAGTCCATGTTTAAGTTTTTAATGGCCCACATGATTTTGTGCTTTTAGCTCAATAAGCAAGTAGCAAGATTTTTCAAACACAATCCTATAGAGAGACATTCCTAGGTTGGTCTTGAAGGTGATTCGGTATGCCCAAAGTGCATCAACTAGTTTGAAGGATCAATCCTTTCTATTAACATTAACAGTCTTCTCCAGGATTTATTTGATCTGTCTGTTGGATACTTCTACTTGTTCACTAGTTTGAGGGTGATAAGGTGTGGCCAACTTGTAGGTGACATTATATTTTTTTGTTAATGTAGTAAAGGGTTGGTTGCAAAAATGTGTCCTCCGATCACTAATGATTGCTCTCGGAGTGCCAAAATGAGAAAAAAATATTTTTTTAAAAATTTTATAACAACTTTTCTATCTATGGAACTATAGGGAATAGCTTTTATCCACTTTGAGACATAGTCGATAGCTACTAAAATATATTCATTTCTAAATGAGTTTAGAAATGGATCCATAAAATCGATCCCCCACACATCAAAAATTTCAACTACCAAGATTGGGTTGAGAGGCATCATGTTTCTCTTAGTGATTCATTTCACTTGTTGGCCTTGAGCACAACTTCTACAGTACTCATGTGCATCCTTAAATATATTGGATCAATAGAATCCACATTGGAGTACTTTAGCAGCTGCTTTCTTGGATACAAAGTGACCACCACATGCTTAGTCATGATAGAAAGATAAAATACTTCTAACCTTATTATCCGGGATATACCTTCTAATGATTTGATCAGGATACTGCTTAAAAAGGTATAGATCATTTTAAGTGAAATATTTCACTTGGGCAAAGAATTGTATCTATCCTGAGTGGTCCAGTGAGAAAAGACTTTACCAATGGTTAAATAGTTGACGATATCAGCATACCATGGTTTAGTGGACACGGACATAAGCTGTTCATCAGAAAAAAATTTGTTGATGGGTCGTTCACTAGATGGTGAAACTATGATTCGAGACAAGTGATCAGCTACTGCATTCTCTATTCCTTTTTTATCCCTGATTTCTAGATCAAATTTTTGAAGGAGTAAGATCTATCGTATCAAGCGTGCCTTAGCATCTTTTTTTGCTAGAAGATCTTTAATGGCTGAGTGATCAGTATAGACAATGGTGTGGGACCCAACCAAATAGGACATGAATTTTTTTAAGACAAAGATAATAGCTAGAAACTCTTTTTTAGTGGTAGTGTAATTAAGCTGCGCATCATTTAAGATTTTACTTGCATAGTAAATAACTCTAGATAGCTTATTAATTCTTTGACCTAAAACTGTGCTCATAGTATGATCAGATGCATCGCACATGTTCAAAAGGTTCAGACCAGATAGGAAGATGAATGATGGGAGCTGAAATGAGTGCTTTTTTAAGAAATTTAAAAGACTCTAAGCACTCAGGAGTGAACTCAAACTTGATTCTTTTAAATAATAGGTTTGTTAATGGGCAAGCCACTCAATTGAAATTGATAATGAATATTCTATAGAATCCAACATGTTCTAAAAATAAATAGATTTCTTTGACAAACTTGGGTGGTGGAAGACTTGTAATCAGGTCTACTTGGACAAATACTTTGACTTTGTCCACTTCAATTTCTTTTTCAAAACTATATGGCCAAAAACTATCTCTTCTCTAACTATGAATTGGCATTTTTCTCAGTTGAAAATTAAGTACTTCTCCTTATACCTTTCTAGAACTAATCTCAGATGATCTAACCATTCAGAGAAGATAGGGCCAAAGATAAAAAATTTATCTATAAAAAATTTCAGAAATCATTCAATCATATCAGAAAAAATACTGATCATGCATCTCTGGAAGGTTGTCAATGCATTACATAACCCAAAGGACATACACCTATAAGCGAAGGCTCCAAATGGATAAGTGAATGTAGTCTTTTTCTGATCCTCGAAAGCTATGAGGATTTGATTATAGTCGGAGTATCCATCAAGAAAATAGTAGAACTCTTATCTGATTAATTTTACTAATATTTGATCAATAAACAGCAATGAAAAGTGATCTTTTCTTATCATAGCATTTAATTTTCTATAGTCTATACAGACCCTCCACCCCATTTGGGTCCTAGTTGGGATATTTTTGTTTGCTTCATTCTAGACCATCGTTATCTCAGACTTTTTGGATACTACTTGTATAGGGCTTACCCATAAGCTATTAGAGATGGGATAGATAATTTCATTATCAAGTAACTTTAAGATTTTTTTTTTTGACTACATCCTTCATGGTTGGTGTTAAGTCTTCTCCGGGCATCTCTAGTTGGTTTGGCCTCTTTTTTTGAGTGTATCCTATGTTGAACTATGGAAGGGCTTATTTCCTTAATATCGGCCATGGTCCAACCTATTATTTCTTGATTCTCTCTCGAGATTGCTAACAACTCCTCCTCTTATTTAGGATTTAGGTTTGATACGATAATTATAGGCAAGGTTTCCTTTGGACCTAAATATGCATACTTAAGGTGCTCAGGGAGAGATTTCAATTCTGATTTGGGTGCCTCCTCTATTGATAGCTTGGGTGATGGTTTAACCATTTCTATGATTGGTTCAGTGTGAGGCTCTTGTCTCTGACTAGTTCTATTATTTATAAAAATTTTATTGATGTCCTCAGGTTCATGGATTGATCAGAAACTAGACTTAAGGTCAATTTTCTCATCGTTAATGTCAATAGATTTATAAATTTTATCTTGAATTATATTTACATCAGCATGCTGGATAGACTCCTATTCTAGATTGAATATATTCAGTTCAATGGTCATGATCTCAAAAGGTAGCTTCATAAGTCTATTCCGACAATGGATTTTAATATTCATAGTAGCTAAGAATGGTCTTCCTAAAATAATAGGGATATGACCCTTGGCATTTATAATTGGTTCGATCTCTAAGATGATAAAATCAATAGAAAAAATAAAATTATCAATCTTGATTAAAACATCCTCTACCATTTTCTTAGGGATCCTAAGAGATCTATCTACTAATTGTAATGTGATCCTTGTCGGCTGAAGTTTTTCTAATCATAGTTGCTTATAAATTAAAAAAGGAAGAATTACACTAGCCCTTAAATCTAGTAAGACCTCCTTAATGTGGGTTTCTCTAATATCACATGAAATTATTAGAAATCCTAGATTCTTATATTTTATTGGCATATACTGGACAAGTACGAGCTCACACTTACTGCTAAAAATACTCTCTTGGATACATTGGTAGTCTTTTTCTTGATACAAAGGTCTTTTAAAAATTTAGCATAGGTCAGAACTTATTTAATCATGTCTAAAGAGAGATATTCATCCGGACTTGCTTAAACACCTCTAATATTTTATCCAAATATTTTGATTTTTTATTGAACTTTAGTCGATTTGAAAAATGAGCTCTAGGAATTATGGGTTTTGGGCTTGGTGTACTATCAATTTCAGGAGCTTGAGTTTGTAAGGTGGATTGTTCATAAGGTGACTCAGCAGATGAGTTCTCTCTATCATCAGATGTACCTATCATATTGTTTACTTATTTTTTGGATCTTAAGGTGTGAAGAGTATTCACATGGTTGACTTAGTTTCCTTGTTGGGATCGTGGACCATTTTGATTTTTCAGGTTTCGCTCAGGTTCGCTAGGTAGCCTACCTCGTTCTTGCTCACTTATGATAGAGGCTAGCTGACCCACTTGTATTTTCAAACAGGCTATAGCCTATGTGTTAGTATTTATGAGTTGGCCCATGATTTATATTAAATTGCTGAGTGTGGCATTGGTGTCAACATTGGATTTGGCCAGGACTTATAGATTTTTTTTTAGAGAACTAAGTTTCTTCTCATTATTATTGAAGCTTGATGGGTTGTTTTGTGGAAATTTCAGTGCAGGGGTAAAACGATAATTATAAATTTTTTTCAAAATTACAATTTTACAGTAAAAATTATTAATTAATCTAATTAATTAACATGAATTAACCCTACACAAGGATCTAAATATGATATATATAGCATGCATTTAAATTTGAAATTTTGAATTCTCTATAGTAAATATTTTACTGTTATGTGTTCAGAACATATTACCTTCGTGCAGGTAGTCGATCGCTGTAGTCTGATCACCATCGAAAAGGTCTGATCATCGCAATACAGCCACACAGTATGTCTGGCCTCTGTGGATCGTCCACACGAAGCTTCCGATCTGATCGGCTCCTCACGAATGCTAGTTCGTTGTAGAACTCTTTCGATGGCTGATGCTGATCAAACTCCTTCGATCTTGATCTGTCGACTCCTCGAATGCTTTGGATCATTAACAGATGTACTTAAGAGGTTGATGAAGCTCTCCCTAAAATCTTATGGGCTCACGACACTCGTAGCTCACTTTCTCACTTCCCGAACCCTAGGCAGAAACCCTAGGGTACATAAGAAAAACCTTGCACCCACTCTCTCTTTTCTTTTCTCTTCTTTTATTTTCTTTTCTCATGCAGAGGGTCTATCTGATGTCCCCTTTTCTCTCTCAGATCAGATGTCGCACTCCCCACCTTCTCATTTCTTTTAAAATAGTGCAAGACACATCTTTACAGCGTTTTTACAGCGTGAGAGTATAAAGCTAGGTGGTTGCTCACTTGAATTCAAATCAAATTTGAATTCAAATGCCAACCAACCAATCTTTATCCACTCTTGACGTGAGAAGAGAGGGGCATGGGCTTCTTTGTGCATGAAGAGTTTTCATGAGAAACCTTTTCTCACGTAGAATAAGTGGCGCACAAAAGAAAGGGGTGGCGCATGGGATTTATTGCCCATTCAAATTCAAACATCCTTTGAATTTGAATGGCCAACCAACCTTATCATTATCCACTCAGATGGCGCACACAAGTGGGGCGTGGGAAGGCTTCTGCATGGGAGAAAATTCATGAGAACTTGTTTCTCGTGAATTCAAAATAGGAGCAGGTGAAGTGAGGTGACGCAAGGAGATAAGTCAAAGTGGTTTTAAAATTAATTGAACCAACCTTATTAAAATAGGTTAGGCACAATTAGACTAAATTAAACCCAACACAATTAGGCTTAATTAGGCTCAATAAAATTTTAATCAAATCAGGAATTGACTAAGCCCAACTCCTGATCAAATCAGGGACCAAACCACCTCGACGATTAGGCAACTCTTAACCTAATCGGGTCAAACCCAACTGAATCCAATTCAATTGGACTTGATCCAAAAATAATTACTCAATCAAATTGAGTTAATTAGTGATCAAATCATTAATTAAACCTCTCATAAATACTGAGTCCAAATCTGATGGATAATCGGGCATCAGAGTCCATCAATATGAAACCTTGATCGAAGAGTCCCAAATCAATGGGACTCTTGACCTCGGTACCCAAAATGTGTGGAACTCGTAATCAGAGAATCCTGATTCTCAATCACAAAGTCTCTGAATATTAGGACTCTTGATCAAAGAGTTTCAGTCAAGTGAGACTGTTCACCAGCCATCAGATCAGATAGGAACCTATAATGTGTGTGACTCCACAGGTTTGAACCTAAGCCGGTAGCACAAGAACCAATTCCTGTACTAATCGAAGTGACTATCTAGCAATGGTACCTGACGTTCGGATAAGTCGAATAGTCACAATCGCAACATTCAAAATCTACGTGAATATGGTTACTGTATAATTCATCCCTTTTGACCCTTGTGTTTAGGATGACTCAGGGTTAAACTGTCAACCCTGATTAGATCATCCGAATCGTGCTCAACTCAAACAGTCCTATGACTCCTCACTAGGACTGCCTTGGCCAAGGTTTTGCTAAATTGAAACACGACTATACACAGCTCTTGAACTGGAGTGGTCAATCTCATCTTGACACACGCACCGACAAGTCAAGTACTTGACTACACCCAGCAGCCTTCCGTCACTGAATTAGAAATTCAGGTAGTCCAGTGCCTAAGTGCAGTGAGTTGCTTGCAAGTCACCGTGGCGGTCTCAGGTCGGAGGGACAGTTCTACCCATATCCCATCGGAGAAAATCTTGACAACAGAAAATGCTCCAAAGTTGGTCACATTCGGTGCAGATGTACCCTTACATCTCACCTATATGCCATACCAGTGTCTCCACACTCCTTGGTTAAGAGGACAACCAACCCATATGGCACACAACGATCTATGTTTGATAAACGTTGTCATCCTTGGTAACAATGTATCATTTGGTTGTGAACAGGTTTAAGGACTAAACGATAAATCCTCCTTTGTCGAGTCTAAATAGTCCTAAGAACTTCACCACAACACAGGAGTCCATTAAAAGATGAAATAATTTATGATGAAAAATATCAAAATAATTTTTATTTATTTATAATTTATATACTAATACAAGAAAGAGCACAACTGTCAATAGGCTGACGATTGGCTTAGGGATACTATTTCCAACAATCTTCCACTTGGCCTAAAGTCAATCGGTGCAGTATCTAATACCCATCTGTTGGGAATAGTATCCCAAAGCCAATCATCAGTCTGTTGACGGTTATGCTCTTTCTTGTATTAGTATATGAATTATAAATAAATAAAAGTTATTTTAGCATTTTTTATCACAAATTATTTCATCTTCTAATGAACTTCTATGTTGTGGTAAAGTCCTTAGGACTATTTAGACTCGACAAAGGAGAATTTGTCGTTTAGTCCTTAAACCTGTTCGCGACCAAATGATACATTGTTACCAAAGACGACAATGTTTATCAAGCATAGGTCGTTGTGTGCCATATGGGTTGGTTGTCCTCTTAACCAAGGAGTGTGGAGACACTGGTATGGCATACAGATGAGATGTAAGGGTACATCTGCACCGAACATGACCGACTCTGGAGCTTGTTTTGCTGTCAAGATTTGCTTCGATGGGATATGGGTATAACTGTCCCTCCGATTTGAGACCGCCCCGGTGACATGCAAGCAACTCACTGCACTTAGGTACTGGACTACCTGAATTTCTAATTCAGTGATGGAAGGCTACTGGGTGTAGTCAAGTACTTGACTTGTCGGTGTGTGTGTCAAGATGAGATTGACCACTCTAGTTCAAGAGCTGTGTACAGTCGTGTTTCAATTTAGCAAAACCTTGACCAGGATAGTCCTAGTGAGGAGTCACAGGACTGTTTGAGTTGAGCATGATTCAGATGATCTAATCAGGGTTGATAGTTTAACCCTGAGTCGTCCTAAACATAGGGGTCAAAAGGGATGAATTATACAGTAACCATATTCTCGTAGATTCTAAATGTTGCGATTACGACTATTCGACCTATCCGAATATTAGGTACCATTGCTAGATGGTCACTTTGATTAGTACAGGAATTGGTTCCTGTGCTACCAGCTTAGGTTCGAACCTGTGGAGTCACACACATTAGAGGTTCTTACCTGATCTGATGGCTGGTGAATAGTCCCACTGGATTGGGACTCTTCGACCATGAGTCCTAATGCTCAGAGACTCTGTGATTGAGAATAAGGATTCTCTGATCACGAGTTCCATAAATTTTGGGTATCGGGGTCAAGAGTCCCACTGGTTTGGAACTCTTCGATCAAGATTTCATATTGATGGATGCTGATGCCCGATTATCTATCGAATTTAGACTCAATATTTATGAGAGATTTAATTAGTGATTTGATCATTAATTAACTAAATTTGATTGAGTAATTATTTTTGGATCAAGTCCAATTGAATTGGATTCAGTTGGGTTTGACCTGATTAGGTTAAGAGTTGCCTAATCGTCGAGGTGGTTTGGTCCCTGATTTGATCAGGGGTTGGACTTAGTCAATTCTTGATTTGATTAAAATTTTATTGAGCCTAATTAAGCCTTATTGTATTGGGTTTAATTTAGTCTAATTGTGTATAACCTATTTTAATAAGGTTGGTTCAATTGGATTTCAAACCACCTTGACTTATCTCCCTGTGCCACCTCACTTCATCTGCGCCCATTTGAATTCACAAAAAATGAGTTCTCATGAATTTTCTCCCATGCAGAAGCCATCCCACGCCCCTCCTTTGTGCGCCATTTTGAATGGATAATGATAGGATTGGTTGTTCATTCAAATTCATAGGATGTTTGAATTTGAATGGTTAACAAATCTCTGCGCCACTCCTTTAATTTATGTGCCACTTCTTCCACATGAGAAAAGGTTTCTCATAAAAATTATCCATGCACAAAGAAGCCCACGCCCTTCCCTTCTCATGCCAAGAGTGGATAAAATTGGTTGGTTGGCATTTGAATTCAAATTCGATTTGAATTCAAGTGAGCAACCACTTATCTTTATCCTCTCACACGGTAAAAACACTGCAAAGACGCGTCTTGCATCGTTTTAAAAAGAAGAGAAGATAGGGCATGCACATATCTGATCCTAGAGAGATAGGGTGGCATGAGAAAGCTTTTCTGCATAAGAAAAGAAAAGAAAAGAAAAGGAGAGAAAAGAAAAGAAACAGAGTGGGTGCAAGTTTCTTCGGTGAGTACCCTAGGGTTTCTGCCTAGGGTTCGAAAAGTGAGAAAGTGAGCTACGAGTATCGTGAGCTCACCAAATTTTAGAGAGAGCTTCATCAACCTCTCAAGTACATCTACTGATGATTTGGAGCATCTGAAGAGTCAGTAGATCAAGATCGAAGGAGTTCGATCAACATCGGCCGTCGAAAGGGTTCTACAATGAACTAGCATTCGTGAGGAGCCGATCAGATTGGAAGCTTCATGTGGATGATCCACAGAGGCCAGACACACTGTATGGCTATATTTCAATGATCAGACCTTTTCGATGGTGATCAGATTGCAGCGATTGACTACCTGTACGAAGGTAATGTGTTCTGAACACATAACAGTAAAATATTTACTGTAGAGAATTCGAAATTTTAAATTTAAATGCATGCTATATATATCATATTTAGATCCTAGTGTAGGATTAATACATATTAATTAATTAAATTAATTAATAATTTTCACTGTAAAATTATAATTTTGAAAAAGTTTTAAAATTACCATTTTACCCCTGCACCGTTTTCCCCACAAACGGTATCGGAGCGGGTTCTAAAATGTGATATACATTTGCATGCGTAGATTAAGTAGTAGTCTAAAAGTTTAAATTTAAAATTTAAATTTAAAATTTGAAATTTAAAATTTAAATTTTGAAATTTAAAATTTGAAATTCAAAAATTTAAAATTTAAAATTTGAAATTTATTTGAAATTTTAAATTTAAAATTCAAAATTTAAAATTTAAAATTTAAAATTCAAAAATTTGAAATTTAAAATTTGTTTGAAATTTGAAATTTAAAATTTAAAATTTAAAATTTGAAATTTAAATTTTGAAATTGGTATATTTAGATATACTTGATCCAAGTAACAAGTAGTCTAATTGGGTTGGTTGCCATGGTCATCCGGTTATAGGAGAAAAGTAGGGTTTAAAGGCCCTCTCCTCCCATTCGATGGGGTTCTCCTATGGCGGTAGGGGTACCGATGCGATTATATCCCATGTAGACGAAGCAGCGAAAGGACTTAATTGTAAAGGTTCAATTATAAAATTTATCATGAATGTGTTAGATTAGAACTAAAAAAATATTCATGATTTATTTTGATTGAATTATTTTTTGTTAAGTAATTAGCAATAAGATTGCTGTTTATGAAATGTGCTGATCCATTTTTGAAATAAGTCAACACATTTGGTGAACAGAAAATAAAATCTTTCAAATTTAAAAATTATTTTTGAAATACCAAACCCTGATCCATCAGCCCAAATACTTAATTAAAAGAATTAAGTGTTGTCTAGTTGGTCTAAAATTATGAATTAAGACCTAAGACAATTGCATAAACTTGTGGGTCAATAGGTTAGATGGATTAGGTCCATAATTGGGTTAGACCTAAGGTTAGCTTAAAGAAATGGACTAAATTAGAGTAATTGGTCAAATCTAATCAAAAGTTAAATTAGATTAGGTCAAGGACACTCTAGACTCAACTCCAATAGTTGTAGTTGAATGGGTCCATGTCTTTAACTAGACCAAGATGGATTAATTCATGGCTACGCGGTGGAACCCTATTTACTAAGTTGATCAAACTAAAACTAATGAACCGATTGGTGTCTAAGGTATGTTCGGCAGTCTGACCAGTGATTTTTAAGTGGGAGCTACTCGCATTGATTCGATCTCTAATGAGTTAATGGCATATCCTCACCACTGATCTCACTTACCTGGCCAACCAGGTGAGTTAGGTTTTGATTAGATCACTTGGTGATTAGGGCTCACCCATGTCATTAGGTAAATCAGTGTGACTGATTTAGGTGCTCTTAATGCTGGCTTTAATTAAATCTTTTTTAATCTAACTTGGTGAATCAGTGGGAGGATTGAAATTGGCTGGGTAATTCTTCTCTTCTACCCTTTAATAAAAATCCTCAAAAATTATTAGGTCCCTAAAATGATTAAGTTATAGTAATAACTAAGTCATAGCCTCCATTAAGTGAGTGATAATGTGTCCATTAGTTTAATAATCACTGGAGGCCCAAAGGCCTGGTACTTATTGACTAATAGAATTATCATTCATAGTATGATAATTTGGTTGAGTCTTTTTGATGGTGGTCAGATTGGCAGATCAAAGTCGGGCCTGATCATTTATTGGTCAGATTCACCAAATCAAGTCATGTTAATGATTAGACCTAACCAGACCTTTTCAGTGGAGGCCAAAGCCTACTGATTAGGTTCTGGGGCAAAATTAATTACTAGAAGTTGTTTAGAGAAACAACTGATTATGAACCTACCCATAGATGCACATGGGTTGACCAACCAAAGTTGGGCTCGTGTGTAGTCTGTATGGATTCTAGTACCCACTAAAAAATTAAAGGAATTTCTCGAATTAGAGGTTGAGGCTATCAGTTCGTAAAAATATTGGGAGAAACTTTAGACTAAAGTCCAAGTCTTTAGTATTAATAATTTATATACTAATAAAGGTTTGATTTTTCTTTATGCAGCTATGGCCACTACTCTGTCGTTTCGGTCATTATTAGATAATGACAAGCTCATGGGACCTAATTTCGATAGCTGGTATCAAAAATTAAAAATCGTCCTTGAGCATGAGCGGATCCTTTATATAGTAACGGATCCGGCACCTAAGGAGCCAGCCCCGAACGCTAGAGGAACGGTCCGAGATACTTACCAGAAGTGGCTCAACGATCGCACCACCGTTCAGTGTATAATGCTTGCGGTAATGAATGATGAGTTCAGCCGCAGGTTCGAGAATGCCCAACCGTAGGAGATGCTTCAAATGTTGAACGACTCCTTTGGCACGCCTGACGATGTTGGAAGGCACAAAACTAGTTGTGCCATTTTCAATGCTCGGACGAGGGATGGGGCCTCAGTCACCGATCATGTACTGTACATGATCGAAATGATTGAGCACCTAAGTAAACTGGGCTTTTCCTTGCACGAGCAGCTCGATAAGGATGCGATCCTTAATTCTTTGCCCAAGTCCTTCCTCCCCTTCCTTACTCATTTTCGGATGACAAAGCCTGCAGTAAACTACCACGGCTTGTTGGGGTTGCTGCAGAACTTTGAGAAGGATCACCAGCTCCATAAGGAGTCGGTGAATGTTGTGGGAGGGTCTTCTTCTGGTCATCGATTCTTTAAGAAAGGGAAGAAGAACAAGAAGAAGAAGAATAAGAAGGTGCAGCCGCATGCTGGGACGTCAGCACAGGGTCAGACCAAGAAGCGCAAGCCCAACCAGAGCCAGACGGAGTGCTTCTTTTGCAAGAAGCAGGGGCACTGGAAGAGGAACTGTCCTCTATACATTGCCTCCCGAACCCGAACAAGCTGAAGAAGAAGCAAGGTAATTATATGATAACACCTTGCAACTTTTTCATTTATGATACTACTGTCTGGGTATTGGATACCGGAAGCCCTTATCATATTTGTAATTCGATGCAGGATCTGCAGGTCTGTAGGAGATTTGATGAAGGCGAGAGGTTCCTGAACGTTGGAGATGGAAGCAAAGTTTTAGTTCTAGCTTTAGGAATCACGAACCTTGTAATCAATTCTCGTAATGTAATTTTGAGTGAATGTCACTATTGTCCAAGTTTTTTATTAAATATTATTTCTGTAGGCCTTTTGGCCATGTACAATTATAAATTTTTAATAAAAAAAATATTTACAATATCATTTTGAATGGTGTTACAATGTTTGTTGGACAACTAAATAATAGAATTTACTTACTATCACAGCCTGTTAATGTGGTTCAAACCTCCGATAAACGCCCTAGAATGGAGATATGTCAGAAGTCTACCTTTGGCACTGTAGGCTAGGTCATATCAATAAGAACAGGATGAACAGGTTGGCTCAAGAAAAAATTTTTGAAGTTGGTGATTGTGAATCACTTCCAACCTATGAGTCCTGTCTTCTTGAAAAGATGACCAAATCATCTTTTACTGGAAAAGGTGAACGAGCCAGTGAACTCTTGGGTCTGATACATTCTAATGTATATGGACCCATGAGCTCAAGTGCAAGAGGTGAAAATTTCTACTTCATAACCTTCACAGACGACCTATCGAGGTATGGGTATGTCTACCTAATGAAGCATAAGTCGGAGTCATTTGAAATGTTCAAACTATTCCGAAATGAGGTAGAAAAATAAACTGGAAAGTGTATTAAAACTCTTCGATCTGATCGAGGAGGTGAATACCTTTCCAATGAGTTTCTGACATATCTTGGAGAGAATGAGATTCTCTCTCAGTGGACTCCTCCTGGAACACCACAGCATAATGATGTGTCTGAAAGGAGGAATCAGACCTTGTTGGACATGGTTCGATCCATGATGGGGTTTGCTGGTCTGCCGATCTCCCTCTAGGGATATACGCTCGAATCGGCTTGTTACCTTCTAAATAGAATTTCGAGTAAGTCTGTAACCAAAACACCATATGAGATATGGATAGGACGTAAGCCAGTACTCTCGCACCTTAAGGTTTGGGGGTGTCCGACTTATGTTAAACGTTTAAATTATGGACAAGCTTAGATCTAGGTCTGACAAGTGTTATTTCATAGGGTACCCAAAAGAGACCAAAGGGTATTATTTCTACCTAGCTGACGAGCAAAAGGTGTTTGTCAGCCTTAAGGCAATCTTGTTGGAAAAGGAGTTCCTTGATGAAGGGACTGTTGCCTCTAAGGTCGAACTTAAGGAAGTTCGGCAAGTTAGAAAAACTGACACAAGTTGCTGAACCTGAATCGGATTTGGTTAGATCAGATTTGGATCCCATTGTTCCTGCACCCTTAAGACGGTCTGGTAGAGTACCACGTCAATCAGACAGATACCATGATTTCTTGGTCCGGGACAGCATCCTGTCGAACTTGATGAAAACGATGAGGATTCGATCACCTACATGATGCAATACAGAGACCTAACTCTAAGAAATGGCTAGAGGCCATGAAATTTGAAATGGAATCCATGAAGGTCAACGATGTTGGATATTGGTTGACCACCCGAAAGATTAAAACCCATAGGGTGTAAGTGGGTCTTCAAGAGGAAGAGGGCGCAGATAGAAAGGTGGAGACCTATAAGCCCATCTGGTTGCCAAAGTAATATCGTCAATGTTATGGTATAGACTATGACGAGACTGTTGGGAATAGTGTCCCAAAGCCAACATCAGCCTTTGATGGTTGTGCTCATTTTTGTATATGACATGAATTATGAATTAATAAAATTATTTTGGTATTTTTTTATCACAAAATATTTCATCTTCTAATGAACTCCTATGTTGTGGTGAAGTCTTTAGACTATTTAGACTCGACAAAAGAGGATTGTCGTTTAGTTCTTAAATCTGTTTGCG
>NC_026000.2:63896590-63941033 GCF_000442705.2 Elaeis guineensis
GGTCAATCCCATCTCGATCACACTCTGACTTTACAAGTACTTGACTGTACCAGAAGCTTCATCCCTGAATTAGAAATTCAGTTAGTCCAGTATCAAAGCACAGTGAGTTGCTTGCAAGTCACTTAGGTGATCTCAGGTCTAAGGGACACTTATACCTATATCCCATCAGAGACATTCTCGACAGCAGAATACTTTGGAGTTGGTCACGTTCAATGATGATGTACCAGTACATCTCACTATATGCCATACCAGTGTCTCCACACTCTTTGGTTAAGAGGACAACCAACCCATATGGCCTACAGCGACCTATGCTCGATAGAAGCTGTCATCCTTATTAACAGCCTATCATTTGGTCGTGAACTGTTTTAAAGGACTAATAGATAAATCCTCTCTTTATCAAATCTAAATAGTCCTAAGGACTTCATCATAACAACGGAGTTCATTAGAAGATGAAAGTTTATGATAAAAATATCAAATATATTTTATTTATTAATAAATCAATTACAATACTTGGTTGCTCAACCGTCAACAGCTTGACGATTGGCTTTTTGGGACACATTTTCCAATAGGAAGAATCATCCAAACTTTTCATGATCACATAACACAAATATAGGTGATCCTAGCTTCAACTAGCAAAGCCCAAGGCCTAACCCTTTGATAAACATGTTGGGAATAGTGTCCCAAAGCCAATCGTCAGCCTGTTGATGGTTGTGCTCTTTCTTGTATTAGTATATGAATTATAAATAAATAAAAATTATTTTAGTATTTTTCATCACAAATTATTTCATCTTCTAATGAACTCCTATGTTGTGGTGAAGTCCTTAGGACTATTTAGACTCGACAAAGGAGGATTTGTCATTTAGTCTTAAACCTGTTCACGATCAAATGATATGTTGTTACCAAGGACGACAATGTTTATCAAGCATAGGTCGTTGTGTGCCATATGGGTTGGTTGTCCTCTTAATCAGGAGTGTGGAGACACTGATATGGCACACAGGTGAGATGTAAGGGTACATCTGCACTGAATGTGACCGACTCCGAAGCTCTTTCTGCTGTCAAGATTTGCTCCGATGGGATATGGGTATAACTGTCCCTCCAACCTGAGACCACCACGGTGACTTGCAAGTAACTCACTGTACTTAGGCACTGGACTACCTGAATTTCTAATTCAGTGATGGAAGGCTGCTGGGTGTAGTCAAGTACTTGACTTGTCGGTGCGTGTGTCAAGATGGGATTGACCACTCCAGTTCAGGAGCTGTGTACAGTCGTGTTTCAATTTAGCAAAATCTTGGCCAGGGTAGTCCTAGTGAGGAGTCACAGGACTGTTTGAGTTGAGCACGATTCAGATGATCTAATCAGGGTTGACAGTTTAACCCTGAGTCGTCCTAAACACAGGGGTCAAAAGGGATGAATTATACAGTAACCATATTCCGTGTAGGTTCTGAATGTTGCGATTGTGACTATTCGATCTATCTAGACATCGGGTACCATTGCTAGATGGTCACTTCGATTAGTACAGAAATGGTTCCTGTGCTACCGACTTAGGTTCGAACCTGCAGAATCACACACATTAGAGGTTCCTATCTGATCTGATGGCTGGTGAAGAGTCCCACTGGAGTGGGACTCTTCGACCAAGAGTCCTAATGCTCGAAGACTCTGTGATTGAGAATCAAGATTCTCTGATCATGAGTTCCACATATTTTGGGTACCGGGGTCAAGAGTCCCACTGGTTTGGCACTCTTCGATCAAGGTTTCATATTGATGGACTCTGATGCCCGATTACCCATCAGATTTGGACTCAGTATTTATGAGAGGTTCAATTAGTGATTTGATCACTAATTAACTCAATTTAATTGAGTAATTATTTTTGGATCAAGTCCAATTGAATTGGATTCAGTTGGGTTTGACCCGACTAGTTTAAGAGTGGGACCTAATCATCGAGGTGGTTTGGTCCCTGATTTGATCAGGGGTTGAGCTTAGTCAATTCCTAATTTGATTAGGATTTTATTGAGCCTAATTAGCCTAAATATATTAGGTTTAATTTAATCTAATTGTGCCTAACCTATTTTAATAATGTTGGTTCAATTAAGTTTAAAACCACTTTGACTTATCTCCCTGCGCCACTCACTTCACCTACGCCTATTTTGAATTCATGAGAAATAAGTTCTCATAAATTTTCTCCCATGCAGAAACCTTCCCACGCCCCACCTGTGTGCACCATCTGAGTGGATAATGATAAGGTTGGTTGGCCATTCAAATTCAAAGGATGTTTGAATTTGAATGGGCAACAAATCCCATGTGCCACCCCTTTCTTTTGTGCACCACTTATTCTACACAAGAAAAGGTTTCTCGTGAAAACTCTCCATGCACAAAGAAGCCCATGCCCCTCTCTTCTCATGTCAAGAGTGGATAAAGATTGGGTTGATTGGCATTTGAATTCAAATTCGATTTGAATTCAAGTGAGCAACCACCTAGCTTATCCTCTCACACTGTAAAAATGCTGTAAAGATGCGTCTTGCACTGTTTTAAAAGAAATGAGAAGATGGGGTGGTGCAACATCTGATCTGAGAGAGAAAAGGGGGTGTCAGATAGACCCTCTATGTGAGGAAAGAAAAGAAAAGAAGAGAAAAAAAAAGAGAGAGTGGGTGCAAGGTTTTTTTTGTGTACCCTAGGGTTTCTGCCTAGGGTTCAGGAAGTGAGAAAGTGAGCTACGAGTGTCGTGAGCCCATCAAATTTTAGAGAGAACTTCATCAACCTCTCAAGTACATCTGTTGATGATTCAAAGCATTCGAGGAGTCGACAAATCAAGATCGAAGGAGTTCGATCAGCCTCAGTCGTCGAAAGGATTCTGCAACGAACTAACATTCGTGAGGAGCCGATCAGATCGGAAGCTTTGTGTGGATGATCCGCAGAGGTCAGACATATTGTGTGGCTTCATTGTGATAATCAGACCTTCCTGACGGTGATCAGACTGTAGCGATCGACTACCTGCATGAAGGAATGTGTTCTGAACACATAACAGTAAAATATTTATTGTAGAGAATTCAAAATTTTAAATTTAAATGCATGCTATATATATCATATTTAGATCCTTGTGTAAGATTAATTTATGTTAATTAATTAGATTAATTAATAATTTTTACTATAAAATTATAATTTTAAAAAAGTTTTAAAATTATCATTTTACCCCTGCACTGAAATTCTCACAAATGGTATCAGAGCGGGTTCGAAAATATGATATACATTTGCATGCGTAGATTAAATAGTAATCTAAAAGTTTAATTTAAAATTTAAAATTTAAAATTTAAAATTTAAAATTTAAATTTTAAAATTTAAAATTTAAAATTCAAAATTTAAAAATTTGAAATTCAAAATTTGAAATTTGAAATTTATTTGAAATTTTAAATTTGAAATTCAAAATTTAAAATTTAAAATTTAAAATTTGAAATTTGAAATTTATTTGAAATTTAAAATTCAAAATTTAAAATTTAAAATTTAAAATTTAAAATTTAAATTTTTAAATTGGTATATTTAGATATACTTGATCCAAGTAGCAAGTAGTCTAATTGGGTTGGTTGCCATGGTGGTCCAGTCATAGAGAAAAATAAGGTTTAAAAGCCCTCTCCTCCCATTCGATGGGGTTCTCCTATGGCGGTAGGGGTGCCGATGCGATTATATCCCATGCAGATGAAGCAGCAAAAGGACTTAATTGTAAAGATTCAATTATAAAATTTATCATGAATGTGTTAGATTAGATTTAAAATAATATTCATGATTTATTTTGATTGAGTTATTTTTTGTTATGTAATTAGCAATAGGATTGCTGTTTATGAAATATACTGATCCGTTTGTGAAATGAGTCAACACATTTGGTGAACAGAAAATAAAACCTTTCAAATTTAAAAATTATTTTTAAAATACCAAACTCTGACCCATCATCCCAAATACTTAATTAAAAGAATTAAGTGTTGTCTAGTTGGTCTAGAATTGTGAATTAAGACCTAAGACAATTGCATAAACTTGTGGGTCAATGGGTTAGATGGATTAGGTCCATAATTGGGTTAGACCTAAGGTTAGCTTAAAGAAATAGACTAAATTAGAGTAATTGATCAAATCTAATCAAAAATTGAATTAGATTAGGTCAAGGACACTCTAGAATCAACTCCAATAGTTGTAGTTGAATGGGTCCATGTCTTTAACTAGACCAAGATGGACTTAATTCATGGCTATGCGGTGGAACCCTATTTACTAAGTTGATCAAATTAAAACTAATGAATCGGTTGGTGTCTAAGGTAAGTTCGACAGTCTGACCAGTGGTTTTTAAGTGGAGCTACTCACATTGATTCGATCACTGACGAGTTAATGGCATATCCGCACCATTGATCTCACTTACCTGGCCAACCTGGTGAGTTAGGTTTTGATTAGATCACTTGGTGATTAGGGCTCACCCATGTCATTAGGTAAATCAGTGTGACTGATTTAGGTGCTCCTAATGCCGGCTTTAATTAAATCCTTTTTAATCTGACTCGATGAAGTCAGTGGGAGGATTGAAATTGGCTGGTTAGTTTCTTCTCTTCTATCCTTTAATAAAATTCTCAAAAATTATTAGGTCCCTAAAAATAATTAAGTTATAGTGATAACTAAGTCAAAGCCTCCCATTAAGTGAGTGATAATGAGTCCATTAGTTTAATAATCACTGGAGGCCCAAAGGCCTGGTACTTATTGACTAATGGAATTATCATTCATAATATGATCATTTGGTTGAGTCTTTCTGATGGTGGTCAGATTGGCCGGCCAAAGTCAGACCTGATCATTTATTGGTCTGATTCATCAAATCAAGTCATGTTAATGGTTGGACCTAACTAGATCTTTTCAGTGGAGGCCAAAGCCTATTGATTAGGTTCTGGGGCAAAATTAATTACTAGAAGTTGTTTAGAGAAACAACTGGTTATAAACCTACCCATAGATGCACATGGGTTGACCAACCAAAGTTGGGCTCGTGTGTAGTCTGTGTGGATTCTAGTACCCATTAAGGAATTAAAGTAATTCCTCAAATTAGAGGTTGAGGCTACCAGTTTGTTAAAATACTGGGAGAAACTTTAGACTAAAGTCCAAGTCTTTAGTATTAATAATTTAATACTAATAAAGGTCTGGTTTTCTTTTATGCAGCTATGGCCACTACCCTGTCGCTCCGGTCATTATTAGATAATGACAAGCTCATGGGACCTAATTTCGATAGCTGGTATCGAAAATTGAAAATCGTCCTTGAGCATGAGTGGATCCTTTATGTAGTAACGGATCTGGCACCTGAGGAGCCAACCCCGAATGCTAGAGGGGCAGTCCGAGATACTTACCAGAAGTGGCTCAACGATCGCACCACCGTTCGATGCATAATGCTGGTGGCAATAAATGATGAGTTTAGCCGTAGGTTCAAGAATGCCCAGCTGCAGGAGATGCTTCAAATGTTGAACGATGCCTTTGGCATGCCTGACGATGTTGAAAGGCTCAAAACTAGTTGTGCCATTTTCAATGCTCGGATGAGAAATGGAGCCTCAGTCACCAATCATATACTGTACATGATCAAAATGATTGAGCACCTAAATAAACTGGGCTTTTCCATGCACGAGTAGCTCGGTAAGGATGCGATCCTTAATTCTTTGCCCAAGTCCTTTCTCCCCTTCCTTACTCATTTTCGGATGACAAAGCCTGCAGTGAACTACCACGGCTTGTTGGGATTGCTGCAGAACTTTGAGAAGGACCACCAGCTCCATAAGGAGTCAGTGAATGTTGTGGGAGGGTCTTCTTCTGATCGTCACCCTTTAAGAAAGGGAAGAAGAACAAGAAGGTGTAGCCGCATGCTGGGACATCTGCACAGGGTCAGACTAAGAAGCGCAAGCTTGACCAGAGACAGGCAGAGTGCTTCTTTTGCAAGAAGCAGGGGCACTGGAAGAGGAACTGTCCTCTATACATTGCCTCACTAGATCCGAACAGGCCGAAGAAGAAGCAAGGTAATTATATGATAACACCTTGTAACTTTTTCATTTGTGATACTACTGCATGGGTATTGGATACTGGAAGCCCTTATCATATCTGTAATTCGATGCAGGGTCTGTAGGTCAGTAGGAGATTTGATGAATGCAAAAGATTCCAGAACGTTGGAGATGGAAATAAAGTTCCAGTTCTAGCTTTAAGAATCATGAACCTTGTAATCAACTCTCGTAATATAATTCTGAGTGAATGTCACTATTGTTCAAATTTTTTATTAAATATTATTTCTGTAGGCCTTTTGGCCATGTACAGTTATGAATTTTTAATAAAAAAAAATATTTGCAATATCATTTTGAATGGTGTTACAATGTTTGTTGGACAACTAAATAATGAATTTACTTACTATCACAGCCTGTTAATGTGGTTCAAACCTCTGGTAAACGCCCTAGAATGGATAATATGTCAGAAGTCTACCTTTGGCACTGTAGGCTAGGTCATATCAATTAGAACAGGATAAACAGGTTGGCTCAAGAAGGAATTCTTGAAGTAGGTGATTGTGAATCACTTCCAACCTGTGAGTCCTGTCTTCTTTGGAAGATGATCAAATCACCATTTACTGGAAAAGGTGAGTGAGCCAGTGAACTCTTGGTTTGATACATTTTGATGTATGTGGACCCATGAGCTCAAGTGCAAGAGGTGGATATTTCTACTTCATAACCTTCACAGACGACCTATCGAGGTATGGGTATGTCTACTTAATGAAGCATAAGTCGGAGTCATTTGAAATGTTCAAACTATTCCGAAATGAGGTAGAAAAATAAACTGAAAAGTGTATTAAAACTCTTCGATCTGATCGAGGAGGTGAATACCTCTCCAATGAGTTTCTGACATATCTTGGGGGAATGGATTCTCTCTCAGTGGACTCCTCTTGAAACACCACAGCATAATGGTGTGTCTGAAAGGAGGAATCAGACCTTGTTGGACATGGTTCGATCCATGATGGGGTTTGCTGGTCTATCGATCTCCCTCTAGGGATATGTGCTTGAATCGGCTTGTTACCTTCTAAATAGGATTTTGAGTAAGTCTGTAACCAAATACCATATGAGATATGGATAGGACGTAAGCCAGTACTCTTGCACCTTAGGGTTTGGGGGTGTCCAGCTTATGTTAAACGTTTAATTACGGATAAGCTTGGACCTAGATCTGACAAGTGTTATTTCATAGGGTACCCAAAAGAGACCAAAGGGTATTATTTCTACCTTGCTGATGAGCAAAAGGTGTTTGTTAGCCTTAAGGCAATTTTTTTGGAAAAGAAGTTCCTTAGTGAAGGAACTGTTGCCTCTAAGGTTGAACTTGAGGAAGTTCAGTAGGAGGAAAAACTAACACAAGTTGCTGAACCTGAACCAGATTTGGTTAGATCAGATCCGGAGCCCATTGTTTCTGCACTCTTAAGGCGATCTAGTAGAGTACCACGTCAATCGGACAGATACTATGGTTTCTTGATCCGAGATGGCAATCCTGTCGAACTTGATGAAAATGATGAGGATCTGATCACTGCATGGATGCAATGCAGAGACCTGACTCTGAGAAAAGGCTAGAGGCATGAAATCCGAAATAGAGTCCATGAAGGTCAACGATGTGTGGACATTGGTTGACCCACCCGAAGGAGTAAAACTCATAGGGTGTAAGTGGGTCTTCAAAAGGAAAGAGGCGCAGATGAAAAGGTGGAGACCTATAAAGCCCATCTGGTTGCAAGGAATATCGTCAACATTATGGTATAGACTATGATGAGATATTTTCTCCTATGGCAATGCTCAAATCCATTCGGATTATGCTTGCGATAGCTACCCATCTGGACTATGAAATCTGATAGATGGATGTGAAGACACTTTCCTAAATAGAGAGCTAGACGAAAAGGTGTATATGATACAACCTGAAGGGTTCACATCCACAGATGAGTCTAAGGTGTGCAGGTTATAGAGGTCCATTTATGGACTTAAGCAGGCATCCCGGAGTTGGAATATATATTTTGATAGGACGATCAAGATGTATGGCTTCGTTAAAAATGGAGAAGAGCCCGGATTTATAAGTGGGCTAATGGTCCAGTAGTAGTATTTCTTGTATTGTATGTGGATGACATTCTCTTAATCGAAATTATATCCCTGCTTTATAGGGAATAAAGATTTGGCTGTCGTCACAGTTCTCCATGAAGGATCTGGGAGAAGCTTCCTATATCCTAGGGATGAGGATCTATAGAGACAGATCTAAAAGGTTGCTTGACTTATCCCAGTCCACGTACATTGATACTATGCTGAAAAAGTTCAGCATGGAGAATTCCAAGAAAGGCTATCTACCGATAGGCCATGGAATTTCTCTCTCGAAAGGGATTGTCCGACAACACCTCAAGAGAGAGAGCGTATGGATAGAATTCATATACTTCGACAGTGGGATCTATCATGTATGCCATGACATGTACACGATCAGATGTGGCATACTCACTAGGGGTAGTGAGTAGATACCAATCTGATCCAGGGAAGAATCACTGGAAGGTTGTTAAAACCATCCTGAAGTATTTAAGAAATACTAAGGACCAGTGGCTTGTTTATGGTGAATCGACTTGAGACTTATAGGGTTTACAGACTCCAGTTTTCAGTCTGATCACGATGATAGCAAGAGTGTGTCGGGATTTATTTTTACCCTTAATGGAGGGGCTATCTGCTGGAAGAGTTCCAAGCAGCACACTGTGGCTGATTCAGTTTGCGAGGCAGAGTATGTCGCTGCATCAGATGCTGTCAAAGAAGGGTGTGGCTGAGAAAATTCATCACCGAGCTCGGAGTAGCACCTTCCCTTGTTGGTCCAGTTTTGCTCTATTGTGACAGCTCTGGAGCCATTGCTCAGGCGAAGGAACTGAAGGCACACCAGCGGATGAAGATATTCTGCGCCGCTACCATCTCATCCGAGAAATCATGGATAGAGGTGACGTCGACCTTCAGAAGATTGATGGAAAGGAGAACCTGGCCGACCCATTCACTAAAGCCATTACGGTGAAGGAGTTCGATGACTTCAAGTCGAAGATGGTGTGGGAAAAATGGTGCAGGGGTAAAATGGTAATTTTAAAATTTTTTCAAAATTATAATTTTACAGTGTAAATTATTAATTAATCTAATTAAATAACATGTATTAACCCTACACTAGGATCTAAATATGATATATATATAGCATGCATTTAAGTTTAAAATTTGAATTCTCTATAGTAAATATTTTACTGTTTGTGTTCAGAATACATTACCTTCGTGCAGGTAGTCGATCGTGCAATCTGATCACCATCAAAAAGGTCTGATCATTGCAATACAGTCACACAGTGTGTCTGGCCTCTGTAGATCATCCACATGAGGCTCTCAGTCTGATCGGCTCCTCACGAATGCTAGTTCGTTGTAGAACTCTTTCGATGGCCGATGTTGATCGAACTCCTTCGATCTTGATCTGCCAACTCCTTAGATACTTTAGATCATCAACAGATGTACTTGAGAGGTTGATGAAGTTCTCTCTAAAATTTGGTGGGCTCACGACACACGTAGCTCACTTTCTCACTTCCGAACTCTAGGCAAAAACCCTAGGGTACTCATCGAAGAAACTTGCACCCACTCTGTTTCTTTTCTTTTCTCTCCTTTTCTTTTCTTTTCTCACATAGAAAAACTTTCTCATGCCACCCTATCTCTCTAGGATCAGATATGCGCATGCCCTATCTTCTCTTTTTTTTAAAACGATGCAAGACACATCTTTGCAGTGTTTTTACCGCGTGAGAGGATAAAGATAAGTGGTTGCTCACTTGAATTCAAATCAAATTTGAATTCAAATGCCAACCAACCAATTTTATCCACTCTTGGCATAAGAAGGGAAGGGCATGGGCTTCTTTGTGCATGGATAATTTTCATGAGAAACCTTTTCTTGTGTGGAAGAAGTGGCACATAAATTAAAGGAGTGGCGCAGAGATTTGTTAACCATTCAAATTCAAACATCCTTTGAATTTGAATGGCCAACCAATCCTATCATTATCCATTCAAAATGGTGCAAAAGGAGGGGCATGGGATGGCTTCTGTGTGGTAGAAAATTCATGAGAACTTGTTTCTCGTGAATTCAAATGGGCGCAGATGAAGTGAGGTGGCGCAGGGAGATAAGTCAAGGTGGTTTGAAATCCAATTGAACCAACCTTATTAAAATAGGTTAGACACAATTAGACTAAATTAAATCTAACACAATTAGTCTTAATTAGGATCAATAAAATTTTAATCAAATCAAAAATTGACTAAGCCCAACTCCTGATCAAATCAGGGACCAAACCACTTCGACGATTAGGTCAACTCTTAACCTAATCAGGTCAATCCCAACTGAATCTAATTAATTGGACTTGATCTAAAAATAATTACTCAATCAAATTGAGTTAATTAGTGATCAAATCACTAATTAAACCTTTCATAAATACTGATCCAAATCTGATGGGCAATCGGACATCAAAGTCCATCGATATGAAACCTTGATCGAAGAGTCCCAAACCAGTGGGACTCTTGACCCTGGTACCCAAAATGAGTAAACTCGTGATCAGAGAATCCTGATTCTCAATCATAGAGTCCCCAAGAATTTGGACTCTTGGTCAAAGAGTCTCAGTCCAATGGGACTCTTCACCAGCCATCAGATCAGATAGGAACCTCTAATGTGTGTGACCCCGCAGGTTCGAACCTAAGCCGGTAGCACAGGAACCAATTCCTATACTAATCGAAGTGACCATCTAGCAATGGTACCCGATATTCAAATAGGTCGAATAGTACAATCGCAACACTCAGAACCTACATGAATATGGTTACTGTATAATTCATCCCTTTTGACCCCTATGTTTAGGATGACTCAGAGTTAAACTGTCAACCCTGATTAGATCATCCGAATCGTGCTCAACTCAAACAGTCCTGTGACTCATCACTAGACTATCTTGGCCAAGGTTTTGCTAAATTGAAACACGGCTGTACATAGTTCCTGAACTGGAGTGGGCAATCCCATCTTGGCACACGCACCGACAAGTCAAGTACTTGACTACACCGAGCAGCCTTCCATCACTGAATTAGAAATTCAGGTAGTCCAGTGCCTAAGTGCAGTGAGTTGCTTGCAAGTCACCGTGGCAGTCTCAAATCGGAGGGACATTTATACCATATCCCATCGGAGCAAATCTTGACAGCAGAAATAGCTCCGAAGTCGGTCACGTTCAGTGCAGATGTACCCTTACATCTCACTTGTATGCCATACCAGTGTCTCCACACTCCTTGGTTAAGAGGACAACCAACCCATATGGCACACAAGACCTATGCTTGATAAATGTTGTTGTCCTTGTAACAATGTATCATTTGATCGCGAACAGGTTTAAGGACTAAACGACAAATCCTCCTTTATCGGGTCTAAATAGTCTAAGGACTTCACCACAACATAGGAGTTCATTAGAAGATGAAGCAATTTGTGATGAAAAATACCAAAATAACTTTTATTTATTTACAATTCATATACTAATACAGGAAAGAGCACAACCATCAACAGGCTGATGATTAGCTTTGGGATACTATTCCCAACAATCTTCCACTTGGCCTAAAGCCAATCGGTGCAGTATCTAATACCCATCTTGACTTGAAGTCATTGAACTCCTTCACCACAATGGCTTTAGTGAATGGGTCGGCCAGGTTCTCCTTCCTGTCGATCTTCTGAAGGTCGACGTCACTCGATCCATGATTTTTCGGATGAGATGGTAGCGGCACAGAATATGCTTCGTTCGCTAGTGAGCCTTCGGTTCCTTCGCCTGAGCAATGGCTCCAGAGCTGTCACAGTAGAGTAGAACTGGACCAACAAGAGAGGGTGCTACTTCAAGCTCGGTGATGAATTTTCTCAGCCACATCACTTCTTTGGCAGCATCTGATGTAGCGACATACTCTTCCTCACAAACTGAATCAGCCACAGTGTTCTGCTTGGAACTCTTCCAGCAGACAGCCCCACCATTAAGGGTAAAAATAAATCCCGACACACTCTTGCGGTCATCGTGATTAGGCTGGAAACTAGAGTCTGTAAACCCTATAAGTCTCAAGTTTGATTCACCATAAACAAGCCACTGGTCCTTAGTATTTCTTAAATACTTCAGGATGATTTTAACAATCTTCCAGTGATTCTCTCCTGGATCAGATTGGTATCTACTCACTACCCCTAGTGAGTATGCCACATCTAGTCATGTACATATCATGGCGTACATGATAGATCCCACTGTCGAAGCATATGAAATTCTATCCATACGCTCTCTCTCTTGAGGTGTTGTCGGACAATCCCTCTTCGAGAGAGAAATTCCATGGCCTATCAGTAGATAGCCTTTCTTGAAATTCTCAATGCTGAACCTCTTCAGCATAGTATCAATGTACGTGGACTGGGATAAGCCAAGCAACCTTTTAGATCTATCCCTATAGATCCTCATCCTAGGATGTAGGAAGCTTCTCCTAGATCCTTCATGGAAACTGTGACGACAGCCAAATCTTTATTCCCTGTAATGCAGGGATATTATTCTCGATTAAGAGAATGTCATCCACATACAATACAAGAAATACCATTACTGGACCATTAGCCCACTTATAAATGCAAGGCTCTTCTCCATTCTTAATGAAGCCATACATCTTGATTGTCCTATCAAAATATATGTTCTAACTCCGGGATGCCTGCTTAAGTCCATAAATGGACCTCTATAGCCTGCACACCTTAGACTCATCTGTGGATGTGAACCCTTCAGGTTGTATCATATAACTTCTTCGTCCAGCTCTCCATTTAAGAAAGCTGTCTTCACATCCATCTGTCAGATTTTATAGTCCAGATAGGCAGCTATCGCAAGCATAATCCGAATGGATTTAAGCATTGCCACAGGAGAAAACGTCTCTGTGGGAAAAATTCAGTGCAGGGGTAAAATGGTAATTTTAAAATTTTTCAAAATTATGATTTTACAGTGAAAAAATATTAATTAATCTAATTAATTAAGATGAATTTACCCTACACTAGATCTAAATATGATATATAGCATGCATTCATTTAAATTTGAATTTCAAATTCAAACAGTAAACACTTTACTGTAATGTGTTCAGGACACAATACCTTTGTGCGGGTAGTAGATCATCGTAATCTGATCACCGTCGGAAGAATCTGATCATCGTGACACAGCCATACAGTGTGTCTGGTCTCTGCGGATCATCCACACGAAGCTCCGATCTGATCGACTCCTCACGAGTGCTAGCTCGTTGTAGAGCCCTTTTGATGGCCGATGCTGATCGAACTCCTTCGATCTATGTCTGTCGATTCTTCGAATGCTCTGGATCATCAACAGATATGCTTGAGAAGATGTTGAAGATCTTCCTGAGATTTTTGGCTCATGACACTCGTAGCTCACTTTCTTTCTTCCCGAACCCTAGGCTAAAACTCTAGGGAACTCACCGGAAACCTTGCACCCACTTTTCTTTCTTTTCTTTCTTTTTCTCTTGGAAGGATATGGACTTCCTTCTCACGCAAAAGACTTTTCAGCCCTAGAATTTTTCTTCAAAAATCTTCTTCTTGCACGCCCCACTCTTCTCCTCTTTTTATAACCACGTCAAACTCTTATCCAAAAGAAAGGATAAAGATGAGTAATTGCACATTTGAATTCAAATCAAATTTTGAATTCAAATGGACACCAACTCATCCCTTATCACTAAAGGCGTGAGGCGTGGCTTAAATTATGCATGGAGTGATTTCATGAGAAACCTTTTCTCATGTAATAAATGGGGTGTAAAAAAAGGATAAGGTGCAAAGATTGATTGCCCATTCAAATTCAAACATATTTTGAATTTGAATGGCCAACCAATCATCCTTATCCATTCATATGGCACATTAAAGTGGGGCGTGGAGAGGGCTTGGCGTGAGGAAATAATTCATGAGAAGTTCCTTCTCATGAATTCAAATGGGTGCAATGGAAGTGAGGTGGCGCATGGAGATTGGGTCAAGGTGGTTTAATTATTTAAACCAACCTAATTGAACCAAATAATTTAGGTCCAATTAGACTAATTTAAATCCAACTAAATTAGGCTTAATTAGGCTCAATAAAATTTAATCAAATCAAGAATTGACTAAGTCCAACCCCTGATCAAATCAGGGACCAAACCATCTCGACGATTAGGTCAACTCTTAACCTAATCGGGTCAAACCCAACTGAATCCAATTCAATTGGACTTGATCCAAAAATAATTACTCAATCAAATTGAGTTAATTAGCAATCAAATAACTAATTAAACCTTTCATAAATACTGAGTCCAAATCCGATGGGCAATCGGGCATTAGAATTCATCGATATGTAACCCTGATCGAAAAGTCCCAACCAGTGGTACTCTTGACCCCGATATCCATAATGTGTGGAACTCATGATCAGAGAATCCTGATTCTCGATCACTGAGTCCCAAACATGTAGGATTCTACATCAGCCATCAGATCAGATAGGAACCTCTAATGTGTGTGACCCCGCAGGTTCGAACCTAAGCCATAGCATAGGAACCAATTCCTGTACTAATCGAAGTGACCATCTAGCAATGGTACCCAACGTCCGGATAGGTCAAGAGTCACAATCGCAACACTCAGAACCTACATGGATATGGTTACTGTATAATTCATCCTTTTGACCCTGTGTTTAGGATGACTCAGGGTTAAACTGTCAACCCTGATCAGATCATCCGAATCGTGCTCAACTCAAACAGTCCTGTGACTCCTCACAAGGACTACCCTGGCCAAGGTTTTACTAAATTGAAACATGACTGTACACAGCTCCTAAACTGGAGTGGTCAATCCCATCTTGACACATGCACCGACAAGTCAAGTACTTGACTACGCCCAGCAGCCTTCCGTCACTGAATTAGAAATTCAGGTAGTCCAGTGCCTATGTGTAGTGAGTTGCTTGCAAGTCACCGTGCGGTCTCAAGTCAGAGGGACATTTATACCCATATTCCATCAGAGCAAATCTTGACAGCAGAAAAAGCTCCAGAGTCGGTCACATTCAGTGCAGATGTACCCTTACATCTCACCTGTATGCCATACCAGTGTCTCCACACTCATTGGTTAAGAGGACAACCAACCTATATGGACACAACGACCTATGCTTGATAAATATTGTCGTCCTTGGTAACAACGTATCATTTGGTCACGAACAGATTTAAGGACTAAACGATAAATCCACCTTTGTCGAGTCTAAATAGTCTGAAGGACTTCACCACAACATAGGAGTTCATTAGAAGATGAAACATTTTGTGATGAAAAAATATTAAAATAATTTTTATTAATTCATAATTCATGTACATATATAAAAATGAGCACAACTGTCAACAGCTGACGATTGGCTTTGGGACACTATTCCCAACAATCTTCCACTTGGCCTAAAGCCAATCGGTGCAGTATCTAATACCCATCTTTGACTTGTAGTTGTCAACTCCTTCACCGCAATGGCTTTAGTGAATGGGTCAGCCAGGTTCTCCTTCCTGTCGATCTTCTAAAGATCAACATCACCTCGATCCATAATTTCTCGGATGAGATGGTAGCGGCGCAGAATATGCTTCGACCGCTGGTGTGCCTTTGGTTCCTTCACCTGAGCAATGGCTCTAGAGCTGTCACAGTAGAGCAGAACTGGACCAACAAGGGAGGGTGCTACTCTGAGCTCGGTGATGAATTTCCTCAGCCACACTGCTTCTTTGGCAGCATCTGATGCAGCGACATACTCCGCCTCGCAAACTGAATCAGCCACTATGTGCTGCTTGAAACTTTTCCAGCAGATAGTCCCACCATTAAGGGTAAAAATAAATCCCAACACACTTTTGCTGTCATCGTGATCAGACTGGAAACTAGAGTCTGTAAACCCTATAAGTCTCAAGTCCGATTCACCATAAACAAGCCACTGGTCCTTAGTATTTCTTAAATACTTCAGGATGGTTTTAACAACCTTCCAGTGATTCTCCCCTGGATCAGATTGGTATCTACTCACTACCCCTAGTGAGTATGCCACATCTGGTCGTGTACATGTCATGGAGTACATGATAGATCCCACTGTCGAAGCATATGAATCCTACCCATACGCTCTCTCTCTTGAGGTATTGTCGGACAATCCCTCTTCGAGAGAAAATTTCATGGCCTATCGGAAGATAGCCTTTCTTGGAATTCTCCATGCTAAATCTCTTCAGCATAGTATCAATGTACGTGGACTATGATAAACCAAGCAACTTTTTAGATCTATCCCTATAGATCCTCATCCCTAGGATGTAGGAAGCTTCTCCCAGATCCTTCATGGAGAACTATGATGACAGCCAAATCTTTATTCCCTGTAATGCAGGGACACCATTCCCGATTAAGAGAATGTCATCCACATACAATATAAGAAATACTACTACTGGACCATTAGCCCACTTATAAATGCAGGGCTCTTCTCCATTCTTAACGAAGCCATACGTCTTGATCGTCTTATCAAAACGTATGTTCCAACTCCGTGATGCCTGCTTAAGTCCATAAATGGACCTCTGTAGCCTGCACACCTTAGACTCATCTGTGGATGTGAATCCTTCAGGTTGTATCATATACGTCTCTTCATCCAGCTCTCCATTTAGGAAAGCTGTCTTCACATCCATCTGCCAGATTTCATAGTCCAGATGGGCAGCTATCGCAAGCATAATCCGAATGGATTTGAGCATTGCCACAGGAGAAAACGTCTCATCATAGTCTATACCATAACGTTGACGATATCCCTTGGCAACCAGATGGGCTTTATAGGTTTCTACCTTTCCGTCTGCGCCCCTCTTCCTCTTGAAGACCCACTTACACCCTATGGGTTTTACTCCTTCGGGTGGGTCAACCAATGTCCATACATCATTGACCTTCATGGACTCCATTTGAATTTTATAGCCTCTAGCCATTTCTCAGAGTCGGGTCTCTGCATTGCATCCATGTAAGTGATCGGATCCTCATCATTTTCATCAAGTTCGATAGGATCGTCGTCCCGGACCAAGAAACCATAGTATCTATCCGGTTGATGTGGTACTCTACCAGATCGCCTTAAGGGGGCTTGAACAATGGGCTCCAATCTGATCTAATCAAATTCGGTTCAAGTTCAGCAACTTGTGTCAGTTTTTTCACCTGTCGAACTTCGTCAAGTTCAACCTTAGAGGCAACAGTCCCTTCACCAAAGAATTCTTTTCCAAAAAGATTGCCTTAAGGCTGACAAACACTTTTTGCTCATCAGCTAGGTAGAAGTAATACCCTTTGATCTCTTTTGGGTACCTTATAAAATTACACTTGTCAGACCTAGGTCGAAGCTTGTCCGTAATTAAACATTTAACATAAGCCGGACACCCCCAAACCTAAGGTGCGAGAGTACTGGCTTACGTCCTATCCATATCTCATATGGCATCCTATCCATATCTCTATTTAGAAGGTAACAAGCCGATTCGAGCGCATATCCCCAGAGGGAGATCGGCAGACCAGCAAACCCCATCATGGATCGAACCATGTCCAACAAGGTCTGATTCCTCCTTTCAGACACACCATTATGTTGTGGTGTTCCAGGAGGAGTCCACTGAGAGAGATCCCATTCTCCCAAGATATGTCAGAAAATCATTGGAAAGGTATTCACCTCCTCAATCAGATCGAAGAATTTTAATACACTTTTCAGTTTGGTTTTTTACCTCATTTTGAAATAGTTTGAACATTTCAAATGACTCCGACTTATGCTTCATTAAATAGATATACCTATACCTCGATAGGTCGTCTGTGAAGGTTATGAAGTAGAAATATCTACCTCTTACACTTGAGCTCATGGGTCCACATACATCAGAATGTACCAGACCCAAGAGTTCACTGGCTCGCTCACCTTTTCCAGTAAAAGGTGATTTGGTCATTTTACCAAGAAGACAGGACTCACAGGTTGGAAGTGATTCACAATCACTTACTTCAAGAATTTCTTCTTGAGCCAACCTGTTTATCCTGTTCTTATTGATATGACCTAGCCTATAGTGCCAAAGGTAGACTTCTGACACATTATCTATTCTAGGACTTTATCGGAGGTTTGAACCACATTAACAGGTTGTGATAGAAAGTAAATTCTATTATTAAGTTGTCCAACAAACATTGTAACACCATTCAAAATGATATTGCAAACGTTTTCTTTTATTAAAAATTGATAACCTTCATGGCCAAAAGGCCTACAGAAATAATATTTAATAAAAAGCTTGGACAATAGTGATATTCACTCAGAATTATATTTCGAGAATTGATTACAAGGTTCATGATTCCTAATACTAGAACTGGAACTTTGCTTCCATCTCTAATGTTCAGGAACCTCTCGCCTTCATCAAATCTCCTACTGACCTGTAGACCCTGCATCGAATTGCAAATATGATAAGGGCTTCCGGTATCCAATACCCAGGCAGTAGTATCACAAATGAAAAAGTTGCAAGGTGTTATCATATAAGTACCTTGCTTCTTCTTCGGCCTGTTCGGGTCCAGGGAGGCAATGTATAAAGGACAGTTCCTCTTCCAGTGCCCCTGCTTCTTACAAAAGAAGCACTCCGCCTGGCTCTGGTCGGGCTTGCGCTTCTTGATCTGACCCTGTGCAGACGTCCCAACATGCTGCTGCACCTTCTTATTCTTCTTCTTCTTCCCTTTCTCAAAGGGTCGACGACCAGAAGAAGACCCTCCCACAATATTCACCGACTCCTTATGGAGCTGGTGATCCTTCTCAAAGTTCTGCAACAACCCCAACAAGCCGTGGTAGTTCACTGCAGGCTTTGTCATCCAAAAATGAGTAAGGAAGGGGAGGAAGGACTTGGGCAATGAATTAAGGATCGCATCCTTACCGAGCTGCTCGTGCAAGGGAAAGCCCAGTTTACTTAGGCACTCAATCATTTCGATTATGTACAGTATATGATCAGTAACTGAGGCTCCATCCCTCATCCGAGCATTGAAAATGACACAACTAGTTTTGTGCCTTTCAACATCGTCAGGCGTGCCAAAGGAGTCGTTCAACAATTGAAGCATCTCCTGGGGCTGGGCATTCTCGAACCTGCGGCTGAACTCATCATTCATTGCCGCCAGCATTATGCACCGAATGGTGGTGCGGTCGTTGAACCACTTCTGATAAGTGTCTTGGACCTTCCCTCTAATGTTCGGGGCTGGCTCCTCAGGTGCCGGATTCGTTACTACATAAAGGATCCGCTCATGCTCAAGAATGATTTTTAATTTTGATACCAGCTATCAAAATTAGGTCCCATGAGCTTGTCATTATCTAATAATGACGGAGGGACAAGGTAGTGGCCATAGCTGCATAAAGGAAAATCAGACCTCTATTAGTACATAAATTATAAATACTAAAGACTTGACTTTAGTCTAAAGTTTCTTCCAATATTTTTACGAACTGGTAGCCTCAACCTTCAATTCGAGGAATTACTTTAATTCCTTAGTGGGTACTAGAATCCACACAAACTACACACGAGCCCAACTTTGGTTGGTCAACCCATGTGCATCTATGGGCAGGTTCATAACCAGTTGTTTCTCTAAACAACTTCTAGTAATTGATTTTTGCCCTAGAACCTAATCAGTAGGCTTTGGCCTCCACTGAAAAGATCTGGTTAGGTCCAACCATTAACATGATTTGATTTGGTGAATCAGACCAATAAATGATCAGGCCCGACTTTGGCCGGCCAACCTGACTACCATCAAAAAGACTCAAACCAAATTATCATATTATGAATGATAATTCCATTAATCAATAAGCACCAGGCCTTTGGGCCTCCAATGATTATTAAACTAATGGACTCATTATCACTCACTTAATGGGAGGCTATGACTTAGTTATCAATATAACTTAATCAGTTTTAGGGACTAATAATTTTTGAGGATTTTATTAAAGGATAGATGAGAAGAAAATATCCAGTCAATTTCAATCCTCCCACTACTTCACCAAGTCAGATTAAAAAGAATTACTTAAAGCTAGCATTAGGAGCACCTAAATCAGTCAAACTGATTTACCTAATGACATGGGTGAGCCCTAATCACCAGTGATCTAATCAAAACTAATTCACCAGGTTGGCCAGGTAAGTGAGATCAGTGGTGGGGATAAGCCATTAACTCATCAGAGATCAAATCACTGCGAGTAGCTCCGCTTAAAAATCACGGTCAAACTGCCAAACTTACCTTAGACACCAACCGATTTATTAGTTTTAATTTGATCAACTTAGTAAATAGGGTTCCACCATGTAGCCATGAATTAAGTCCATCTTGGTCTAGTTAAAGACATGGACCCATTCAACTACAACTATTGGAGTTGAGTCTAGAGTATCCTTGACCTAATCTAATTCAACTTTTGATTAGATTTGACCAATTACTCTAATTTAGTCCATTTCTTTAAGCTAACCTTAGGTCTAACCCAATTATGGACCTAATCCATCTAACCCATTGACCCAAAGTTTATGCAATTGTTTAGGTCTTAATTCAAATTCTAGACCTACTAGACAATACTTAATTCTTTTAATTAAGTATTTGGGCTGATGGGTCAGGTTTGTCATTTCAAAAATAATTTTTAAATTTGAATGGTTTTATTTTCTATTCATCAAATATGTTGACTCATTTCACAAATAGATCAGCATATTTCATAAATAGCAATCCTATTGCTAATTACATAACAGAAAATAACTCAATCAAAGTAAATCATGAATATTCCTTTAGATCTAATCTAACACATTCATGATAAATTTCACAATTGAACCTTTACAATTAATTCTTTTCGCTGCTTCATCTGCATGGGATATAATTACAGCGGCACCCCTACTGCCATAGGAGAATCGAATGGGAGGAGAGGCCTTTAAACCCTACTTTTCTCCTATGACCGGACGGCCATGGCAACCAACCGAATTCGATTACTTGCTACTTGGATCAAGTATATCTAAATATACCAATTTCAAAATTTAAATTTTAAATTTTTGAATTTCAAATTTTAAATTTTGAATTTCAAATTTCAAACAAATTTCAAATTTTTGAATTTTAAATTTTAATTTTAAATTTTGAATTTTAAATTTTGAATTTCAAATTTGAAATTTCAACCAAATTTTAAATTTCAAATTTCAAATTTTGAATTTTAAATTTTTGAATTTTGAATTTCAAATTTCAAATTTCAAAATTCAAATTTCAAATTTTGAATTTCAAATTTTTGAATTTTGAATTTCGAACAACTTTCAAAATTCAAATTTTAAAATTTGAATTTCAAATTTTAAATTTAAACTTTTAGATTACAACTTAATCTATGCATGCAAATATATATATCATATCTTAGAACCCGCTTAGCTACCATTTGTGGGGAAAATTCAGTGCAGGGGTAAAATGGTAATTTTAAAATTTTTTCAAAATTATGATTTTACAGTGAAAAAATATTAATTAATCTAATTAATTAACATAAATTTATCCTAAACTAGGATCTAAATATGATATATAGCATGCATTCATTTAAATTTGAATTTCAAATTCAAACAGTAAACACTTTACTGTAATGTGTTCAGAACACAATATCTTTGTGCGGATAGTAGATCGCCGTAATCTGATCACCATCGGGAGAGTCTGATTGTCGTGACTAGTCACACAGTGTGTCTAACCTCTGCGGATCATCCACATGAAGCTCTCGGTCTGATCGACTCCTCACGAGTGCTAGCTCATTGTAGAGCCTTTTTGATGGTCGATGCTGATCGAACTCCTTCGATCGATGTCTGTCGATTTTTTGGATGCTCTGGATCATCAACAGATGTTTGAGAGGATGTTGAAGATCTTCCTAAGATTTTGTGGGCTCACGACACTCGTAGCTCACTTTCTCACTTCCCGAACCCCAGGCTAAAACTCTAAGGAACTCACTGGAAACCTTGCACCCACTTTTCTTTCTTTTCTTTCTTTTTCTCTTGGAAGGATATGGACTTCCTTCTCACGCACAAGACTTCTCACGCCCAAGAATTTTTCTTCAAAAATCTTCTTCTTGCATGCCCCACTCTTCTCCTCCTTTTATAACCACGTCAAACGTCTTATCCAAAAGAAAGGATAAAGATGAGTAATTGCACATTTGAATTCAAATCAAATTTTGAATTCAAATGGATACCAACTCATCCCTTATCCATAAAAGGATGAGGCATGGCTTAAATTGTGCATGGAGTGATTTCATGAGAAACCTTTTCTCATGTAATAAATGGGGCGTAAAAAAAGGGATAAGGTGCAAAGATTGATTGCCCATTCAAATTCAAACTTTATTTTGAATTTGAATGGCCAACCAATCATCCTTATCCATTCATATGGCACATTAAAGTGGGGCATGGAGAGGGCTTGGTATGAGGAAATAATTCATGAGAAGTTTTTCTCATGAATTCAAATGGGTGCAATGGAAGTGAGGTGGCGCATGGAGATTGGGTCAAGGTGGTTTAATTATTTAAACCAACCTAATTGAACCAAATAATTTAGGTCCAATTAGACTAATTTAAATCTAACTAAATTAGGCTTAATTAGGCTCAATAAAATCTTAATCAAATCAAAATTGACTAAGCCCAACCCCTGATCAAATCAGAGACCAAACCATCTCGACGATTAGGTCAACTCTTAACCTAATCGGATCAAACCCAACTGAATCCAATTCAATTGGACTTGATCCAAAAATAATTACTCAATCAAATTGAGTTAATCAGTGATCAAATCACTAATTAAACCTCTCATAAATACTGATCTAAATTCGATGGCAATCGGGCATCAGAATTCATCGATATGTAACCCTGATCGAAAAGTCCCAACCAGTGGTACTCTTGACCCCGGTACCCATAATGTGTGGAAATCATGATCAGAGAATCCTGATTCTCGATCACTGAGTCCAAACTTGTAGGATTCTACATCAGCCATCAGATCAGATAGGAACCTCTAATGTGTGTGACCCCACAGGTTCAAACCTAAGCCGATAGCACAGGAACCAATTCCTGTACTAATCGAAGTGACCATCTAGCAATAGTATCCGACGTCCAGATAGGTCGAAGAGTCACAATCGCAACACTCAGAACCTACATGAATATGGTTACTGTATAATTCATCCTTTTGACCCCTATGTTTAGGATGACTCAGGGTTAAACTGTCAACCCTGATTAGATCATCCGAATCGTGCTCAACTCAAACAGTCCTGTGACTCCTCACAAGGACTACCCTGCCAAGGTTTTGCTAAATTGAAACACGACTGTACATAGCTCCTAAACTGGAGTGGTCAATCCCATCTTGACACACGCATCGTCAAGTACTTGACTACACCCAGCAGCCTTCCGTCACTGAATTAAAATTTAGGTAGTCCAGTGCCTAAGTGCAGTAAGTTGCTTGCAAGTCACCATGGCGGTCTCAGATCGGAAGGACATTTATACCCATATTCCATCAGAGCAAATCTTGACAGCAAAAAAAGCTCTGAGTCGGTCACGTTCAGTGCAAATGTACCCTTACATCTCACCTGTATGCCATACCAGTGTCTCCACACTCATTGGTTAAGAGGACACCCAACCTATATGGCACACAACGACCTATGCTTGATAAATATTATCTCCTTGGTAACAACATATCATTTGATCGCAAACAGATTTAAGAACTAAACGATAAATCCTCTTTGTCGAGTCTAAATAGTCCTAAGACTTCACCACAACATAGGAGTTCATTAGAAGATGAAATATTTTTGATAAAAAATATCAAAATAATTTTTATTAATTCATAATTCATGTACATATAAAAAATGAGCACAACCGTCAACAGGCTGACGATTGGCTTTGGGACACTATTCCCAACAGTCTCGTCATAGTCTATACCATAACATTGACGATATCTTTTGGCAACCAGATGGGCTTTATAGGTCTCCACCTTTCCATCTGCGCCCCTCTTCCTCTTGAAGACCCACTTACACCCTATGGGTTTTATCTTCGGGTGGGTCAACCAATATCCACACATCGTTGACCTTCATGGATCCATTTCGAATTTCATGGCCTCTAGCTATTTCTTAGAGTTAGGTCTCTGTATTGCATCCATGTAGGTGATCGAATCCTCATCGTTTTCATCAAGTTCGACAGGATTGCTGTCCCAGACCAAGAAATCATGGTATCTGTCCGATTGACGTGGTACTCTACCAGACCGCTTAAGGGTGCAGGAACAATGGGCTCCAATCTGATCTAACCAAATCCGGTTCAGGTTCAGCAACTTGTGTCAGTTTTTCTACCTGTCGAACTTCCTTAAGTTCGACCTTAGAGGCAACAGTCCCTTCACCAAGGAACTCCTTTTCCAACAAGATTGCTTTAAGGCTGACAAACACCTTTTGCTCATCAGCTAGGTAGAAATAATATCCTTTGGTCTCTTTTGGGTACCCTATGAAATAACACTTGTTAGACCTAGATCTAAGCTTGTCCATAATTAAACGTTTAACATAAGCCGGACACCCCCAAACCTTAAGGTGCGAGAGTACTGGCTTACGTCCTATCCATATCTCATATGGTGTTTTGGTTACAGACTTACTCGAAATTTTATTTAGAAGGTAACAAGCCGATTCGAGCGTATATCCCAGAGGAAGATCGACAGACCAGCAAACCCCATCATGGATCGAACCATGTCCAACAAGGTCTGATTCCTCCTTTCAGACATATCATTATGCTGTGGTGTTCCAGGAGGAGTCCACTGAGAGAGAATCTCATTCTCCCAAGATATGTCAGAAACTCATTGGAAAGGTATTCACCTCCTCGATCAGATCGAAGAGTTTTAATACACTTTCAGTTTATTTTTCTACCTCATTTCGGAATAGTTTGAACATTTCAAATGACTCCGACTTATGCTTCATTAGGTAGACATACCCATACCTCGATAGGTCGTCTGTGAAGGTTATGAAGTAGAAATTTTACCTCTTGCACTTGAGCTCATGGGTCCATATACATTAGAATGTATCAGACCCAAGAGTTCACTGGCTCGTTCACCTTTTCCAGTAAAAGATGATTTGGTCATCTTTCAAGAAGACAGGACTCATAGGTTGGAAGTGATTCACAATCACCAACTTCAAAAATTTTTTCTTGAGCCAACCTGTTCATCCTGTTCTTATTGATATGACCTAGCCTACAGTGCCAAAGGTAGACTTCTGACATATCGTCCATTCTAGGGCATTTACCGGAGGTTTGAACCACATTAACAGGCTGTGATAGTAAGTAAATTCTATTATTTAGTTGTCCAACAAATATTGTAACACCATTCAAAATGATATTGTAAATATTTTTTTTATTAAAAATTCATAATTGTACATGGCCAAAAGGCCTACAGAAATAATATTTAATAAAAAACTTGGACAATAGTGACATTCACTCAAAATTACATTACGAGAATTGATTACAAGGTTCGTGATTCCTAAAGCTAGAACTAAAACTTTGCTTCCATCTCCAACGTTCAGGAACCTCTCGCCTTCATCAAATCTCCTACTGACCTGCAGATGCTGCATCGAATTACAAATATGATAAGGGCTTCCGGTATCCAATACCCAGACAGTAGTATCATAAATGAAAAAGTTGCAAGGTGTTATCATATAATTACCTTGCTTCTTCTTCAGCCTGTTCAGGTTCGGGAGGCAATGTATAGAGGACAGTTCCTCTTCCAGTGCCCCTGCTTCTTGCAAAAGAAGCACTCCGTCTGGCTCTGGTCGGGCTTGCACTTCTTGGTCTGACCCTGTGCTGACGTCCCAGCATGCGGCTGCACCTTCTTATTCTTCTTCTTCTTGTTCTTCTTCCCTTTCTTAAAGAATCGATGACCAGAAGAAGACCCTCCCACAATATTCACCGACTCCTTATGGAGCTGGTGATCCTTCTCAAAGTTCTGCAGCAACCCCAACAAGTCGTGGTAGTTCACTGCAGGCTTTGTCATCCGAAAATGAGTAAGGAAGGGGAGGAAGGACTTGGGCAAAGAATTAAGGATCGCATCCTTATCGAGCTGCTCGTGCAAGAAAAAGCCCAGTTTACTTAGGTGCTCAATCATTTCGATCATGTACAGTACATGATCGGTGACTGAGGCCCCATCCCTCGTCCGAGCATTGAAAATGGAACAACTAGTTTTGTGCCTTCCAACATCGTCAGGCGTGCTAAAGGAGTCATTCAACATTTGAAGCATCTCCTACGGTTGGGCATTCTCGAACCTGCGGCTGAACTCATCATTCATTACCGCAAGCATTATACACCGAACGGTGGTGCGATCGTTGAGCCACTTCTGGTAAGTATCTCGGACCGTTCCTCTAGCGTTCGGGGCTGGCTCCTTAGGTGCCGGATCCGTTACTACATAAAGGATCCGCTCATACTCAAAGATGATTTTTAATTTTTGATACCAGCTATCGAAATTAGGTCCCATGAGCTTGTCATTATCTAATAATGATCGAAACGACAGAGTAGTGGCCATAGCTGCATAAAGAAAAATCAAACCTTTATTAGTATATAAATTATTAATACTAAAGACTTGGACTTTAGTCTAAAGTTTCTCCCAGTATTTTTACGAACTGATAGCCTCAACCTCCAATTCGAGGAATTTCTTTAATTTTTTAGTGGGTACTAGAATCCATACAGACTACACACGAGACCAACTTTGGTTGGTCAACCCATGTGCATCTATGGGTAGGTTTATAACCACTTGTTTCTCTAAACAACTTCTAGTAATTAATTTTGCCCCAGAACCTAATCAGTAGGCTTTGGCCTCCACTGAAAAGGTCTGGTTAGATCTAATCATTAACATGACTTGATTTGGTGAATCTGACCAATAAATGATCAGGCCCGACTTTGGTCGGCCAATCTGACCACCATCAAAAAGACTCACCAAATTATCATACTATGAATGATAATTCTATTAGTCAATAAGTACCAGGCCTTTGGGCCTCCAGTGATTATTAAACTAATGGACACATTATCACTCACTTAATGGGAGGCTATGACTTAGTTATTACTATAACTTAATCATTTTAGGGACCTAATAATTTTTGAGAATTTTTATTAAAGGGTAGAAGAGAAGAATTACCCAGCCAATTTCAATCCTCCCACTGATTCACCAAGTTAGATTAAAAAAGATTTAATTAAAGCCGGCATTAAGAGCACCTAAATCAGTCACACTGATTTACCTAATGACATGGGTGAGCACTAATCACCAAGTGATCTAATCAAAACCTAACTCACCTGGTTGGCCAGGTAAGTGAGATCAGTGGTGAGGATATGCCATTAACTCATCAGAGATCGAATCAATGCGAGTAGCTCCTACTTAAAAATCACTGGTCAGACTGCCGAACTTACCTTAGACACCAATCGGTTCATTAGTTTTAGTTTGATCAACTTAGTAAATAGGGTTCCACCGTGTAGCCATGAATTAAGTCCATCTTGGTCTAGTTAAAGACATGGACCCATTCAACTACAACTATTGGAGTTGAGTCTAGAGTGTCATTGACCTAATCTAATTTAACTTTTGATTAGATTTGACCAATTACTCTAATTTAGTCCATTTCTTTAAGCTAACCTTAGGTCTAACCCAATTATGGACCTAATCCATCTAACCCATTGACCCACAAGTTTATGCAATTATCTTAGGTCTTAATTCACAAGTTTAGACCAACTAGACAACACTTAATTATTTTAATTAAGTATTTGGGCTGATGGATCAGGATTTGGCATTTCGAAAATAATTTTTAAATTTGAAAGATTTTATTTTCTGTTCACCAAATGTGTTGACTCATTTCAAAAATAGATCAGCACATTTCATAAACAGCAATCCTATTGCTAATTACTTAACAAAAAATAATTCAATCAAAATAAATCATGAATATTTCTTTAGATCTAATCTAACACATTCATGATAAATTTTATAATTGAACCTTTACAATTAAGTCCTTTCGCTGCTTCGTCTACATGGGATATAATCGCATCAGTACCCCTACCGCCATAGGAGAACCCCATCGAATGGGAGGAGAGAGCCTTTAAACTCTACTTTTCTCCTATAACTGGATGACCATGGCAACCAACCCAATTAGACTACTTGTTACTTGGATCAAGTATATCTAAATATACCAATTTCAAAATTTAAATTTCAAATTTTAAATTTTAAATTTTAAATTTCAAACAAATTTCAAATTTCAAATTTCAAATTTTTGAATTTTAAATTTTAAATTTTAAATTTTGAATTTTAAATTTTAAATTTCAATTAAATTTTAAATTTTAAATTTTAAATTTTTGAATTTCAAATTTTAAATTTCAAAATTTAAATTTTAAATTTTGAATTTCAAATTTTAAATTTAAATTTTAAATTTAAACTTTTAGACTACTACTTAATCTACGCATGCAAATGTATATCACATTTTAGAACCCGCTCTGATACCGTTTGTGGGAAAAACGATGCAGGGGTAAAATGGTAATTTTAAAACTTTTCCAAAATTATAATTTTATAGTGAAAATTATTAATTAATTTAATTAATTAATATGTATTAATCCTACACTAGGATCTAAATATGATATATATAGCATGCATTTAAATTTAAAATTTTGAATTCTCTATAGTAAATATTTTACTGTTATGTGTTCAGAACACATTACCTTCGTACAGATAGTCAATCGCTGCAATCTGATCACCATCGAAAAGGTCTGATCATTGGAATGTAGCCACACAGTGTGTCTGGCCTCTGTGGATCATCCACATGAAGCTTCCAATCTGATCGGCTCCTCACGAATGCTAGTTCATTGTAGAACCCTTTCGACGGCCGATGTTGATTGAACTCCTTCGATCTTGATCTGCCGACTATTCAGATGCTCTAAATCATCAGTAGATGTACTTGAGAGGTTGATGAAGCTCTCTCTAAAATTTGATGGGCTCACGATACTCGTAGCTCACTTTCTCACTTTTCGAACCCTAGGCAGAAACCCTAGGGTACTCACCGAAGAAACTTGCACCCACTCTGTTTCTTTTCTTTTCTCTCCTTTTCTTTTCTTTTCTTTTCTTATGCAGAAAAGCTTTCTCATGCCACCCTATCTCTCTAGGATCAGATATGTGCATGCCCTATCTTCTCTTCTTTTTAAAACGATGCAAGACACGTCTTTGCAGTGTTTTTACCATGTGAGAGGATAAAGATAAGTGGTTGCTCACTTGAATTCAAATCGAATTTGAATTCAAATGCCAACCAACCAATTTTATCCACTCTTGGCATGAGAAGGGAAGGGCGTGGGCTTCTTTGTGCATGGATAATTTTCATGAGAAACCTTTTCTCATGTGGAAGAAGTGGCACATAAATTAAAGGAGTGGCGCAGAGATTTGTTAACCATTCAAATTCAAACATCCTATGAATTTGAATGAACAACCAATCCTATCATTATCCATTCAAAATGGCGCACAAAGGAGGGGCGTGGGATGGCTTCTGCATGAGAGAAAATTCATGAGAACTCATTTTTTGTGAATTCAAATGGGCGCAGATGAAGTGAGGTGGCACAGGGAGATAAGTCAAGGTGGTTTGAAATCCAATTGAACCAACCTTATTAAAATAGGTTAGACACAATTAGACTAAATTAAACCCAATACAATAAGGCTTAATTAGGCTCAATAAAATTTTAATCAAATCAAGAATTGACTAAGCCCAACCCCTGATCAAATCAGGGACCAAACCACCTCGACGATTAGGCAACTCTTAACCTAATCGGGTCAAACCCAACTGAATCCAATTCAATTGGACTTGATCCAAAAATAATTACTCAATCAAATTTAGTTAATTAATGATCAAATCACTAATTAAATCTCTCATAAATATTGAATCTAAATTCGATAGATAATCGGGCATCAGCATCCATCAATATGAAATCTTGATCGAAGAGTTCCAAACCAGTGGGACTCTTGACCCCGATACCCAAAATTTGTAGAACTCGTGATCAGAGAATCCTTATTCTCAATCACAGAGTCTCTAAGCATTAAGACTCATGGTCGAAGAGTCCCAATCCAGTGGGACTATTCACCAGCCATCAGATCAGATAAGAACCTCTAATGTGTGTGACTCCGCAGGTTCAAACCTAAGCCGGTAGCACAGGAACCAATTCCTGTACTAATCAAAGTGACCATCTAGCAATGGTACCTAATGTTCGGATAGGTCGAATAGTCGCAATCGCAATATTTAGAATCTATGAGAATATGGTTACTGTATAATTCATCCCTTTTGACCCCTATGTTTAGGACGACTCAGGGTTAAACTATCAACCCTGATTAGATCATCTGAATCATGCTCAACTCAAACAGTCCTGTGACTCCTCACTAGGACTACCCTGGCCAAGGTTTTGCTAAATTGAAACACGACTGTACACAGCTCTTAAACTAGAGTGGTCAATCTCATCTTGCCAAACACACCGATAAGTCAAGTACTTGACTACACCCAGTAGCCTTCCATCACTGAATTAGAAATTCAGGTAGTCCAGTACCTAAGTGCAGTGAGTTGCTTGCATGTCATCGGGGCGGTCTCAGGTCGGAGGGACAGTTATACCCATATCCCATCGAAGCAAATCTTGACAGCAAAAAAAGCTCCAGAGTCGGTCATGTTTGGTGCAGATGTACCCTTACATCTCATCTGTATGCCATACCAGTGTCTCCACACTCCTTGGTTAAGAGGACAACCAACCCATATGGCACACAACGACCTATGCTTGATAAACATTATCATCTTTGGTAACAACGTATCATTTGGTCGCGAACAGGTTTAAGGACTAAACGACAAATTCTCCTTTGTCGAGTCTAAATAGTCCTAAGGACTTTACCACAACATAGAAGTTCATTAGAAGATGAAATAATTTGTGATAAAAAATACTAAAATAACTTTTATTTATTTATAATTCATATACGAATACAAGAAAGAGCATAACCGTCAATAGACTGACGATTGGCTTTGGGATACTATTCCCAACAGATGGGTATTAGATACTGCACCGATTGGCTTTAGGCCAAGTGGAAGATTGTTGGAAATAGTATCCCTAAGCCAATCGTCAGCCTGTTGACGGTTGTGCTCTTTCTTGTATTAGTATATAAATTATAAATAAATAAAAATTATTTTAATATTTTTTATCATAAATTATTTCATCTTTTAATGGACTCCTGTGTTGTGATGAAGTCCTTAGGACTATTTAGACTCGACAAAGGAGGATTTATCATTTAGTCCTTAAACCTGTTCGCAACCAAATGATACATTGTTACCAAGGACGACAACGTTTATCAAACATTGGTCGTTGTGTGCCATATGGGTTGGTTGTCCTCTTAACCAAGGAGTGTGGAGATACTGGTATGGCATATAGGTGAGATGTAAGGGTACATCTGCACCGAATGTGATCGACTCTGGAGCATTTTTTGCTGTCAAGATTTCCTCCGATGGGATATGGGTAAAACTGTCCCTCCGATCTAAGACCGCCACGGTGACTTGCAAGCAACTCACTGCACTTAGGCACTGGACTACCTGAATTTCTAATTCAGTGACGGAAGGCTGCTGGGTGTAGTCAAGTACTTGACTTGTCGGTGCGTGTGTCAAGATGAGATTGACCACTCCAGTTCAAGAGCTGTGTATAGTCGTGTTTTAATTTAGCAAAACCTTGGCCAAGGCAGTCCTAGTGAGGAGTCACAGGACTGTTTGAGTTGAGCACGATTTGGATGATCTAATCAGGGTTGACAGTTTAACCTTGAGTCATCCTAAACACAGGGGTCAAAAGGGATGAATTATACAGTAACCATATTCACGTAGATTCTGAATGTTGCGATTGTGACTATTCGACTTATCTGAACGTCAGGTACCATTGCTAGATGGTCACTTCAATTAGTACAGAAAAATATTCTTGTGCTACCGGCTTAGGTTCAAACCTGTGGAGTCACACACATTATAGGTTCCTATCTGATCTGATTGCTGGTGAACAGTCTCACTTGACTGAAACTCTTTGATCAAGAGTCCTAATGTTCAGAGACTCTGTGATTGAGAATCAGGATTCTCTGATTACGAGTTCCACACATTTTGGGTACCGAGGTCAAGAGTCCCACTGGTTTGGGACTCTTCGATCAAGGTTTTATATTGATGGACTCTGATGCCCGATTATCCATCGGATTTGGACTCAGTATTTATGAGAGATTTAATTAGTGATTTGATCACTAATTAACTCAATTTGATTGAGTAATTATTTTTGGATCAAGTCCAATTGAATTGGATTCAGTTGGGTTTGACCCGATTAGGTTAAGAGTTGCCTAATCGTCGAGGTGGTTTGGTCCCTGATTTGATCAGGAGTTGGGCTTAGTCAATTCCTGATTTGATTAAAATTTTATTGAGCCTAATTAAGCCTAATTGTGTTGGGTTTAATTTAGTCTAATTGTGCCTAACCTATTTTAATAAGGTTGGTTCAATTAATTTTAAAACCACTTTGACTTATCTCCCTGCACCACCTCACTTCACCTGCTCCTATTTTGAATTCACGAGAAACAAGTTCTCATGAATTTTCTCCCATGCAGAAGCCTTCCCACGCCCCACCTGTGAGCGCCATCTGAGTGGATAATGATAAGGTTGGTTGGCCATTCAAATTCAAAGGATGTTTGAATTTGAATGGGCAATAAATCCCATGCGCCACCCCTTTCTTTTGTGCGCCACTTATTCTACACGAGAAAAGGATTCTCATGAAAACTCTTCATGCACAAAGAAGCCCATGCCCCTCTCTTCTCACGTCAAGAGTGGATAAAGATTGGTTGGTTGGCATTTGAATTCAAATTTGATTTGAATTCAAGTGAGCAACCACCTAGCTTTATCCTCTCACGCTATAAAAACGCTGTAAAGATGCGTCTTGCACTATTTTAAAAGAAATGAGAAGGTGGGGAGTGCGACATCTGATCTGAGAGAGAAAAGGGGGCATCAGATAGACCCTCTGCATGAGAAAAGAAAACAAAAGAAGAGAAAAGAAAAGAGAGAGTGGGTGCAAGGTTTTTCTTATGTACCCTAGGATTTCTGCCTAGGGTTCGGGAAGTGAGAAAGTGAGCTACGAGTGTCGTGAGCCCACAAGATTTCAGGAAGAGCTTCATCAACCTCTCAAGTACATCTGTTGATGATCCAAAGCATTCGAGGAGTCGACAGATCAAGATCGAAGGAGTTCGATCAGCATCAGCCGTCGAAAGGGTTCTGCAACGAACTAGCATTCGTGAGGAGCCGATCAGATCGGAAGCTTCGTGTGGATGATCCACAGAGACCAGACATACTGTGTGGCTGTATTGCGATGATCAGACCTTTTCGATGGTGATCAGACTGCAGCGATCGACTACCTGCACGAAGGTAATATGTTCTGAACACATAACAGTAAAATATTTACTATAGAGAATTCAAAATTTTAAATTTAAATACATGCTGTATATATCATATTTAGATCCTTGTGTAGGGTTAATTCATATTAATTAATTAGATTAATTAATAATTTTTACTGTAAAATTATAATTTTAAAAAAGTTTTATAATTATCGTTTTACCCCTGCACTGAAATTCCCACAAAACAACCCATCAAGCTTCAATAATAATGAGAAAAAACTTAGTTCTCTAAAGAAAAATCTATAAGTCCTGGCCAAATCCAATGTTGACACCAATGCCACACTCAGCAATTTAATATAAATCATGGGCCAACTCATAAATACTAACACATAGGCTATAGCCTGTTTGAAAATACAAGTGGGTCAGCTAGCCTCTATCATAAGTGAGCAAGAACGAGGTAGGCTACCTAGCGAACCTGAGCGAAACCTGAAAAATCAAAATGGTCCACGATCCCAACAAGGAAACTAAGTCAACCATGTGAATACTCTTCACACCTTAAGATCCAAAAAATAAGTAAACAATATGATAGGTACATCTGATGATAGAGAGAACTCATCTGCTGAGTCACCTTATGAACAATCCACCTTACAAACTCAAGCTCCTGAAATTGATAGTACACCAAGCCCAAAACCCATAATTCCTAGAGCTCATTTTTTAAATCGACTAAAGTTCAATAAAAAATCAAAATATTTGGATAAAATATTAGAGGTGTTTAAGCAAGTCTGGATGAATATCTCTCTTTAGACATGATTAAATAAGTTCTGACCTATGCTAAATTTTTAAAAGATCTTTGTATCAAGAAAAAGACTACCAATGTATCCAAGAGAGTATTTTTAGCAGTAAGTGTGAGCTCGTACTTGTCCAGTATATGCCAATAAAATATAAGGATCTAGGATTTCTAATAATTTCATGTGATATTAGAGAAACCCACATTAAGGAGGTCTTACTAGATTTAAGGGCTAGTGTAATTCTTTCTTTTTTAATTTATAAGCAACTATTATTAGAAAAACTTTAGCCGACAAGGATCACATTACAATTAGTAGATAGATCTCTTAGGATCCCTAAGAAAATGGTAGAGGATGTTTTAATCAAGATTGATAATTTTATTTTTTCTATTGATTTTATCATCTTAGAGATCGAACCAATTATAAATGCCAAGGGTCATATCCCTATTATTTTAGGAAGACCATTCTTAGCTACTGCGAATATTAAAATCCATTGTCGGAATAGACTTATGAAGCTACCTTTTGAGATCATGACCATTGAACTGAATATATTCAATCTAGAATAGGAGTCTATCCAGCATGCTGATGTAAATATAATTCAAGATAAAATTTATAAATCTATTGACATTAACGATGAGAAAATCGACCTCAAGTCTAGTTTCTGACCAATCCATGAACCTGAGGACATCAATAAAATTTTTATAAATAATAGAACTAGTCAGAGACAAGAGCCTCACACTGAACCAATCATAGAAATGGTTAAACCATCACCCAAGCTATCAATAGAGGAGGCACCCAAATCAAAATTGAAATCTCTCCCTGAGCACCTTAAGTATGCATATTTAGGTCCAAAGGAAACCTTGCCTATAATTATCGTATCGAACCTAAATCCTAAATAAGAGGAGGAGTTGTTAGCAATCTCGAGAGAGAATCAAGAAATAATAGGTTGGACCATGGCCGATATTAAGGAAATAAGCCCTTCCATAGTTCAACATAGGATACACTCAAAAAAAGAGGCCAAACCAACTAGAGATGCTCGGAGAAGACTTAACACCAACCATGAAGGATGTAGTCAAAAAAAAAAATCTTAAAGTTACTTGATAATGAAATTATCTATCCCATCTCTAATAGCTCATGGGTAAGCCCTATACAAGTAGTATCCAAAAAGTCTGAGATAACGATGGTCCAGAATGAAGCAAACAAAAATATCCCAACTAGGACCCAAATGGGGTGGAGGGTCTGTATAGACTATAGAAAATTAAATGCTATGATAAGAAAAGATCACTTTTCATTGCTGTTTATTGATCAAATATTAGTAAAATTAATCAGATAAGAGTTCTACTATTTTCTTGATGGATACTCCGACTATAATCAAATCCTCATAGCTTTCGAGGATCAGAAAAAGACTACATTCACTTATCCATTTGGAGCCTTCGCTTATAGGTGTATGTCCTTTGGGTTATGTAATGCATTGACAACCTTCCAGAGATGCATGATCAGTATTTTTTTTGATATGATTGAATGATTTCTGAAATTTTTTATAGATAATTTTTTTATCTTTGGCCCTATCTTCTCTGAATGGTTAGATCATCTGAGATTAGTTCTAGAAAGGTATAAGGAGAAGTACTTAATTTTCAACTGAGAAAAATGCCAATTCATAGTTAGAGAAGAGATAGTTTTTGGCCATATAGTTTTGAAAAAGAAATTGAAGTGGACAAAGTCAAAGTATTTGTCCAAGTAGACCTGATTACAAGTCTTCCACCACCCAAGTTTGTCAAAGAAATCTATTTATTTTTAGAACATGTTGGATTCTATAGAATATTCATTGTCAATTTCAATAGAGTGGCTTGCCCATTAACAAACCTATTATTTAAAAGAATCAAGTTTGAGTTCACTCCTGAGTGCTTAGAGTCTTTTGAATTTCTTAAAAAAGCACTCATTTCAGCTCCCATCATTCATCTTCCTATCTGGTCTGAACCTTTTGAACATGTGCGATGCGTCCGATCATACTATGAGCACAATTTTAGGTCAAAGAATTAATAAGCTATCTAGAGTTATTTACTATGCAAGTAAAATCTTAAATGATGCGTAGCTTAATTACACTACCACTAAAAAAGAGTTTCTAGCTATTATCTTTGTCTTAAAAAAATTCATATCCTATTTGGTTGGGTCCCACACCATTGTCTATACTGATCACTCAGCCATTAAAGATCTTCTAGCAAAAAAGGATGCTAAGGCATGCTTGATACGATAGATCTTACTCCTTCAAAAATTTGATCTAGAAATCAGGGATAAAAAAGGAATAGAGAATGCAGTAGCTGATCACTTGTCTCGAATCATAGTTTCACCATCTAGTGAACCACCCATCAACAATTTTTTTTCTGATGAACAGCTTATGTCCGTGTCCACTAAACCATGGTATGCTGATATCGTCAACTATTTAACCATTGGTAAAGTCTTTTCTCACTGGACCACTCAGGATAGATACAATTCTTTGCCCAAGTGAAATATTTCACTTAAAATGATCTATACCTTTTTAAGCAGTATCCTGATCAAATCATTAGAAGGTATATCCCGGATAATAAGGTTAGAAGTATTTTATCTTTCTATCATGACCAAGCATGTGGTGGTCACTTTGTATCCAAGAAAGCAGCTGCTAAAGTACTCCAATATGGATTCTATTGATCCAATATATTTAAGGATGCACATGAGTACTGTAGAAGTTGTGCTCAAGGCCAACAAGTGAAATGAATCACTAAGAGAAACATGATGCCTCTCAACCCAATCTTGGTAGTTGAAATTTTTGATGTGTGGGGGATCGATTTTATGGATCCATTTCCAAACTCATTTAGAAATGAATATATTTTAGTAGCTATCGACTATGTCTCAAAGTGGATAAAAGCTATTCCCTATAGTTCCATAGATAGAAAAGTTGTTATAAAATTTCTAAAAAAAATATTTTTTTCTCATTTTGGCACTCCGAGAGCAATCATTAGTGATCGGAGGACACATTTTTGCAACCAACCCTTTACTACATTAACAAAAAAATATAATGTCACCTACAAGTTGGCCACACCTTATCACCCTCAAACTAGTGAACAAGTAGAAGTATCCAACAGACAGATCAAATAAATCCTGGAGAAGACTGTTAATGTTAATAGAAAGGATTGATCCTTCAAACTAGTTGATGCACTTTGGGCATACCGAATCACCTTCAAGACCAACCTAGGAATGTCTCTCTATAGGATTGTGTTTGAAAAATCTTGCTACTTGCTTATTGAGCTAAAGCACAAAATCATGTGGGCCATTAAAAACTTAAACATGGACTTGGACATAGCTAAAAATCATAGAAAGTTTCAAATTAATAAATTAAAAGAATTTAAAAATGAAGCCTATGAGAATGTTAGAGTGTACAAGGAACGAACCAAAGTATTCCATGATTAAACAATTATGAGAAAATCTTTTACTCCTAGATAAAATATTCTCTTGTATAATTCTAGATTGCACCTATTTCTTCGAAAGCTTAGGTCTAGATGGACAAGGCCATTCTTAGTTAAAGAGTCTTCCCACATAGAGCTATAGAAATTAAAAACTCAAGCAATGATACTGTGTTTAAAGTTAACGGTTAAAGATTAAAATCATTCTTGGAACTGGCCAAAAAATCTTTAGACGAAGCCATGATTCTCTATGAACCAACTTATCTCGATTAATTTACTTGTAATATTTAGTATGGCTAAAGATATTAAACTTAGCACTTCTGAGAGGTAACTCAATTTTTTTAAACTAATATCTTTTCTATTGAATAAATAGAGGTACCAATCTTCGAGCTTCGAATTTTTAAGCCAACATCACACCAGATCACCTTCAAAATAGAATACATATTCATCAGATAATATCTTTCTTTTTTTTCACATTATATTTTCTTTTATCTTTCATTAGAGACAATGATATTTAAGTTGGAGGATAGAAAAAATCTTTTAAAAATATTTTTGAAAAATCTTTGAAAAATATATCCCATAAAAATCTTTGAAATTAGAAAAAATCATTTAAAAGAAAATTTTGAATAAATCATGTGTCAAAAAATAGAATCTTGAGGAAAATAGATTAGAAAAAGAATAATAAGAGTTAGAGAGTATTTGCTAATGACTGTAGTGGTTTAAAGAGTAGATTAGTTGGGCAGACTTTTGGATCTTACTTAGATCACCTAAAAGCTATTAGCACTTCTAACTACACATGCACACTGATAAGACAAAATAGGTACTGATTGTAAGGTCAGCTGAGGATTCAATTATCACTTAAAATTGATGATTGATATATACTCCAATCAAAAATTTAAATTTGATGAAAGAGCTATCTACCTAAAATAAAAGTGTAAAACATAGAGTATATGTGGATTGTCCTAAGTTTAGTTATTGGATCTCCATATCTAAGTCAAGCGTAAAGATTCACATCAAAAGGTGAAGGGAATGCCAGGATATTCAGCACTAAAAAAAATAAAGAAAAGAAGGTAGTGTGAAAGCTACCTTAAGTTCATGAACTTTATTTGAGGGTGTATAGAAAATTAACCAAAGTAAGATGATAGGAGAAGATATATTTATCTTTTATAAGCCAGCACTCAAATGCTACGTTAGTCATTATAAACATAAGTACTATAGATTTTTAAATATATTCTAAGAAAATTTTTGATTGTACTAACTATGAAATTTACTTCTAAAACTCAATATTTAGTTAATGATACTTGCTAAACTCTTTGGCTTTCAATCCTAGATCTACTTTTATAAAAAATGATCTTAATAAAATATTATCAAAAAAAATAAAAATAAAAAATAAAAAAATAAACAATATATATATGTATATTGTATTGCTAAGGGACTAGCAATAAATAAATTGGAGGGTGTGATAAGTATGTAAATTTGCCTATAGAAGTATTAATTTATGGATCAATTATCTTTATTTTTTTAAAATTATTGCTTCTTCATATATTTTACAGAAAAGAGGTGCACCAACATGAAGAGCCCAATCCATAGGCTTAAAAGGATTAAATAGGATAAAAAATGAAGTTAAAATAAAATTAAAATCAAAGTAAAAAATTCACTGAATCAATCCATAAACTGATGGTCCACCATGGACCACTTGGTCTTCATGCGGCTGATAAAGGAAAGATTTTTTTTTGTTTTGGGTGATTCATGTGGATGATGAAACCAACATGTTGTGCATGGAGCTAGGCTTTTGAACGCTAGTTGAATATGAGGAAAATAGAATGGCTGGGACAAGGGACGAAGGCACTGCTACATGGGTTTTGAAGTGGGGCCACTGGAACATGAAGAAGAGATGCGGATGTGGCTGGTTTGGATGCAAGAAAATAAGGTTCGCAAGCTAGACGCACCATGGCTGCAGCATGTGCATGAAGACACACTATATGCACATGAGTTGGACATGAGATTAGACGTAGGATGCGATGAGAAGTAGGGCCCACATGAAAAAAAAATTTTGGAATTTTTTTTAAGAAAAGCCTACCATCTTCTCCCTTCATCTCAAGCCATCCAAACATCCTTCTCCTCCAATCACATCCATCCATCTTCTAGCCTTATTCTTTCTATTAGTCCCACATCAAAAAAAAACATAAAACCCTCCTCCCCGCTAACACCTATAAAATGGCCTACATACCTCCTCTTTGAAATATCTCTCTCTCCACACCATAATTCTTGTAGGGGGCCCTTGTGACAGATGGGCATACCCACCTTTTAAATCTTTTTAGCTACCTTGTTCTCACTTTCTTTCACCCTTCCAACACATGAAAAGAAGGGTGAGCTAGGGGAAGATTGGCACCAAGCCAAGAGAAGGAGAGAAGCCAGGTTCTGTGGGAGAGTTTTATTTTATTTTATTTTCTATTCTAACTCCAAGCCTCATTAATGGTTTAGGAGTTAATTTTTTTTTTTGTATCAAAATTTTTATTCAGCAATAAATTAGCTTTTTTATTTAATTTTTGTAATTTTAATTTCTACAATAGAGTAGTTTAAATTTTTATATCTTTTAATTCTGTAATTTTTAATTTTTATAAATTAAATTTTAATAAGCAGCATCAGATTTTATTTTATTCTTTTCTTCATATCTCAAATCAAATTATGTCTGGCTAAGTAATCTCTTTGAGGTTTGCGATGAAGCTAGACTAGAAGCCTTCTTCTTTGAATTTCTCTTTATGCTTTAATTTTTAAGAATCCTTCTCCCTTCATCTCTCTTATTAAGAGATTTGATAGGTTATCATTGGATTAGAATCTCTTCATAGTCAATGCTCAATTCGGTGCAAGAGGAGATGATTGGTAGAAGGCTCATAAATCTCTAAATCTTTTTTTTTCTCCTTCCTTGTAGAAATTTTGATGGGTTATAGTTAGGTTGGAGCCCTTTCATTGTCCATACTTGGATAACACAAGAGAAAAAAGAAAAAGAAAAAGTCTTTTAATTACGATGAAAGCAAAATGCTTGATGGATCAGAGTTGAGTTAAATCTCTCCATGATCCATGCTTGTTCATATATATATATATATATATATATATATATATATAAATGAAGGCATGGGTATGCTAATACAAAACCACTAGCCCATCTTAGAATTAGATGATCTAAGGATAAAGATAGGAGTGGGTCAAGAAAAAGCTTTGAAAAATTTTATGCTCTTTACTCAACCATTCTATCGGATAGCCTTAATATCTCAATGACATGCTGTAATAATTTTCTAGATGGATATTATTTACTTGTAAAATTATTTAAATGAACACTCATGTTGAAGGAAACCAGTATTGAATATTGATATTTTTTTTACTCGAGGACGAGTAAAATTCAAGTCGGAGGGTGTGGTAAATGCATTAATTAAGATATAGAACCATTAAATTCTTTAGTAATTAATCTATATTATGTTGAATTTGATACTTTTTATCTTTTTTTATAAAAAATTGATGAAGACCCAAATTGATCCAGATTCAATGTAAAAATCAAGCACTAATAGGCTAATTGGCTGACAAAAGTTTATACATGCAATGAGATCCATGGCGTGCAAATGGACTGGCAAGTTTTTGTGAGTGCTAGGCTTTTGGAAGATGCACGAGTGCACATGAGGAGGCATCAAGCAAGATGGTGTGGTTGACATGGGAGCACACTGCGTATGTACGACTGAAACAAAATGCAGAGACGGGTGCATGATGGCTAGTGGACCAGAACAAGTGGGTGCAGCTTGAAGTTGGGCTTCAATAAGTGGAAACTAGAGAATTAAATGAGAGGGCCCAAGATGCATTTAATGTACAAGAAAGAGTAAATAGGGTGTTGGGTGCTGGCTGGGAGTTGGCATGGGCATGTGCATGTTAGTAAGCATTAAAAATGGTGGGACCCAGATGGATTTAAAGCATGAAGTGGGCAGGGTGTTGGCATGGACATGTGAACCCAATGAAAAAAAAAGGATGGAGTGTGCGGCCATTGCAAAATCGAACATGACTGGGCTTCTTCACACGGGGACGTCATGTTCGCACGGCAGAAGTAGGAAGGAACGAGTGCGGATGCAAATGCAGAAAAGAAAAGAAAAGAAAAGAATTATTATTTTAGATGTTTTTTTTAGAGGGAAAGAGTTTGGGTTGAACATGGCTCTTCTTTCTTACCTTATCTTCCCTTGATCCTTCAATCTCATCTGTCCATCTTCTAGCCCCTATTCTTTTCATTAGTCCTGCATCGAAAAAATATAAAAACCTCCACCCGTCTAACATCAATAAATAAAATCCAATGTTTTTATTTTGAAGACATCTCCTCTCCACACAATAACTCTTGTAGGGACTCGTATGACAGACGAGAATACCCACCTTTTAGGTTCTTTAGCCATCTTGTTCTCACTTTTTTCCATCCTTCCAACACATAAGAAGGAGAGTCAGCTAGGGGGAGGTGCGAGAATTAGAAGAGGAGGAAACTGTTAGAAAATCGAAGAGGGTGCATGTGTAGATTTCAAAAATCTTTACAATCATAGTAGAAAAACAATCGGATTAAAGCCTTTAATCCACATACATTAGATCTTATCAATTCCTACCCAAGCCTAGGTGAAAAAATATGTATATAATTTGAAAAAATAAAATAAGTGTAAGATCAAATCTTAGTACCTAAGCATGGATAGAAATTCACCGTTATCGATGATCACTGATTCGAAGGTCCTCGAGCCGATGATCAAATCTCAATACCTTAGCATGGATAGAAATTCAACGCTATCGATGATCACTGACATGCATAATTTAGATGAGATTTTTATCTAATTGTGTCTCTCATTATTTTAGTAAATTTTATAGCCCTCAAGTATGAAATCGAAAAAATATATCATCTAGTTCCTTAGTGGGGTTGAGATCCCAATTCCTCATAAAAAATCTTATGGATAGCACAATAAGCTCCTATGAGTATAAGGATAGGTAATTCTTTATGTTGGTTTCTGGCCATGCCAGCAAAAAATAATTTTTAAAAATTTTAAAATCATACAAATCAGTAGTTCTATCACATAAAACTATCGAGTTGGAATCCAAACCCTAGAATCACCTTGCCGATATTGATCCAAGCAAAAACAAGCATGCATAGGATAAAATTTTATACTTTCACCAAAATAAAAAAGTGGCACATTTGTATTCTCCATGAGACTTTAAGATAGAAGTCCTTCAATAGTGATCCATATGAAAGTTGACCAAGATCCTTCCCAACTGGCATGTTATTGCAGCCTTGTCTTCTCAAGAACACTGCTAGCTTCAAACTTGCATCACGATCACGTCAAAACCCAGTTGCTTTCGATTTTACCATCAAAACGACATCAAAGAAACACTCTTCAGATATCACACAATCTTAGATTTGATTTTGGCTCTAACATATAGAAAAATCAAACCCTAAGCACTCAAGCAACACTTGCTGAAAATCTCACCACCCTTTTTTCAACTTTTGCCACTCAAATTCTCCTTTTTTTTTTCCTCAAATTTTTTTTAGAATTTTTTTTATATTTACCATGTCCATTCTCTATAATTTTAGCTAAAAATCTTTTCCTATAAAAAGGAGACCAAGGGACATCACATGGGATGAAGGGGCACCAACCTTTGTGCTCCAACTTTCCATGCACCAAATAAATTCATCGAGTGAATTTTTGACATTCTAGATATTTGCAGTAGAAGGACTCTTCTTTCTCTACATACCATAAAAAGTTTAATTAATTTTGGCATCAAAACATAGGAGATCTAGTTGGAAAATTATGGCAATACGTAAAAATTAAGAGCCTTCTTTAAGGTCTCTTCCTTTCACACGCCAAAAAAAAAGGGGGCGGTATTTATTTTATGTATGGTTCTAGTGGGTGAAAAAGAGTCCTTCTCTAATTAAAATTGATCCAAGTTGGATAAGAATCCAATCCAAATTTACCCAATCCCGTTAGGTAAAAAGAAACTGGTCTAGGTTAGCTCAAACAATTTGATCTAAACCATTTAGGAACTTAGGTTAATACAATATGCTAGCATATCAAATTAACACATAAAATTTATATTAAACTCTAATTAAATCAGATTAAGATCAAATCTTAAAGTATGTGATCTATTGGGTTCCAAATCTAGCAGCAATGGACCAAGACTTTCAATGTAATCCTAATCCGATGAGATTAGGTCATCCGAAGAGTCCCAATCAACTTGGACTCTTCTAAATTGGCTCCAGAATTAAACTCTTTTAATTTTGATGAATCTACAAGTCTAGATTGATGTCTAGCAATGTATCATGACTAAAAAAATTTAAAATTTTGATAAAAAATTATCAAAATATCCTTCAACGGTAAGTTCCCGTGTAATTCAATCCTTCAGTCCAAAAAATATCTCAGATGAGCTGTGGACATGAAAATATGTCAAACCTAATCACTTATCATTATATATCTCGATCAGAAGGTGATGATTCAATTGATGATATATTAAAATTTTTTTTCTAATTATCATCTTGCTTTGGCCAAAGACTTTCAGAATCATCATCCTATGAGATCACATGGATGTTCGCTCCTCTTATTAGGAGTGACTGATCCCTTATTGATCACTCACAATCTCCATGCACTCTTTACCATATCCAAAACACCCTATACAAGGATCAAAGAATCAAGTTAGGAAGTGAACCAAAATATGGATCCAAGTACACAAGGTACCATGGTGATCTTAGGTTAAAGGATCACTTATACAACCCCCACTAAAGAAACATCAGTTGACATGTAAATAAGACTCTATCTGATATTCTCTCATAGGTTATTTCAGTAAATT
>NC_026000.2:63941133-63991796 GCF_000442705.2 Elaeis guineensis
CAAAATCCTATTTAGAAGGTAACAAGCCGATTCAAGCACATATCCCTAGAGGGAGATCGATAGACCAGCAAACCCCATCATGGATCGAACCATGTCCAACAAGGTCTGATTCCTCCTTTCAGACACACCATTATGCTGTGGTGTTTCAAGAGGAGTCCACTGAGAGAGAATCCATTCCTCCCAAGATATGTCAGAAACTCATTGGAGAGGTATTCACCTCCTCGATCAGATCGAAGAGTTTTAATACACTTTTCAGTTTATTTTTCTACCTCATTTTGGAATAGTTTGAACATTTCAAATGACTCCGACTTATGCTTCATTAAGTAGACATACCCATACCTCGATAGGTCGTCTGTGAAGGTTATGAAGTAGAAATATCCACCTCTTGCACTTGAGCTCATGGGTCCACATACATCAAAATGTATCAAACCCAAGAGTTCACTGCTCACTCACCTTTTTCCAGTAAATGGTGATTTGATCATCTTCCAAAGAAGACAGGACTCATAGGTTGGAAGTGATTCACAATCACCTACTTCAAGAATTCCTTCTTGAGCCAACCTGTTTATCCTGTTCTAATTGATATGACCTAGCCTACAGTGCCAAAGGTAGACTTCTGACATATTATCCATTCTAGGGCGTTTACCAGAGGTTTGAACCACATTAACAGGCTGTGATAGTAAGTAAATTCATTATTTAGTTGTCCAACAAACATTGTAACACCATTCAAAATGATATTGCAAATATTTTTTTTTATTAAAAATTCATAACTGTACATGGCCAAAAGGCCTACAGAAATAATATTTAATAAAAAATTTGAACAATAGTGACATTCACTCAGAATTATATTACGAGAGTTGATTACAAGGTTCATGATTCTTAAAGCTAGAACTGGAACTTTATTTTCATCTCCAACGTTCTGGAATCTTTTGCGTTCATCAAATCTCCTACTGACCTACAGACCCTGCATCGAATTACAGATATGATAAGGGCTTCCAGTATCTAATACCCATGCAGTAGTATCACAAATGAAAAATTACAAGGTGTATCATATAATTACCTTGCTTCTTCTTCGGCCTGTTCGGATCTAGTGAGGCAATGTATAGAGGACAGTTCCTCTTCCAGTGCCCCTGCTTCTTGCAAAAGAAGCACTCTGCCTGTCTCTGGTCAAGCTTGCGCTTCTTAGTCTGACCCTGTGCAGATGTCCCAGCATGCGGCTACACCTTCTTGTTCTTCTTCCCTTTCTTAAAGGGTCGACGATCAGAAGAAGACCCTCCCACAACATTCACTGACTCCTTATGGAGCTGGTGGTCCTTCTCAAAGTTCTGCAGCAATCCCAACAAGCCGTGGTAGTTCACTGCAGGCTTTGTCATCCAAAATGAGTAAGGAAGGGGAGAAAGGACTTGGGCAAAGAATTAAGGATCGCATCCTTACCGAGCTACTCGTGCAGGAAAAGCCCAGTTTATTTAGGTGCTCAATCATTTTGATCATGTACAGTATATGATCGGTGATTGAGGCTCCATTTCTCATCCGAGCATTAAAAATGGCACAACTAGTTTTGAGCCTTTCAACATCGTCAGGCATGCCAAAGGCGTCGTTCAACATTTGAAGCATCTCCTGCGGCTGGGCATTCTTGAACCTACGGCTAAACTCATCATTTATTGCCACCAGCATTATGCATCGAACGGTGGTGCGATCGTTGAGCCACTTCTGGTAAGTATCTCGGACCGCCCCTCTAGCATTCGGGGTTGGCTCCTCAGGTGCCGGATCCGTTACTACATAAAGGATCCACTCATGCTCAAGGACGATTTTTAATTTTCGATACCAGCTATCAAAATTAGGTCCCATGAGCTTGTCATTATCTAATAATGACCGGAGCGACAGGGTAGTGGCCATAGCTGCATAAAAGAAAACCAGACCTTTTATTAGTATTAAATTATTAATACTAAAGACTTGGACTTTAGTCTAAAGTTTCTCCCAGTATTTTAACAAACTGGTAGCCTCAACCTCTAATTTGAGGAATTACTTTAATTCCTTAAAGGGTACTAGAATCCACACAGACTACACACGAGCCCAACTTTGGTTGGTCAACCCATGTGCATCTATGGGTAGGATATAACCAGTTGTTTCTCTAAACAACTTCTAGTAATTAATTTTGCCCCAGAACCTAATCAATAGGCTTTGGCCTCCACTGAAAAGATCTAGTTAGGTCCAACCATTACATGACTTGATTTGGTGAATCAGACCAATAAATGATCAGGTTTGACTTTGGCCGGCCAATCTGACCACCATCAGAAAGACTCAACCAAATGATCATATTATGAATGATAATTCCATTAGTCAATAAGTACCAGGCCTTTGGGCCTCCAGTGATTATTAAACCAATGGACTCATTATCACTCACTTAATGGGAGGCTTTGACTTAGTTATCACTATAACTTAATTATTTTTAGGGACCTAATAATTTTTGAGGATTTTATTAAAGGATAGAAGAGAAGAAACTAACCAGCCAATTTCAATCCTCCCACTGACTTCATCGAGTCAGATTAAAAAGGATTTAATTAAAGCCGGCATTAGGAGCACCTAAATCAGTCACACTGATTTACCTAATGACATGGGTGAGCCCTAATCACCAAGTGATCTAATCAAAACCTAACTCACCAGGTTGGCCAGGTAAGTGAGATCAATGGTGCGGATATGCCATTAACTCGTCAGAGATCGAATCAGTGTGAGTAGCTCCCACTTAAAAACCACTGGTCAGACTGTCGAACTTACCTTAGACACCAATCGATTCATTAGTTTTAATTTGATCAACTTAGTAAATAGGGTTCCACCGCATAGCCATGAATTAAGTCCATCTTGGTCTAGTTAAAGCCATGGACCCATTCAACTACAACTATTGGAGTTGATTCTAGAGTGTCCTTGACCTAATCTAATTCAATTTTTGATTAGATTTGATCAATTACTCTAATTTTGTCCATTTCTTTAAGCTAACCTTAGGTCTAACCCAATTATGGACCTAATCCATCTAACCCATTGACCCACAAGTTTATGCAATTGTCTTAGGTCTTAATTCACAATTCTAGACCAACTAGACAACACTTAATTCTTTTAATTAAGTATTTGGGCTGATGGGTCAGAGTTTGGTATTTTGAAAATAATTTTTAAATTTGAAAGGTTTTATTTTCTGTTCACCAAATGTGTTGACTCATTTCACAAACGGATCAGCATATTTCATAAACAGCAATCCTATTGCTAATTACATAACAAAAAATAACTCAATCAAAATAAATCATGAATATTTTTTAAATCTAATCTAACACATTCATGATAAATTTTATAATTGAATCTTTACAATTAAGTCCTTTTGCTGCTTCATCTGCATGGGATATAATCGCATCGGCACCCCTACCGCCATAGGAGAACCCCATCGAATGGGAGGAGAGGGCTTTTAAACCTTATTTTTCTCCTATGACTGGACCACCATGGCAACCAACCCAATTAGACTACTTGCTACTTGGATCAAGTATATCAAATATACCAATTTAAAAATTTAAATTTCAAATTTTAAATTTTAAATTTTGAATTTTAAATTTCAAATAAATTTCAAATTTCAAATTTTAAATTTTGAATTTCAAATTTAAAATTTCAAATAAATTTCAAATTTCAAATTTTGAATTTCAAATTTTTGAATTTTGAATTTTGAATTTTGAATTTTGAATTTTAAAATTTAAATTTTAAATTTTAAATTTTAAATTTTAAATTTAAAATTAAACTTTTAGATTACTACTTAATCTACGCATCCAAATGTATATCATATTTTCGAACCCGCTCTGATACCATTTGTGAGAATTTCAGTGCAGGGGTAAAACGATAATTTTAAAACTTTTTTAAAATTATAATTTTATAGTAAAAATTATTAATTAATCTAATTAATTAACATAAATTAATCTTACACAAGGATCTAAATATGATATATATAGCATGCATTTAAATTTAAAATTTTGAATTCTCTACAAAAATATTTTACTGTTATGTGTTCAGAACACATTCCTTCATGCAGGTAGTTGATCGCTACAGTCTGATCACCGTCAGGAAGGTCTGATTATCACAATGAAGCCACACAATATGTCTGACCTCTGCGGATCATCCACACGAAGCTTCCGATCTGATCGGTTCCTCACGAATGTTAGTTCGTTGCAGAATCCTTTCGACGACTGAGGCTGATCGAACTCCTTCGATCTTGATTTGTCGACTCCTCGAATGCTTTGAATCATTAATAGATGTACTTGAGAGGTTGATGAAGTTCTCTCTAAAATTGATGGGCTCACGACACTCGTAGCTCACTTTCTCACTTCCTGAACCCTAGGCAGAAACCCTAGGGTACACAAAAAAACCTTGCGCCCACTCTCTCTTTTTTTTTTCTCTTCTTTTCTTTTCTTTCCTCACATAGAGGGTCTATCTGACACCCCCTTTTCTCTCTCAGATCAGATGTTGCACACCCCATCTTCTCATTTCTTTTAAAACAGTGCAAGACGCATCTTTACAGCATTTTTACAGCGTGAGAGGATAAAGCTAGGTGGTTGCTCACTTGAATTCAAATCGAATTTGAATTCAAATGCCAATCAACCAATCTTTATCCACTCTTGACATGAGAAGAGAGGGGCATGGGCTTCTTTGTGCATGGAGAGTTTTCACGAGAAACCTTTTCTTGTGTAGAATAAGTGGCGCACAAAAGAAAGGGGTGGCGCATGGGATTTGTTGCCCATTCAAATTCAAACATCCTTTGAATTTGAATGGCCAACCAACCTTATCATTATCCACTCAGATGGTGCACACAGGTGGGGCGTGGGAAGGTTTCTGCATGGGAGAAAATTTATGAGAACTTATTTCTCATGAATTCAAAATAGGCGTAGGTGAAGTGAGGTGGCGCAGGGAGATAAGTCAAAGTGGTTTTAAACTTAATTGAACCAACATTATTAAAATAGGTTAGGCACAATTAGATTAAATTAAACCTAATATATTTAGGCTTAATTAGGCTCAATAAAATCCTAATCAAATTAGGAATTGACTAAGCTCAACCCCTGATCAAATCAGGGACCAAACCACCTCGATGATTAGGTCCACTCTTAAACTAGTCGGGTCAAACCCAACTGAATCCAATTCAATTGGACTTGATCCAAAAATAATTACTCAATTAAATTGAGTTAATTAGTGATCAAATCACTAATTGAACCTCTCATAAATATTGAGTCCAAATCTGATGGGTAATCGGGCATCAGAGTCCATCAATATGAAACCTTGATCGAAGAGTGCCAAACCAGTGGGACTCTTGACCCCGGTACCCAAAATATGTGGAACTCATGATCAGAGAATCTTGATTCTCAATCACAGAGTCTTCGAGCATTAGGACTCTTGGTCGAAGAGTCCCACTCCAGTGGGACTCTTCACCAGCCATCAGATCAGATAGGAACCTCTAATGTGTGTGATTCTGCAGGTTCGAACCTAAGTCGGTAGCACAGGAACCAATTTTTGTACTAATCGAAGTGACCATCTAGCAATGGTACCCGATGTCTAGATAGATCGAATAGTCACAATCGCAACATTCAGAACCTACACGAATATGGTTACTGTATAATTCATCCCTTTTGACCCCTGTGTTTAGGACGACTCAGGGTTAAACTGTCAACCCTGATTAGATCATCTGAATCGTGCTCAACTCAAACAGTCCTGTGACTCCTCACTAGGACTACCCTGGCCAAGATTTTGCTAAATTGAAACACGACTGTACACAGCTCCTGAACTGGAGTGGTCAATCCCATCTTGACACACGCACCGACAAGTCAAGTACTTGACTACACCCAGCAGCCTTCCATCACTGAATTAGAAATTCAGGTAGTCCAGTGCCTAAGTACAGTGAGTTACTTGCAAGTCACCGTGGTGGTCTCAGGTTGGAGGGACAGTTATACCCATATCCCATCGGAGCAAATCTTGACAGCAGAAAGAGCTTCGGAGTCGGTCACATTCAGTGCAGATGTACCCTTACATCTCACCTGTGTGCCATATCAGTGTCTCCACACTCCTTGATTAAGAGGACAACCAACCCATATGGCACACAACGACCTATGCTTGATAAACATTGTCGTCCTTGGTAACAACATATCATTTGATCGTGAACAGGTTTAAGGACTAAATGACAAATCCTCCTTTGTCGAGTCTAAATAGTCCTAAGGACTTCACCACAACATAGGAGTTCATTAGAAGATGAAATAATTTGTGATGAAAAATACTAAAATAATTTTTATTTATTTATAATTCATATACTAATACAAGAAAGAGCACAACCATCAACAGGCTGACGATTGCTTTGGGACACTATTCCCAACATGTTTATCAAAGGGTTAGGCCTTGGGCTTTGCTAGTTGAAGCTAGGATCACCTATATTTGTGTTATGTGATCATGAAAAGTTTGGATGATTCTTCCTATTGGAAAATGTGTCCCAAAAAGCCAATCGTCAAGCTGTTGACGGTTGAGCAACCAAGTATTGTAATTGATTTATTAATAAATAAAATATATTTGATATTTTTATCATAAACTTTCATCTTCTAATGAACTCCGTTGTTATGATGAAGTCCTTAGGACTATTTAGATTTGATAAAGAGAGGATTTATCTATTAGTCCTTAAAACAGTTCACGACCAAATGATAGGCTGTTAATAAGGATGACAGCTTCTATCGAGCATAGGTCGCTGTAGGCCATATGGGTTGGTTGTCCTCTTAACCAAAGAGTGTGGAGACACTGGTATGGCATATAGGTGAGATGTACTGGTACATCATCATTGAACGTGACCAACTCCAAAGTATTCTGCTGTCGAGAATGTCTCTGATGGGATATAGGTATAAGTGTCCCTTAGACCTGAGATCACCTAAGTGACTTGCAAGCAACTCACTGTGCTTTGATACTGGACTAACTGAATTTCTAATTCAGGGATGGAAGGCTTCTGGGTACAGTCAAGTACTTGTAAAGTCAGAGTGTGATCGAGATGGGATTGACCACTCCAAGAGTTGGAGAAGAATGAGTCGCTGTATTTCAATTTAGCAAAACCTTGGCCAGGTAATCCATCAGATGGATTTGATATTTTTAAATACAATGTGGACAACCTGATCAGAGTTGACAGTTGAACTCTGGGGTGTCCTATGATCATTTTGGTCAAGGAGATGAATTATATGAAAACTATATCCGCATGGGTTCTAAGGATGTTGTTCTACACATTCGACCTATCCGGTCGTCGGGTACCATTGCTAGATGGTCACTTCGATTGGTATAAAAATTTATTCCTATGCTACCAGCTTAGGTTCGGACCTATGAGGTCACACACATTAGAGTTCGTGATCGATTGGATGGTTGATCAATGATTAAGAATCATTCTAGGGTTAAATGATCAATATGATTGACATTTAACCCAGTGCAAGTGTTGCAGGAGGATCGATTAGAATTTGATTGCTAATTGGCTTAATTTGATTAAGCCAATGGGTTGAGATTAAGTCTAATTAAATATGATTTAATTAGATTTAGTTTGAGCTTGATTGGATCAAGTCCAATTGATTTATTGGATAAGCCAAGTGCAAGGAAAAACTAGTCCTAGTTCAACTAGGACTTGGGTCAATCTAATTTCTAATTTGATTAGAAAATTAAATCAGATTTAAATCAAATTTAATCTGATTAAATTAGGTTTTTAATTGGGTTAAGACCTATTTTAATTGGTTGATCTAATTTTGGTTTGATTTGGTTTGAGAAACCAAATTAAAACAAGTCATAAGATAGAATCCTAGTAAGACTAGGATTCCACCTTGCGCCACATAAGCCTTCCCCACGCCCTCTCTCTCATTCAACTCCAATCTCCTCTTATTTTGTATGACAAAAGCCCTCTCCCAGTCTCTCCCATGTTCACAAAAGGTTTCCTCTCTTCTTTCTTACATGGAAGGTGGTTTGGATCAAATCAAAGAGGAATAAGTTTGGATTTCGAATTCTATGAGATAGAGTTTTAGAAATCCAAAACTCTTTCAATTTTGCACCAAATTTATCCAAATTTTTTTTAGAATTTTTGTAACTTTTAGGGTACATATTGTGCATCCTTTTCTGGTAATCCATCCATAAAAATAAGGAGGAGATGCTCAAGAGTTGGGTGCCCCTTATCTTGCCATGTTTGGATAAGCTTTGACTAGGTATTTGACCTAGACAAGGACTCTATCATATCTCTCAGTATAAAATGAGTTTTTTATAAAATTTTTGAAAAGATAGAGATTTGAGAGTCCTTTGGGTATCTAAAAATTAGAGAGAAAGACCTTTGGGTCATGGAGATATAATAGACACAAGTTAGGGTGTCTAGAGAGAGAAACGAGAAGAAGAAGAGGGTCTTCTTCTAGGGTTGTTTGTTTTCGTATCTTTCCTCCCTCCATCTTTAGTTTCCTGAGAGTGTCTCAGATCTAAAACTCTCCTCCTACTTTTCATCTTTAGAAGAGTTCAAATCAAGAAGAAGGAGGCACCTGATCAACCATCAAAGAAGGATCAGCGCAGTACTAGCATACTGTGCTGATTTTCCGAAGCAGGACTTCTGATCGAGATTCGTGGACTCGTGTGGACGACTCCTAGAGGCCGAACGTGTGTGCAGCTTGCAACATCATCCTTAACCCGGATCAGGAGGTTAGAATATCTAACTTGCAAGGTAATAGATCTGATCTATTGTTTAATACATACATTAGATGTAGTATAGAAACATATTGATATGATCAACATGTAGTTCATGCTGTATATATATATTTTAATTTTTGATTTAATCTCTATAATAATCATGTAATAAAATATTAGATCTAGAGATTCTCTATTTTAAAAAATAAATTTTGATTTATTTTAGTCTTCCGCTGTATGATCTTGAAAAAGTTTCAAGGTTTAACATGAAACCCTAGATCTGGTTCCTACAATTGGTATCAGAGCATAGGTTCTTTATTACATGATTATTTATACATACTTAGATTATTTCTTAGATTAGATCTAATTTATAATCTGATTATTAAATCTAAAATTAAAATTTTAGATCAATCACGAACTGCAAGGTTGTCCTGCTGTAAGGTTTACCTCTTACAGTACAAAGGTTGTCCTAGTTTGTATAGATCTATCTTTAATCATAAATTTATTAGATATGATCTAGATTAAATTTATGATTTATTAGATTTAAAAGATATTTAAATCTAAATAAAATCTTTTGTTAATAATTTTTGTGCAAAGAAATTATTTAAAGTTGAAATTGTTTCAATTACATGAACCTGTTTAGATTAGATCTAAAGTAGTTTCATGTTTATTTTACTTGTATCTTGATTATGAATCAAACATGCAATATGATTGGTAGAATCATATTATAAAATTATTTTACAAATATAAAAATTATTTTTTGAAAAGCTGAATCCAACCCTCAGTCCAAAACTTAATTAAGAATTAAGAAGTTGTTTGATTAGGTTCTAGGATTGTGAATTGAAGAACCTAAGACACAAACCATAACACATTGGGTTAATGGGTTAGTGGGAATTAGGTCTATTAATTGGGTTAGACCTATGGTTAGATAAAAGATGGACTTAATTAAGAATTGACTAAATCTAATCAATTGTTGTCTTAGATTAAGTCAAAGATTCTCTAGATCAATTACAATAGTTGTAGTTGGTCAAGTCCATGTCTTTAACGAGAACCAAATGGACTTGATTCTTGGTTAAGCGGTCTAGCACGAACTGTTAGGTTGATCTAATCGAAACTAATTAAATCAGTTGGTGTCTAAGGTAAACCAGATCGGTGATTTTTAATTGGGAGCCCGCTTACCTGGCCATTTCTGATGGTGTCTAAGGCAAGCTTTGGCAGACCCTCCCACTGATCGAACTTACCTGGTCTCTTGGTGAAATTATGTTTTGATCGGATCACTTGACTATTCGAGCTAATCCATGTCAGCTAGGTAAATCAGTGTGACTGATTTAGGTGCTCCTAGACAAGCCCTTTTAATGGTCTCCCTTAAGCTGACTTGGTGAAGCCAGTGGGAGGATCATGATAAGCTGGTTCATCTGACCTCATCCTCTATATTATATAAATCCTCTAAAATTATTAGATCCTTAAAATGACAAAGTTATGAGATAACTGAGTCATAGCCTCCCATTAAGGTGTTTGATAATGAGTCCATTAACTCAATAATCATTGCAGACCCAAAGGCCTGGTGCTTGTTGACTAATGGAATTATCACTCATCATATGACGACTTGGAAGTATCTCTCTAATGGTGGTTAGGTGAGCAACCAAAGTTGGACTTAATCATTCGTTGGTTAGATACACCAAGTATGATCATGTTAATGGTTGGACCTAACCGGATCCTTATAGTGGAGGCCAAAGCCTACTGATTAGGTTTCTGGGGCAAAATTAAAATTACTAGAAATTGTTTAGAGAAACAATTGGTTATGAACCTATCCTTTGATTTACATAGGTTGGCCAACCAAAGTTGGGCTTGTGTACAGTCTAAGTGGATTCTAGTACCCACTAAGGAATTAGGATAATTCCTCGAATTAGAGGTAGAGGCTACTAATTCGAATAAAATATGGGAGAAACCTTTTGATTAAAGTCCAAATCTTTAGGTTTAATGAATCAATTACTAATAGGTTATGGTTCTCCTTTGTGCAAATATAGCCACTTCCCTATCGCTCCGATCGTTATTGGACAATGATAAGTTGGTGGGACCCAACTTTGGTAGCTGGTATCGAAAGTTGAAGATAGTCCTGGAGCATGAATGGATCCTATATGTGATAATAGATCCTGCACCTGAGGAGCCAGCTGCCAATGCACTTGAAACAGTCAGAGACACTTACCAGAAGTGGCTCAGTGATCGGACCATGGTGCACTGTATCATGCTGGCTGCCATAAGCGACGAGTTTAGTCGTAGATTCGAGATGGCTCGGTCAAAGGACATGCTTCAAGTGTTGGAGGATGCCTTTGGCACACCCGATGACGTAGAGAGGCACAAGACTAGTTGTGCCATCTTCAACGCCAAAATACAGGATGGTGCTTCTATCACTGATCATGTATTGTACATGATCGAGCTGATGGAACGATTGAGCAAGCTCGGCTTTCCCTTGCATGAGCAGCTTGGGAAAGATGAAATACTGAACTTGCTGCCTAAGTCTTATCTCCCATTCCTCACTCATTATAGAATGACAAAGCCTGAAGTAAACTACCATGGGTTACTGGGGTTGCTTCAGAACTTTGAGAAGGATCACCAACTCCACAAGGAGTCGGTGAACTTAGTGGGAGGTTCGTCTTCTGATTCTCGACCTTTTAAGAAAGGAAAAAGAAAAAAAAAAGAAAGAGAAGAAGGTGCAAGTTCAGGCAGGGACATCAGTGTAGAGCCAGACCAGAATGATCAAGCCCGATAAGAGTCTATTCAACTGGCAAGCACCCTAGATTAGATAGTGTGTCAGATATCTACTTATGGCACTGTAGGCTAGGTCATATAAACAAGAACAGAATAAACAGGTTGACTCAAGAGGAAATCCTCGAAGTTAGTGATTGTGAATCACTTCCAACCTGTGAGTCCTGTCTTCTTCGTAAAATGACCAAGTCACCTTTTACTGGAAAAGGTGGGAGAGCTACTGAGCTCTTGGGCCTAGTACATACTGATGTATGCGGCCCATGAGCACCAGTGCTAGAGGTGGATATTTCTACTTCATAACTTTCATGGATGCCTATCCCGATATGGATATGTCTATCTGATGAAACATAAGCCGGATTCATTTGAAATGTTCAAACGATTCTGAAGTAAAGTAGAAAAACAAACTGGGAAGAGTATTAAAACTCTTCGATCTGATCGAGGAGGAGAATACCTTTCTAGTGAGTTTCTCACATATCTAGGAGAGAATGGGATTCTCTCCCAATGGACTCCTCCAGGAACACCATAGCATAATGGTGTGTCTGAAAGGAGGAATCGGACTCTGTTAGACATGGTCCGATCCATGATGAGTTTTGCTAGCTTGCCGATATCCTTCTGGGATATGCACTCGAATCGGCCTGTTATCTGTTAAATAGGGTTCCAAGTCAGTCTGTAATTAAGACTCCATATGAGATATGGACGGGATGTAAGCCAGCACTTTCACACCTTAGGGTCTGGGGGTGCCCGGCCTATGTCAAACGATTAGTCACAGACAAACTTGGACTTAGGTCTGACAAATGCTCATTCATAGGGTACCCCAAAGAGACAAAAGGATATTTTTTCTACCATGCTGATGAACAAAAGGTGTTCGTCAGCCTTAAAGCAATCTTTTTAGAAAAGGAGTTCCTTAGTGAAGAAATCATTTCCTCTAAGGTTGAACTTGATGAAGTTCAACAGGTAGAAGGACCGACACCAATAGCTGAACCTGAGTCGGATATGATTAGATCATATCTGGAGCCCAATGTACCTGCACCATTAAGGTGATCCGATAGAGTACCGCATCAGTCAGACAGATACTATATTTTTTGGTCTAAGACGGTGATCCCATCGAACTTGATGAGAATAATGAGGATCCGATCACCTATATGGATGCAATGCAGAGACCTGATTCTAAGAAATGGCTTGAAGCCATGAAATTTGAAATGGAGTCCATGAAGGTCAATGATGTATGGACATTGGTTGACCCACCTGAAGGGGTTAAACCCATTGGGTGTAAATGGGTCTTCAAAAGGAAAAAGGGCGCAGACGGAAAGGTGGAGACCTATAAAGCCCATTTGGTCACCAAGGGGTATCATCAACGTTATGGTATTGAATATGATGAGACGTTTTCCCCTGTAGCAATGCTCAAATCCATTCAGATACTGCTTGCAATAGCTGCCCATCTGGATTATGAGATCTGGCAGATGGATGTAAAGACAGCTTTCCTGAATGGAGAGTTGACCGAAGAGGTGTATATGATACAACCTGAGGGGTTTACATCCACAGATGAGTCCAAGGTGTGCAAGCTTTAGAGATCCATTTATGGATTGAAGCAAGCTTCTCGAAGTTGGAACATACATTTTGATAAGGTGATCAAAATGTATGGATTCATTAAGAATGGAGAAGATCCCTGTATTTATAAATGGAAAAATGGTCAAGTTGTGGTATTCCTTATCTTGTACGTGGATGACATTCTCTTAATCGGGAATGACATCCCCGTACTACAGGGAATAAAAGTTTAGTTGTCATCACAGTTCTCCATGAAGGACTTGGGTGAAGCATCCTACATCCTAGGGATGAAGATCTATAGGGATAGATCTAAAAGGATGCTTGGGTTATCCCAGTCCATGTACATAGACACTGTGCTGAAGAGGTTCAGTATGGAGAATTTGAAGAAGGGCTATCTACCGATAGGCCATGAATTTCTCTCTCTAAGAAGGATTGTCTGACAACTCCTGAAGAGAGAGAGCGTATGAGTAGAGTCCCATATGCTTCAGTCATGGGATCTATCATGTATGCCATGACATATACAAGACCAAATGTGGCATACTCACTAGGAGTAGTGAGTAGATACCAATCTGATCCTGGAGAAAATCACTGAAAAGTGGTTAAAGCCATCCTTAAGTATTTGAGAAATACTATGGACCAATGGTTGGTTTATGGCAAGTCAGATCTGAAACTTGTGGGGTTCACAGACTCTAGCTTTCAATCTGACCATGATGACAGCAGAAGCGTGTCGGGTTATATCTTTACTTTGAATGGTGGTGCCATCTGCTGGAAGAGTTTCAAGCAGCATACTATGGCAGACTCTATTTGTGAAGTGGAGTACATCGCAGCATCGGATGCCGTGAAGGAAGCTGTGTGGCTGAGAAAATTCATCAACGAGCTCGGAGTAGCACCGTCCCTCGATGGTCCGGTCTTGCTCTACTGCGACAGCACTGATGCCATAGCTCAGGCGAAGGAACCCAAAGCACATCAACGGACGAAGCACATCTTGCGTCGCTTCCATCTGGTCTGGGAGATCATGGATCGAGGTGACGTCGACCTTCAAAAGATCGACGAAAAGGAGAACCTGGCCGACCCTTCACTAAAGCCCTGGCGATAAAGGAGTTCGACAACCACAAGCCAAAGATGGGTATTAGATACTGTGCTGAGTGGCTTTAGGATAAGTGGGAGTTGTTGGGAAATGTGTCCCAAAAAGCCAATCGTCAAGCTGTTGATGGTTGAGCAACCAAGTATTGTAATTGATTTGTTAATAAAAAAAATATATTTGGTATTTTCATTATAAGCTTTCATCTTCTAATGAACTCCGATGTTATGATGAAGTTCTTAGGACTATTTAGATTCGATAAAGATAGGATTTATCGATTAGTCCTTAAAACAGTTCACGACCAAATGATAGGCTGTTAATAAGGATGACAGCTTCTATCGAGCATAAGTCGCTGTAGGCCATATGGGTTGGTTGTCCTCTTAACCAAAGAGTATGAAGACACTGGTATGGCATACAGATGAGATGTACTGGTACATTATCATTGAACGTGACCAACTCCAGAGTATTCTACTATCGAGAATGTCTCTGATGGGATATAGGTATAAGTGTCCCTTAGACCTAAGATCGCCTCAGTGACTTGCAAGCAACTCACTGTGCTTTGGTACTGGACTAACTAAATTTCTAATTCAGAGATGGAAGGCTTCTGGGCATAGTCAAGTACTTGCGAAGTCAGAGTGTGATCGAGATGGGATTGACCACTCCAAGAGTTGGAGAAAAATGAGTCACTGTATTTCAATTTAGCAAAACCTTGCCAGGATAATCCATCAGATGGATTTGATATTTTGAAATACAATATGGACAACCTGATCAGAGTTAACAGTTGAACTCTGGAGTATCCTATGATCATTTTGGTCAAGGGGATGAATTATATGAAAACTATATCCGCATGGGTTCTAAGGATGTTGTTCTACACATTCGACCTATCCGATCGTTGGGTACCATTGCTAGATGGTCACTTTGATTGGTACAAGAATTTATTCCTATGTTACTGGCTTAGGTTCGGACTATGAGGTCACACACATTAGAGTTCATGATCCGATCGGATGGTTGATCAATGATTAAGAATCGTTCTAGGGTTAAATGATCAATAAGATTGACATTTAACCCAGTGCAAGTGTTGTAGGAGGATCAATGAGCAATTTGATTGCTAATTACTTAATTTGATTAAGTCAATGGGCTGAGATTAAGTTTAATTAAATATAATTTAATTAGATTTGGTTTGGGCTTGATTGGATCAAGTCCAATTGGTTTATTGGATAAGCCAAGTGCAAGGAAAAACTAGTCCTAGTTCAACTAGGACTTGGGTCAATCTAATTTCTAATTTGATTAAAAAATTAAATCAAATTAAATCAAATTTAATCTGATTAAATTAGGTTTTTAATTGGGTTAAGACCTATTTTAATTGTATTGATATAATTTTGGTTTGATTTGGTTTGAGAAACCAAATTAAAACAAGTCATAAGATTGAATCCTAGTAAGACTAGGATTCCACCTTGCACCACATAAGCCTTCCCCATGCCCTCTCTCTCATTCAACGTCAATCTCCTCTTATTTTATGTGATAAAAGCCCTCTCCCAGTCTCTCCCACATTCACAAAAGGTTTCCTCTCTTCTTTCTTACATGGAAGGTGGTTTGGATCAAATCAAAGAGGAATAAGTTTGGATTTCGAATTCTATGAGATAGAGTTTTAGAAATCCAAAACTCTTTCAATTTTGCACCGAATTTATCCAATTTTTTTTGAAATTTTTGTAGCTTTTAGAGTATACATTTTGTACCCTTTTCTAGTGATCCATGCATGAAAATAAGGAGGAGGTGCTCAAGAGTTGGGTGCCCCTTATCTTGCCATGTTTGGATAAGCTTTGACTAGGTATTTGACCTAGACAAGGACTCTATCATATCTCTCAGTATAAAATGAGTTTCTTATAAAATTTTTGAAGAAAATAGATATTTGAAAGACCTTTGGGCCATCCAAAAATTAGAGAGAAAAACCTTTGGGTCGTGGAGATATAATAGACACAAGTTAGGGTGTCTAGAGAGAGAAACGAGAAGAAGAAGAGGGTCTTCTTCTAGGGTTGTTTGTTTTATATCTTTCCTCCCTCCATCTTGAGTTTTCTAAGAGCATCTCAGATCTAAAACTCTTCCTCCTACTTTCTATCTTTATAAGAGTCCAAATCAAGAAGAAGGAGTCATCAGATCAACCATCAAAGAAGGATCAGCACAGTACTAGCATACTATGCTGATTTCTTGAAGCAGGACTACTGATCGAGATTCGTGGGTTCGTGTGGATGACTCCTAGAGGCCGGATGCGTGTGCAGCTTGCAACATCATCCTCAAGCCCAGATCAACGAGGTTAGAATGTCTAACTTGCAAGGTAATAGATCTGATCTATTATTTAATACATACATTAGATGTAGTATAGAAACATGTTGATATGATCAACATGTAGTTCATGCTGTATATATATTTTTTAATTTTTGATTTAATGCTATGTAATAATCATGTAATAGGATCTTAGATCTAGAGATTCTCTAGTTTTAAAAAATAAATTTTGATTTATTTTAGTCTTCCGCTGTATGATCTTGAAAAAGTTTCAAGATTTAACACTGAAACCCTAGATCTGGTTCCTACACTTCCATCCTGAGTTATATGTGGGTGCAAAGGGGTTGTTCACTGATTTTTGGTATGTAGTATTTATTTGTGCATATCCATTCTCTATTGGGTTCATCAGGAAGGGCATTCCTCAATGCTATGGTCTGGTGCACTACATGCATTGCACATGGTGCAGAAACTTGATTCACACTGGCTGGTCTCTGTAGCTCTAAGACTCTAGCCTATGTGCTAAGGTTGTAATTTTGGTCTCTACAGCTAAAAAAATTTGAATTTGGTGTATTTCACCTCTTGAAGGTATCGATCTCTCAGGTTTTCTAGTTGTTTCTCATTATAAATTTTTCTCAGCTAGGTCTTCTAAAAATTGTCAGGCTTTAGTAGGTTTCTTGTATATGAATTGATCTTGACACATGGACTCTAATATGATTTTAGAATTTGAATCTAGCTCTTCATAAATTATCTAGCATAGCCTCCAGATCTCTATTCCATAGTGTGGGCATTGGGTCAAGAGGTTCTTAAAGCGGTTGAAGTATTTCCAGAATGATTCCTAGCTAGTTGGTAAAATTTATTTATCTCATTCCTAATTCTAGCTGTTTTGTGATGGAAAAAGAACTTTAAGAACACTCTTACAAAGCTCTCCCATGTTGTGACAGATTGGTTTGGAAGACTACAGAGCCACTTTTTAGCATTATCTTTAAGGGCAAAATTGATCAGTCTTAGCTTAGCCTTATCCTCTGAGAGTTGTTGCGGCCTCATGGTTGCACAAACCTCTTCAAACTCTCTAATGAATATGTATGCATTTTCTATTCCCATAAATTTTAAAAGTATATTGATAATTTGAGGTTTAATTTCAAAGTTATTTATAGTGGGTGGGGGTAACCTGATGCAAGAAGGTTGGATGAAACCGACTGGATAACATAAATCCTTAAGGATTTAGGATTGATTGGGTTCTCACATTGTAGAACTTATTGGGTTTGAAATAAGAATCGAATCAATTTTTATGAGTCGACCCGACACCCTTCTCCACGAAGGAAGTGGAGAAATCACTTTGTCTTCTATTTTTTTTTTTTGTTTTGAGAAGAGGAAAAAAGATGAAGAAGGAGAGTTCTAAGATAAGAGTCCTAAGAGAATCTTAGACCTGTAGATGATAGATGAGAGTATTTTAGTTAGGTTTAAATTTTTTTTAAAAAAAATAAATAATCAAATAATTTATGACTCTATCTGGGTTTATCTTAATTCTAGGCAGCTTCTAACTGTCAAGGCCGCTTTGAAGCCTTCCAAGTCAGAAACCAACTAACCAACTAGCCAGATAAGGGTAAGATGGTGGGAGGCTCCCCATACTTTCATAACATACCTAATTAGAGAACCACCATTCTTCAGGCTCTTGTCCCTGAACTCTTTTTCTAGATACTAGTCAACTAGCCGATCCTGATCCGATCCAACTCTTCTGGGTGCCTTGTCCTAGTGAGCTCGAATGTCTCTAGGGTCAGGGTCTAGTTGATTTTATTTTAAGACCTAGATTAATGCAAATGAAGGCTGTGGTTTGTGGACTAAGGGTGATCAAATCCTCATCTTAGCTTATTTAGGTTTGTACCCTTAAGATATATTATAAAAATGAGATGCAACAAACCAAGATATCCAAGCTTCATGATTAGCACATAATCAAGACTAAATTAAATTATTTATTTTTTTAATTATATGGTTAGGTTTTTAATTTTTTATTTTTTTTATCTTTTTTTAGAAATATATATATTTTTTAAAGATTTTAAGTCAACTCAACCTTTTCATATCCTAGGACAACCATGCAACATAACTTCCAATTATGCTAGGGCAACCTTATGTTAGGGCAATCAAGATTGATGAGAAGAATGAAAATAAACTAACTAAGATCAAAATAATACCTCAAAAGAAAAGAAATAGGTTAGAATATGACCTACCTTCCAGAACTCACCAACTTTAATGTAATGCAAGATAAGGAAGACAGAAAAGTAAGACTATAGCTAAACAAAAAGAGCGAAGAACAAGAATTTAAAATATAATTTAAACACGTTAAATCTCTGACAATGGTACCAAAAATTTGATGTCTTTTAAATTTATCGTAAGTATATGATGTGCAATATAGCACATCCAACGAGTACAGATTGATCCCATAAGGAATTGAATTTTTAAAATGTGTCAAATACTTGATCAAGAGAGCTTTAAAGAAAATGAGGAGAGCTTTTTATTGAATTACTAACTATCAAAGTAGTAAATTAATTAATTATAAAGATAAATAATCTAAAAGATCTAGAGCTTTTGAATCTACTAGACCAATGAATTAAAGGGCCTTCCTATGGTTTCTCTCATATTGTCCCTTGATCAAAGTGTAAAACATGAACAAGCATGGATCATGAAGAGATTTAACTTAACTATAATCCATCAAATATTTTACTTTCATTCTAATTAAAAGATATATATTTTTTTTTTCTCTTATATTTTTCAAGTATGGACTATGAAGGGGCTCAAACCCAACTATAATCCATCAAAGTTTCTATAAGGAAGGAAAAAAAAATTAAAAATTTATGAGCCTTCTACCAATCATCCTCTCTTGCATTGAATTAAGCATGGACTATGAAAAAATTTTGACCCAATGTTAGCCTATCAAGTCTCTTAACAAGATAGATAAAGGGAGAAAGACTCTCAAAAATTAAAGCATAAAGAGAAATTCAAAGAAGAAGACTTCTATTCATGGTCTAGCTTCATCGTAAATCCCAAAGAGATTGCTTAGTCAAAAATAATTTGATTTGAAGCTCGAAAAAAAATAAATAAAATAAAATCTTATGCTACTTACAAAATTTAATTTGTAGTAATTTAAAATTATAAAATTAAAAGATAAAAAAATTTAAACTACTCTATTTCAGAAATTAAAATTATAAAAATTAAATAAAAAAGAAAAACTAATTTATTATTGAACAAAAATTTTGATACAAAAAATTTTTAATTCCTAAGCCATTAATGAGGTTTGGAGTTGGAATAGAAAATAAAATAAAATAAAATTCTCCAACAAAATCTAGCTTCTCTCCTCTCTTGGCTTAGGGCCAACCTCTTCCGGCGACTCTCCTTCTCATGCATTAGAAGGATAGAAGAAAGTGAGAATAAGGTGGCTAAAAAGATCTAAAAGGTGGGTATGTCTGCCTGTCACATGGGCCCCTTAAAAAATTATGGTGTGGAGAGAGAGATATTCCAAAGAGGAGGTATGTAGGTCTTTTTATAGGTGTTAGGGAGATGGAGGATTTTATGTCTTTTTCGATGTGGGACTAATGAAAAGAATAAGGCTAGTAGATGGATGGATGAGATTGGAGGAGAAGGATGTTTGGATGGCTTGAGATGAAGGGAGAAGATGGTAGGCTTTTCTTAAAAAAAATTCCAAAAAAATTTCTCCATGTGGGCCCTGCTTCTTATCATGTCCTGCACCTAATCTCATGTCCAACTTATATGCATCTAGTGCATCTTCATGCACACGTTGCAGCCATGGTGCACCCAGCTCATGAACCTTATCTTCTTGCATCCAAACCAGCCATGCCCGCATCTCTTCTTCATTTTCCAATGGCCCCACTTCAAAACCCATGTAGCAGTGCCTTCGTCCCACATCCCAGCCATTCCATTTTCCTTATATTCAGCTAGCATTCAAAAGCCTAGCTTAATGCACAACATGCTAATTCCCTCCTCCACATGAAGTGCCCAAAACAAAAAAAAAATTCTTTCCGTTGTGAGCTGCATGAAGACCAAGTAGTCCATGGTGGACCATCAGTTTATGGATTGATTCGATGGATTTTTAGCTTTGATTTTGATTTCATTTTAACTCCATGTTTTATTTCATTTGATCCTTTTAAGCCTGCAGATTGGGCTCTTCATGTTGGTTCACCTCTTTTCTGTAAAATATATGAAGAAGTATCAATTTTAAAAGAATAAAGATAATTTGATCCATAAATTAATACTTCTATAGGGAAATTTACAAACTTATCATTTGGTTTTGAACCAAAGAATAGAAATCACTTTCTCCTGGAATATTCTCCCTCTTCCTCTCTCTATTCTTTTTGGTTGCTACCTCTTTTGGTGGATAAACCCTAGATGCCATCCAGGGAAGAAGGAGGATCAAAATCCTTGCCGCCCAAGGATTCCTTGTCCCACTAGGAATCCTTGCTGCTCCACCTTTATTGCTGCCATCCCCTTTCGTTTGGTCATTGGTTGCTGGTTCCAAAAGTTCATTGGGGTCCAAAAAGAGGTGTTTCAGATCTGAAAGCAAGGAGATTATATTGGGGGAGTTGGGAGAAGATTGAAGTCTTCAGGCACCAACAATTTCCATGGCAGCATCTTTTCTTCTCTAATCTGTTAACTTCCTCTTCCAACGAGTTTTCATCAGTGGATTGCTGTAGGGAGGATCTCCACATGGCTGGGAATGTATCACAACAATTGTTATCAAAGCCCTTGTTGCGTGGAGGGAGAAGGAGATGCCAGAATTTAAAGATCTTCAGTTGCTGAAATCTACTACAGAGGGTTCTGAACGTCCCACCTCCAAGTTGCTGGTTCTTCACACCCAAGACCCATCAATTTTAGGCATCAAAATAGTAGGTTCCCAAGTTCGTCAATTCTTTACTATTTTGGTTTTGAGCCAATCTGATCCTTGGTGGATTAGGAAATGAAGGTATTCCAGAAAGGCTATCGTGCAAAAATTTCAGCAATGTTCCCTGCCAAGGTATTTCTCAAATCTCTTAGAGTTTGTGTTGTGTTTTGATTTGCATCCTCCCATGGGAAGCAACATGAAGGTTAATTTTAAGAAGTTTGATGGGAAAATAAACTTTATCATATGAAAAATTTAGATAGAAGATCTTCTATTTTAAGCAGATTTGGATCTAGTATTGGAGGAGAAGCCTAAAGGGATGACAGATTATCAGTCGATGTCTCCGGAGAAGAAGGCTTGTTCCATGATTAGAGGATATTTGATGGATGTGGTGCTCTACTTAGTGTTAAAGGAGAGGACCCCGAAAGATTTATGGACAAAGTTACACACCACATATATGCAGAAAAATATCTGAACAATCTGATGTTGAGAAGAGACTGTACAGCCTTCGGATGTAAAAAGATGGAGATGTCTTGGGTCGCATCCAAAAATTTGACAAGGTGTGCATTGAGTTACTGAACATCGGGGTGAAGTTGGAGGAAGAAGATAAGTTGTTGCTACTAGTATGCTCGTTGCTCTCTTCCTATGATTCATTGGTGACAACATTGCTCTATGACAAGGAGATCCTGGAGTATGAAGACATTGTCTCAGTATTATAGTCCGATGAACAACGGAAGAAGTTGACCAATGAAGGTACTCCCTAGGAGGGCTTGATTGTGGGGGAGAGATCAAAAAGAGAAAGAAAAAGAGGCAAGTCAAGGGGATGGTCAAAGTTTCAAAAGAGCAAGAGCAAGAATAAGCTAGGTGCTACAAGTGCAATGAGATCGGGTACTTCAGACGAGATTGCTTGCAGTTGAAGAACAAGAAGGGAGATAAGGAGGATATGATGCACTGAGTATGGTGGCTGATAAAGAGATGGAGGATGACCACTTAGTTGTATCAGATGGTCACAGGCAATACACAGATGTATGGATCTGGATTCAGCCTATTCACATTACTGTACTCTAAACCGGTCTTGATTCGTGATATACACCAAGATTGATGAGGGGAGCATGACACTCAGAGATGATCACCCATGCAAAGCTGCAAGTATTGAGAGTATTCGGATGAGGATGTTTGATGGGATGATGCAGACTCTTACCAACGTGAAGCACGTCCCAGATCTGAAAAAGAATCTTGTGTCACTATGTTACCTGGAGTAGAGCGTGAAAGGTTTTAATGCAATGGCGGAAGCACGGATTTCAAAAAATTATTATGAAATCAAAAAAAAATAAAACCTAACTCCAAGATCACCTTATCAGAAATTAAACCATATAATATGCATTAATATCAAATAAAAGATATAGAAACATACCTCTTATCGCTAAACCCTGATTTGTGCTTAGTTGCCGGCAGCAATCAGTTTGGGTTTCCACCAGGTGCCCACGTGTTCACCCTCCAACGTTGATCCACACGGGGACTCGATCAACCCTCTAGCACTTATTAGAAAATACTCTGCAATTAAATTCTGATTTATCAGAATTTAAATTAATTTGGGCAGAACCTCCTTTCTTGGCTTTGCTGTCACACTATTGGACCTTTTCTTCCCTTTCTTTCTTGCTCCTTGTCTCCTTAATTTTTATTTCAATTCTCTAACCTTTTGGAAGATTTCTTATCCTTTATCAGGACCTTATCTAGGTAGAGAGAAAGAATAAAGAAAATTAGACAAGCAGAGCCTCTTGTAAGAAAGAAAGAAGATTTTTGAATACCCGAGACTCCTCGGCATGCACCCCTATTTATATTGCACGTAAAGGTGCAATCCAAAACATCTCATGCCCTCTTACAATTTATCTCATGCCTCTTATCTATTTCTCATGCCCCATAAGTTAAGAAATGCCATGTGTACATCAAAATTGGGTTGAAGAGACACCTTATTTCAGAAAGACTCTTCGATCTTAACTTACGGTGTTCAGATGAGAAGTCACGAAGCTTCTCTTATTGGTGCCATCAACCCATGCCTTTGGATCTGGAAGGAAGCCCATCCAATGGCCAAGATAGATGGTCCAACTTGAAGAATGGTGCAAGAGATTAAGGGCGTGGATAATTTAAAACTTATCTCCCCATTTGAAATTTCAAAGGGGCGCTTTCAAGAGGTGGCGCATGGATTTAATCCTTATCCCTTTTCTTAATTCTTCTACGATGAGTTTAATACTCAGAAGGACTCTTAGGCACCTCCTAAGACATCTAAAATACATTCATAGAATAAAGGTTATGGAGAAAAATAGGATAGACCTTATCTAAAGGTGGCGCCAACTCCATCCATGCGCCATGTGGCTCATGCGCATGGATTTAAATCCACACGCCAAGAGAGAGACTCTTAGGCATGTAGTTCCCTGGTTTTTGGCACCCAACAGCAAGCCCAATTAAAACACTTCAAACCCACTTCAAGACCAAATCCAATTTGGCTCAAATTGGTTCTAAATTAGCCCAAATAGGAACCCGATTCGAATTCGATTCGAATCTAAATGCTAGGGTTTGCAACATGTGCTAGCATGTTCAACTTGCAAACATGGTTTAATCAAATTAAACCCATGATCAATTTCCTTTGTGTGTGACCCATTGGGTTTCACATCTAGCCAGCAGTGAGTCCAGGTGCAATTTAAACTAATTTGGTTAGAACACAATCTAGCCGATTTAGGTCAAATCAAGCTGAACCGTTTTGATCAATGAGAACAGCTTTTAATTAATGATCTAATTAAACTCTTTAATTCGATAAACTCATAAGACATGATTGACGTCTAGCAATGTATCATGTCTACCTGGTAGATATGGAATTTTGATAGAAATACCAAAAATACCCTTCAGTGAAAATTACCATGCAACTTGATCTTACGATCATCCTGCATCCCGAATATAAGTTTGGGTATGGAAAAATATCAAACCCAATTTTATATTCATATTTCTCTTGATCAAATAATAATGATTCGATTTATAAAATATTAGAAATCATTTCTAATTTTTTTTTTATAATGCTTGGATCAAAGTCTTCCTGAATCATTATTTGATTGAAGCAGATAGGATGCGATCTCCTCTTACTAGGAGCGATCGTTTCCATATTGACCTACTCATAACCTTCATAAGCAATCCATCATATCCAGAACATCCCGTACATGATTAAATCATGAATGAGTATGATCCAAAATATGGATTCATGCTTATAAGGTTCTATGGCAGTCTCAGGTCAAAAGATTTACATGCACAATTCCCACTATAAGAAAAAATCTGTTGACATGTAGATAAGACTCCATCAGATATTCTTTAATTGGATCAATTCAGTGAATTCATTCTCTAATGAACACTTACATCCTTATATTAGTGTCATACACAAGTAATTGTAAGATCAATTACCCTCTCTGTCGAGCATACACAGGATGTACCAGTCTTACCGAAAATATTGATCCCCTACTCAATGTTCCATCGACTAGGAATATTTAAAATTAGAGTTTTAAGGTTTTAGGTCTCACTTGGTATGATCGCATCATAACCCTAAAACCATAGCCCTAATTTATGGGGTTCATCATAATAAGATGCAGCATATGATGAACTAAATGCCTTTATTTATTTAAAACATCAGTACATTAGTTGTCGGGAGACAAAAAAAAAAATCCATCTATTTATACATTTTAATTGGCTTATAGGGCATATTCCTTTCAATCTCCCACTTGCACTAAAGCCAATCTCCTTATATTTCAACCCCATACAATCGAGATGGCGATCGAATTGCTGCTGTGGTAAAGCTTTAGTGAATGGATCCATTATGTTATTCTTTGTGTCTACTCGTTCAATAATAACATCTTGTCTTTCAATTATTTCACGAACGAGATGGAAGCGTCTCAAAATGTGCTTGGATTTATGGTGAGACCTGGGTTCCTTTGCTTGAGCAACTGCTCCAGTATTATCACAATAAAGTGGTACTAGGTTCTCAATCTCTGGAAAACGCCCAATTCAGTGATGAACTTCTTCATCCAGACAGCTTCCTTGGCGGCTTCACTTGCAGCTATGTATTTTGCCTCTGTGGTTGAGTAGCTACTTTGCTGCTTAGAACTCTTCCAACTCATTGCTCCACCATTCAAAGTAAAGACATACCCTGAAATAGATTTGCTATCATCTGGGTCTGATTGAAAACTAGAATCAGAGTATCCTTCTAGTTTAAGATCAGATCCACCATATATGAGAAAAATATCCTTAGTCCTTCTTAAGTACTTTAGAATATTTTTCACAGCCTTCCAATGATCCTCTCCTGGATCAGCCTGAAATCTACTGGCTATGCCTAAGGCATAAGCTACATCAGGCCTGGTACATAACATAGCATACATTATTGATCCTACAGCCGAAGCATAAGGAATAGAACTCATTCTATTTCTCTCTTCAGTTGTCTTAGGAGACATCTTCTTAGAGAGATGTATGCCTTGACTCATGGGTAAATAACCTCTTTTACTTTCATTCATACTGAATCTTTTTAGTATTAAGTCAAGGTACTTAGACTGAGATAAGCCTAGCATCCTTTTAGATCTATCTCTATAGATCTTTATACCAAGTATATAGGATGCTTCCCCCAAGTCTTTCATGAAAACTTATTTGATAGCCATAATTTGACTGTTTGTAACATTGGGATATCATTCCCAATAAGGAGTATGTCATCTACATACAGAACCAAGAAAACTAGGGCACTCCCACTAATCTTCTTATACACACAAGGTTCATCCACATTTTTGATGAAGCCAAATTCTTTGATTGTTACATCAAAGCGGATGTTCCAACTCCTTGAGGCTTGCTTTAATCCATAAATGGATTTCTTAAGCCTGCATACTAGATTTGGTCTGTCATTTGAGACAAAACCCTCTGGCTGTGACATGTAGACCTCCTCTTCTAGAAAACCATTCAAGAAGGTGGTCTTCACATCCATTTGCCATATTTCATAATCATAGTATGCTGCTATTGCAAGCATTATCCGAATAGATTTGAGCATGGCAACAGGTGAAAAAGTTTCATCATAATCAATACCCTATTTTTGCCTGAAACCTTTAGCTACCAATCTAGCTTTATAGGTTTCTATTTGACCATCTGCTCCAATCTTTTTCTTATAGACCCATTTGCACCCAATAGGGTTTACCCCTTCTGGTGCATCAACCAAAGTCCATACTTTGTTGGTGTACATGGAGTCTATCTCGGATTTCATAGCATCCTGCCATCTGTCTGAGTCCTTACTCATGACAGCTTCTGTATAGGTCAAAGGTTGTCATTCTCAATGACTTGGGCTTCATTATTCTCAATAATGAACCCATACCTTATAGGTACATGTCGTACCCTCTCTGACTATGGATAGGAGTTATGTGTTCTAGTTCTTCTTTATTTATGTGAATATTTGGTTGAGAAATATCTATTTATTTATATTGAACTTCATTAATTTCAATATTTCTCCCACTGCCTCTTTCTAGGATAAATTCTTTCTCCATGAAAGTGGCATGCCTACTTACAAATACCTTTTGTTCAGTAGGATGGTAGAATAGATATCCTATACTATCCTTAGGATATCCTACAAACAAACATTTATCTGCTCTAGTATCTAGTTTATGTCCAAAATTTCTTTTGACATATGCTGAACATCCCATATCTTAAAATATTTAAGATTGGGCTTCTTACCTCTCCATATTTCATATGGAGTGCTAGATACAAATTTAGAAGGTACTCTATTCAAGATAATTATTGCGGTCTCTAAAGCATAACCCCAGAAGGAAGTAGGCAATTCAGTGAAGCACATCATGGATCGTACTATATCTAATAAGGTACGGTTCCTCCTTTCGGTTACACCATTTAATTGTGGCGTATAAGGAGGTGTCCATTCAGAGATAATTCCCTTTGCTTTAAGATGGGCTAAAAATTTATTGGACAAGTATTCTCCTCCTCGATCAGATCGAAGGATTTTTATACTTTTTCCAGTTTATTTTTCGACCATGCTTTGATACTCTTTGAATTTATCAAAGGCTTCGGATTTATGTTTCATAAGATACACATATCCAAACCTAGATAAATCATCTGTAAATGTAATAAAATATGAGTATCCACCTCTGGCATGAGTTGTCATAGGCCACATACATCTGTATGTACAAGTCCTAACAACTCGTTTGTCCTATCTCCATGTCCACTAAATGAAGTCTTGGTCATTTTACCCATGAGACATGATTCACAAGTTCCTAATGATTCACAATCATAAGAATCAAAGAACTTTTCTTTGTACAACTTGTTAATCCTAGTCTCACTAATATGACCAAGTCGACAATGCCAAAGTAAGGTATTATTTACATTATCTCTCTTACGTTTACTATTTTCATCAATATGAAAAATATTATCATTCAAGCATAGAGTCAACAAACCATTGTCAAAAATGCCATGACAAATTATTTCATTAGAAAAATTAATCGAGCAACCATTGCTCGTTACAGATATTTGATATCCTTGTTTTATCAACAAGGGTACAGATACAATATTTCTAATGATCTTAGGCATGTAATAACAATTTGTTAGCTCTAAGATCTTCCCAGAAGGAAACTTCAAGATATATGTCCCTACAGCTTCTGCTTGGATAGAATCTCCTCCAGCACCATAGAGCTCGAAGTCTCCCTTCCTCAAACTTCTAATTTTCTGCAGCCCCTGCAATGATTTGCAGATATGAAAACCACAGGCAGTATCTAATACCCATGAGTTTGATATGGAAGAATTCAATGATAATATTGTATGTATCTCATACATACCTTTTGGTGCATTATTTGCACCAGTCTTCACTGTTGCAAGATAAGCCTTGCAAATCCTTTTCCAATGACCTGCCTTACCGCAGTGGAAGCAAGTCGACTGTCCGGAGGTCTTCTTTCCCTTCTTTCTCTTATTTATACCACTTTTAGGGTTCAGCCTCCTTTTAGAACCCTTTTTGCCTGCCTTCTTCTTGGAGATCCCATCCACAAGAAGAAGAGGAGCCTTATCCTTCTTGATATGGCTCTCTGCTGTTTTGAGCATATTTAACAGCTTAGGCAAGGAAGAATTCAGTTTGTTCATGTGATAGTTCACGACAAATTGAGAAAATGATTCTGGAAGTGATTGCAGGATTAGATCCTGACTCAACTCCCCATCCATAACAAAACCTAATTGACCTAATCGAGTGATCAGGTCAATAACCATCAAAACATGGTTTTGTACAGATGACCCCTCTGTCATTCTGGCACGGAATAACTGCTTAGATATCTCATATCTTGCAGTCCTACTCTGTTTTCCATAAAGCTCTTTTAAATTGAGCAATATGGAATGAGTGTCTATGCTATCATGCTGCCTCTGTAACTCATTTGTCATAGAGGCAAGTATGATACACTTGACAGTTAAAGAATCATTTTGCCACATCTTATATGTGGTTTTTTCTTCCTCTGTGGCATCCTCCCCAACTGGCTCAATGTCAGGGGTATCGAGAATGTAAGAAAGCTTCTCTTGACTAAGTACTATTTTAAGATTTCTCAACCAGTCCACATAGTTTGTACCAGTCAATTTATTTGTATCCAAAATGGAGCGAAGTGAAAGTGAAGAAGCCATTAATCTACATAATAAAGAAATTACATAAGCGAACAACTCAAGATGATATACACAATTAAATTAGGACTTTAATTTTATTGTGTCTCCCACTATTTTTATCAGACATCATAACCCTCTAGTATGATGTTTGAGAAAACCTGATTGATTTTTTTAGTGGGATTGAGACCCTAATTCCTTATAAAAGATCTTGTGGTTGCACAATAAATCTTTTATAAGTTTAAAGGTAGGAAACTCTTTCTAATTGCATCTCATGCAATTCTCAATAATAAGCCCTGGCCTCTAAAACATTAATAGCCTTGTGTTTACACAACAGACCATAATGTTTTAGTTAATAGGACCCTTCATTTTAATACAGTCAAAATAGAATATAAATACTTTTGTGGTTACACAACAAAGCATTATACTCAAAAAATTGTTGTAAGCATCTCGATGCGCCAGAACAATATTATGTCAGTTTCCATAATTGGTCTTGTGGTTACACAACAAACCTAATATGGTTCGTGACATAGTAATGTCCTAGCATGAAGGAAGGCCATAATATAGTGAATATAACACCGAGCATCCCAGTCAAGAATTAAATTAATCTAATCAGCCAGGTAAGTAGAAGAGAGGTGGGGGTCCCTCCGTTGCTTTCCTTAGACACCAATAAATTTTGGCCAGGTCAGACAACGGAACCAATTAGAAACCACATTTTCTTTACCAATCAAGAACCACTTTTCTAGACACCGATTGATCAATTAGACATCATCGACTGGTTCTGCTATTGGTTAATTACACTACAACTTAATATCATTTTACAGAGGGTTTTTCAGGTCTCAATGCATATTTAATTTCTATATCATAATAAATACATGAATAAAAGAAATTAGCATCATAGTGAACACACTTCAATATGACAAAGCAACATTCCATAATTATATACATCATATTTTAATTATGAAATAATGAATATGATCTCATCATATAGCATCATAGTGAACACAATTCAATATGACAAAGCAATATTCCATAATTATATACATCATATTTTAATTATGAAATAATGAATATGATCTCATCATATAGCATCATAGTGAACACAATTCAATATGACAAAGCAACATTCCATAATTATATACTTCATATTTTAATTATAAAATAATAAATATGATCTCATCATATAGCATGATAGTGAACACAATTCAATATTACATAGCAACATTTCAAAATTATATACATCATGATTTAATTATGAAATAATGAATATAATCTCATCATATTAATATCATATTAAAACATAAATAATGATCATATCATATTTATAATATTGCCTTTAAATCATTAACATATCATCATATGATTTAATTCTAACAAGGTGGCTCTGATACCACTGAAAGGTTTTAATGCAATGGCGGAAGCACGGATTTCAAAGCAATTATTATGAAATCAAAAAAAAATAAAACCTAACTCCAAGATCACCTTATCAGAAATTAAACCATATAATATTCATTAATATCAAATAAAAGATATAGAAACATACCTCTTATCGCTAAACCCTGATTTGTGCTTAGTTACCGGCAGCAATCAGTTTGGATTTCCACCAGGTGCCCACGTGTTCACCCTCCAACGTTGATCCACACGAGGACTCGATCAACCCTCTAGTACTTATTAGAAAATACTCTGCAATTAAATTCTGATTTATCAGAATTTAAATACAATTTGGGCAGAACCTCCTTTCTTGGCTTTGCTGTCACACTGTTGGACCTTTTCTTCCCTTTCTTTCTTGCTCCTTGTCTCCTTAATTTTTATTCCATTTTTCTAAACTTTTTGAAAGATTTTTTATCCTTTATCAGGACCTTATCTAGGCTAGAGAAAAGAATAATAAAAATTGGACAAGCAGAGCCTCTTGTAAGAAAGAAAGAAGATTTCTGAATACCCGAGACTCCTCGACGTGCACCCCTATTTATATTGCACGTAAAGGTGCAATCCAAAACATCTCATGCCCTCTTACAATTTATCTCATGCCTCTTGTCTATTTCTCATGCCCCATAAGTTAAGAAATGCCATGTGTACATCAAAATTGGGTTGAAGAGACGCCTTATTTCAGAAAGACTCTTCGATCTTAACTTACGGTGTTCAGATGAGAAGTCACGAAGCTTCTCTTATTGGCGCCATCAACCCATGCCTTTGGATCTGGAAGGAAGCCCATCCAATGGCCAAGATAGATGGTGCCAACTTGAAGAATGGCACAAGAGATTAAGGGGGTGGATAATTTAAAACTTATCTCCCCATTTGAAATTTCAAAGGGGCGCTTTCAAGAGGTGGCGCATGGATTTAATCCTTATCCCTTTTCTTAATTCTTCTACGATGAGTTTAATACTTAGAAGGACTCTTAGGCACTCCTAAGACATCTGAAATACATTTGTAGAATAAAGGATACGGAGAAAAATAGGATAGACTTATCTAAAGGTGGCGCCAACTCCATCCATGCGCCATGTGGCTCATGCACATGGATTTAAATCCACACACCAAGAGAGAGACTCTTAGGCATGTGGTTCCCTAGTTTTTGGCACCCAACAGCAAGCCCAATTAAAACACTTCGAACCCACTTCAAGACCAAATCCAATTTGGCTCAAATTGGTTCTAAATTAGCCCAAATCGGAACCCGATTCGAATTCGATTCAAATCTAAATGCTAGGGTTTGCAACATGTGCTAGCATGTTCAACTTGCAAACATGGTTTAATCAAATTAAACCCATGATCAATTCCCTTTGTGTGTGACCCATTGGGTTCCACATCTAGCCAGTAGTGAGTCCAGGTGCAATTTAAACTAATTTGGTTAGAACACAATCTAGCCGATTTAGGTCAAATCAAGCTGAACCGTTTTGATCAATGAGAACAGCTTTTAATTAATGATCGAATTAAACTCTTTAATTCGATCAAACTTACAAGACATGATTGACGTCTAGCAATGTATCATGTCTACCTAGTAGATATGAAATTTTGATGGAAATACCAAAAATACCCTTCAGTGAAAATTACCGTGCAACTTGATCTTACGATCATCCTGCATCCCGAATATAAGTTTGGGTATGGAAAAATGTCAAATCCAATTTTATATTCATATTTCTATTGATCAAATAATAATGATTTGATTTATAAAATATTAAAAACTATTTTAATTTTTTTTTTATAATGCTTTGATCAAAGTCTTCCTGAATCATTATTTGATTGAAGCAGATAGGATGCGATCTCCTCTTACTAGGAGCGATCATTTCCATATTGACCTACTCACAACCTTCATAAGCAATCAATCATATCCAGAACATCCCATACATGATTAAATCATGAATGAGTATGATCCAAAATATGGATTCATGCTTATAAGGTTCTATGGCAGTCTCAGGTCAAAAGATTTACATACACAATTCCCACTATAAGAAAAAATCTGTTGACATGTAGATAAGACTCCATCAGATATTCTTTAATTGGATCAATTCAGTGAATTCATTCTCTAATGAACACTTACATCCTTATATTAGTGTCATACACAAGTAATTGTGAGATCAAATACCCTCTCTACCGAGCATACACAGGATGTACCTATCTTGCCGGAAACATTGATCCCCTACTCAATGTTCCATCGACTAAGAATATTTAAAATTAGAGTTTTAAGATTTTAGGTCTCACTTGGTATGATCGCATCATAACCCTAAAACCATAGCCCTAATTTATGGGGTTCATCAAAATAAGATGCAGCATATGATGAACTAAATACCTTTATTTATTTAAAACATCAGTACATGAGTTGTCGGGAGACAAAAAAAAAATATCCATCTATTTATACATTTTGATTGGCTTATAGGGCATATTCCTTTCAGAGCGGCTATAGTTTCAGCATTCATGCAAGGAGTGGGATGTTGAACATTTCAAATGGAGCTATGGTAGTGATGAGAGATAGGAGGATGGAGAACAACCTCTACAGGATTGAAGGATGTATAGTGATCGGGGAATTTGAGACAGCAGCAGCAGCACATGTCCAGTTGGGGGCTCATCGATTGTGGCTCTACCGCCTAGGCCATATGGGAGAATGTGGGATGAAGGAGCTGAGCAAACATAGTCTAATTGTAGATATGGATAGGAGCATTTTAGAGATATGTGAGCCATGTTAGTTGAAAAAATAGAGGAGAGTACAGTTTGCTAGTAGTTCAGCCCGCAGTGTAGCCCCACTGGAATTAGTTTACACTGATGTGTGGGAATCAGCCCCAGTTTCAGCTACAAATGGGGTGAGATATTTCTTAACCTTCACAGATGATTTCTCAAGAAAAGTATGGGTCTACTTCATGAGGAAGAAATCAGAAGTCTTCACCAAATTTAAGGTGTGGAAAGCTGAGCTGGAGGAGACAGGTCGGAGCTTAAGGTGTTTGTAGTTCGACAATGATAGGGAGTACACCAACAGAGGGTTTCAGATTTTTTGTGAGGAGTGTGACATCAAAAGGTACTTCTTGATGAGAGAGACTCATCAATAAAATAAGATGACTGAGAGGATGAACAAAACCTTATGGAAAAGGTACAATGCATGAGGCTGCAGGTATTGATACAGTGGATGTAGCCTGTTATTTCATGAATCGATCACCTCACATCAAGTTAGATGGTGGTATTTCAAAGGAAAAATGGTTTGGAAGGAAGATTGGGCTGAGCCATCTAAGGATATTTGGGTGCACGGCATATGTGCACATCAATGCTGGTGAGCAAAGCAAATTGGATGCTAGGTCACGGATGATGGTGTTCTTGGGATATCTACTAGGAGTTAAGGGATACCGACTATAGGATCTCTTGGAGAAGAAGGTCATCATCAGTAGAGATGTCATCTTTGATAAAAATTTAATTCTCCAAAAGCGAGATGATATGGAGAAGCAACAGGAGCAGCAGGAGGTCTAGGAGGGCAGCACTGGACAACTGACATCATATTTTGTTTTGCCACTTGCAGGTACATCAGGAGGACTTGGTATTCAGGTAGAGCACTCCCTAAAGATGTCTCCATGATGGAGAAAGCTTAGATGGTGAAAGAAATCAGGAGGTTTAGCAGAAGCAAGCAGGACCTAGGATGAACTTCGGGGTTGCACTGCACAAGCCTAAAAGGAACATCAGGCAATCGAAATGATATAGCTTCAAGGAGACAGAGTCATATGCTCTGATGATAGTGAATGAGAACCCCTACACTTACAAGGAGGCTATGGAGAGCTAGGATAGAGAGAGATGGATCCAGTAATGTCCAAAAAAATACAGTCTCTCCACAAGAACGAGATGTGGTGATTAGTACAATTGCCACAGTAAAAAAAAATTGGTTGCAAGTAGGTTTACCAACACAAGGAGGGGTCTTCAGAGTAGGGAGGTATCAGGTACAAATAAGGCTAGTGGCCAAGGGATACTTTCAGAAGGAAAGCATTGATTGTAGTGAGTTTTCTTTTCTATTGTCAGACATACTTCTATTGGGGTGCTGCTGAGCATTATAGCAGCTCAAGACCTGGAGCTAGAATAGATGGTGAAGAAAAAATTCATCCGATCGCATCAGATGTCAGGAAGATATAATAGATTAGTATTTAAAATTTTTATAATACTTATGAATTCTCATCTTGATTCACAGTAAAAAATAATCAAGGTTGAAAAAGCTCTTCAATCAATATGCTTCACAAGATCCAAATGCGCAGATCCTCTACTTTGCGTGCATGCCAAACACTGTAGGAGAGAGGGATGAACTCTTTCTTTAGAGAGGAAGGAGAATTACCTTTAATATCTGATCTCAAGACTTTGGAGCAGCCCACACGCCACCATGCCAAGAGGAGGGAGGATGCCCAAGAGGAGAGAGAAGCTCAGGGAGAGTACACACTGAAAAAAGAGGGGACGCCCACACCAAGAGGATTCTTTATGCCAAGCCTAGGATTGATTCTCCTTTTCTCTTCTCCACACCCCTCTTTATATAGGCAAGGGGTCCTAGATCAAATCAAACTCCTTTAGGTGCAAGGATTAGGACTCTCTATATTTGGATCAAATCCAAACTCCATAGAATTCAAAGAATCCTAATCCAAGTAGGAGAAGTGTCTCCTTTCACTATGGCGCACGCCCAAGGGGAGGGGCTATTTCTAGCCCCTTCCTAACCAATTTGGTCGGCCCATAAGGAGAGAGAATATTTGGTAAAAGTGGCTAAATGTACCAAATCAGATTTAGATCAATTCGAATCTAATTTGAATCTGATTCGATCCAATTTTGAAAAGACTGCTGATTCTAATCCAATTAAGATTCTTGTCCAAGTCTAACTTGATAAATTAACACAACCAAATCTTATTAAAATTAAGTCCAATTAGATTAGATCTAATCTAAAGTAATTAAGACTCAATCCATTCTCCCATAATCGCTTGGATCATTGATTTGATTAATTCATCTCCGAAATCAAATCCGTGCCTCATGCACAGTGCTAGCTGAACATAGTCAGTATTTAATTCCGTATAATCTATAACTTAATTTTTCAATCAAGTTAATCTACATATTCAATTAAGTCTCATACTTTCAAATTGAACATATAAATATTCGATCAATTCTTTTCTATATTGTTTGACTTTTGTGCACAACTCCATAGATTCGAATGCTAAGTCAGTAGCATAAGAACCCCTTCCTATATTAATCGAAGTGACCATCTAGCAATGATACTCGACGTCTGGATAGGATGAATATTTACCAAGTAATATTCAAGAATCTCGATATATGGTTACCGTATAATTCATCCCTTTGATCCTAATGCTTAAGATGACCTAGGGTTTACTTGTCAACCCTAAAACAGTCATCCATATCATATTTCAATCTTTCAAATCCATCACATGGATTATCATGATCAAGATTTTATTAAATTGAAATATAGTGATGCATTAACTCTATAATTTGGAGGGATCAATCTCATCTTGATTTACACACAGACTTCGCAAGTACTTGACTGTACCCAATAGCCTTCTATCACTATATTAGAAACACAGATAGCTCGATACCTAAGCATAGTGAGTTGCTTGCAAGTCACTATAGTGATCTCAGGTCTGAGAGATATTTATGTCCATATATTTTGCAAACTACTCTTAACAGCAGAGTGCTCAATAGGTGAGTCACTTGTTTAGTGACGATGTACTCTTATATCTCACTTGTATGCCATACCAATGTCGCACACTCCTTGGTTATGAGGACAACCAACCTATATGGCACACAAAAACCAACACTCGATAAACATCATCATCTTGTTAATAATGTATCATTTATTTGCAAACATATTTTAAAACTATTCAATAAATCCTCCTTTATCGATCATAATATAGCTATAAAGACTTCACCACAAAATAAGAGTTCTAATAATGAAGATGTTCACCTTGTGATAAAAAATTTAAAATAATTTTTCTTCATTAATCAATAATTCATATGCAAAATCTAATTATTTATAATAAGTCAATTAACTTTAAGACATAATTTTTAATAACTCTCACCTGGACTAAAGCCAATCGGGACAGTATCTTATACCTATCTTCCACTTATGATCATCGAACTCTTTGATCTCGAAAGCTTTAGTGAAGGGGTCGGCCAGATTTTCTTTTTCATCAATCTTTTTCAGCTCGATGTCACCTCGATCCATGATTTCATGGACAAGATGATAGCATTGCCAAATGTGTTTGGTTTTGTGGTGTGACTTGGGCTTCTTTGCTTGCACTATGGCTCCAGTACTATCATAATATAGTAAAACTAGACTATCAAAAGAGGGAACCACTCCAAATTCAGTGATAAACTTCTTCAACTAAATAGCCTCCTTTGCAGCATCAGATGCCGTAACATATTTCACTTCGCATATTGAGTCAGCCACCTTATGCTACTTGAAACTTTTCTAGCAAAATACTCCTCTGTTCATGATGAACACGTCGCCTAATACACTTTTGCTATCATCAAGATCTAATTGAAAACTAAAATTAGTATATCCCACAAGTTTTATGTCAGTGTCTCCATAGATAAGCTATTGGTCCTTAGTATTTCTCAAATACTTAAGAATTATCTCCACAACCTTCAAATGGTTCTCTCCCGGATCAGACTGGTATCTACTCACTACTCTTAGTGAATAGGCCACATCCGGTCTCGTACACGTCATGGCATACATGATAGATCTCATGCTGAGGCATATAAGATTCTACTCATACACTCTCTCTCCTAAGGAGTTGTCTGACAATCCTTCTTGAAAAGAGAAATTTTTTGGTCGATCGGTAGATAGCCCTTTTTGAAATCTCTATGCAAAACTTTTTCAATATGATATTGATGTACGTAGATTGGGACGACCCAAGCAATCTTCTAGATCTATCTCTATAGATCTTCATCCCTAGGATGTAGGATGTTTCTCTCAAATCCTTCATGAAGAACTGTGATGACTATGCTATAGCTTTATATTTTGCAAAACTGGAATGTCATTTTCTATTTATAGTATGTCATCTACATACAGTATAAGAAAGATGACTACAGAATCGTTAGCCCACTTACAGATGCAAGGCTCTTCTCTGTTCCTAACGAAGTCATATATTTTGTTCGTCTTATCAAAATGCATGTTCCAACACTTAGATACTTGCTTCAATCCATAGATGGATCTATTTAACTTGCATACTATAGATTCATATGAGGATATGAACTCTTCAGCTGTATCATATATATCTCTTCTTCCAGCTTCCTATTAAGGAAAGCAATTTTGATATCCATTTGGCAAATCTCAAAATCTAAGTATGCCATTATCACAAGCATGATCTGGATGGACTTGAGTATTGCCACAAGAGAGAACATCTTGTCATAGTCAATACCATAATGCTGATGGTATCCTTTGGCAACTAGATGGGCTTTATAGGACTCCACCTTTCCGTCTGCTCCTCTTTTCTTTTTGAAAATCTATTTACATCCTATGGGTTTAATCTCTTTAGGTGGATCAATCAGTGTCCTTGCACCATTGATCTTCATGGACTCCATCTCAAATTTCATGGCATCAAGCCATTTTTGGAAGTCAGGCATTTGCATAGCATTCATGTAGGTGATTGGATCCTCATCGTTCACATCTAGTTTGACAGAATCACCATCTCGAATCAAAAAATTATAGTATCATCCGATTGATACGGTGCTCTACTAGATCTCCTTAATGGTGCCTCTACAGACTCTGGATTTGATTCTCCAATCAAATCTGATTCTGTATGTGTCAGTATTTCTACCTCACGAACTTTACTAAGTTTGATTTTAGTAGCATTAGTTCCATCTCTAAAGAACTTCTTTTCTAAAAAGACTGTCCTATTGCTAATAAACACCTTTTGTTCTTTAGTGAGGTAGAAGTAGCACCCTTTAGTTTTTTTAGGGTACCCTATGAACAAGTATTTATCAAATTTAGGTATAAGCTTGTCTGTCTTTAAATGCTTTACATAAGCTGGACATCTTCAAATCCTAAAGTGCGAGAGCACTGGCTTGCATTTTGACCATGTCTCATATGATGTTTTATTTATAAACTGGCTCGAAATCTTATTACGTATGTAGTAGACAGTTTCAAGAGCATATCCCCAAAAGAAGATTGGTAGAGTCGCAAAGCCAATCATGGACCAAACCATATCTAATAGTGTTCGATTCCTCCTTTTTGACACGCCATTATATTGTAGTATTTCAGGAGAGGTCCATTATGAGAGAATCTTATTTTCTTCTAGATATGTCAAAAAATCATTGGTGAGGTATTCATCTTTTTGTTCTGATCAAAGAGTTTTAATACTCTTTCTAGTCTATTTTTCTACTTCATTATGAAATCGTTTGAATATTTTAAATGATTTAGATTTATACTTCATAAGATAGATATACCCATACCTTGATTGATCATCAGTAAATATAATAAAATAATAATATCCTCCTCTAGCATCTATATTCATAGGTCCACATACATTGCTATGTACTAGGTCTAGAACATCACTGACTTGCTCATCTTTTTTCTTAAAAGATAACTTGGTCATCTTACCAAATAGACAGGATTCATAGATCAATAATGATTCACAATCATTAATTTCAAGAATACCCTCCTTGATTAACCTGTCTATCCTATTTTTATTCATATGACCCAACCTACAATACCAAAGGTAGATATCGCTAACATTATCTATCCTAGGATATTTGTTCGATGTGTACATCATACCAACAAGCTGTGATAATAAGTATATACCATGTTTTAATTATCCTCGCATGATTTTAGTATCATTCATAATGATATCACAAAAATCATCTTTTATTAAAAACTTAAAATTAAATTTGGCCAAAAGGCCTACAAAGATGACATTCATCAGAAAGAAAGAACAATAATAATACTCATCTAACATGACACTACTAGACTCAAAAATAAGCTACATAGTTCCTAAAGTGAGAACTGGAACAAGACTTCCATCTCCAACATTCAGAAACTGCTCACATTCTCTAAATTTTCTACTGACCTGTAGTCCATGCAACAAATTATAAATATTAATCGAACTTTCGATATCCAATACCTAGATAATAGTCACATAAGAGAAATTATGAGTGATCATATAAGTATCTTGTGAAGCAACTGATTGCTTGTTTCTCTTGTTCTTTGGTCTGTTTGGATGAAGAGAAGCAATATATGCAAGACAGTTTTTCTTCCAATGATCTAGCTTCTTGTACAAAAAACATTCTACTAGGCTCTTATTGATATTTGACTTTTTCCCTGCTTTGGCTTTGGATCGATGGCATGACTCTTCTGCACGTTTTTCTTCTTTCCTTTCTTGGAGGAAGAATGACTTGCAGATGACCCTTTCATAATATGCATCGGCTCCTTCTGGAGCTGATGGTCTTTCTCGAATGTCTGTAGTAATCTTAGCAAACCATGATAGTTTACTGCAGGCTTGATCATTTTATAATGACTCAAGAAGAATAAATAGGACTTCAATAGTAAGTTTAGGATAGCATCCTTATCCAATTGTTCATATAATGGAAAGCCAAGTTTGCTTAAGCATTTAATCTGCTCAATCATGTATAATACATGATCTGTGACTAATGCTCCTTCTTGCATACTGGCATTGAACACAGCACAAGCTATTTTGTGTCTCTCAGTATCCTCAGGGATGTCGAAGGACTCATTTAACAATTGAATCATCTTCTCGGGTTGTGCATCCTCGAACTAATGACTAAGTTCATCATTCATGGCTATCCTCATAATGCAACGCTCTGTACTGCGGTTACTGAGCCACTTCATATAAGTGTCTCTCGCAGCATGGGATGTGTTGATAGTAGATTCTTTGGGTGTGGGATCCGTAAGCACGTATAGGATCTTTTTATGCTCCAAAACAATCTTAAGCTTTCGATACTAGCTATTGAAATTTAGTCCGATAAGCTTGTCACTGTCCAACAGTGATCAAAATGATAATGTGTTGGCGATAGTTAAAAAAAAATCAAAAATCTATTAGTATATGAATTATTTAAATCCTAAAGAAATAGACTTTAGTCTAAAGATTCTCTCATTATTTTATATGAATTGATAACTTCTACCTCCAATTCGAGGAAATACATTAATTCCTTAGTAGATACTAGAATCCATATAGACTACATTCAGGTCCGAGTATGGCTCAGCCAATCCAAATGCATCCATGGATAGGTTCTTAACCAATTATTTTACTAAATATTTTCTAACAATTAGATTTTGCTCCAGGTATCTCTTCAGCAGATGTATGGTGCCTCCACTGAAAATCTTGGTTAGGTCCTACTATTAATATGACAACACCAAGTGCATCCAACAAATGAATACCCAGGCCTGAGTGTGGCTCGGCCAACCTGACTATTGATCTGAAGGATATAATAAGATGGTCATATGATGAATAATAATTTCAATATTCAATAGACACCAGGTATGTGGTGCCTCCAATGCCTATTTAGAATATTGGATGCATTATCATGCACCTTAATAAGAGACTATGAACTAGTTATCCATATAACTGTATCATTTTAAGGACCAAATAATTTAGAAGATTTGATTTAATGATTTGAAAACAAGAGAAGAGATTGACCTATGAATCATAAATCCTCCCGCTGACTTCACTAAGTCATGAAGAGGACTCGATACAAGCTAGTCTAAAGATACCTAAATTAGTCATACTAATTTATCTTAATGGCATGGATCAGCTCAAATCAATCAGTGATCTAATCAAAATATGATCTACCGAATTGGCTAGATAACTGAGATAAGTGGGAGGGTCTATCTCGCATTGCCTTAGATACCACCGAAATGGCTAGATAAGCTGACTCTCAATTAAAAACTACGGATCAAATTATCATGCAATATTACTAAACTTATCTTAGACATCAATTGATCGATTAGTTTCAATTCAATCAACCAAAGAACTCGGGCTAAACCATTGAGCCACAATCATGATTCAATTGCTATGGTCAAAAATATAGACTTGATCAGGCTACAACTATTGAGATTGATCTAAAAAATTTTGATCTAATCTAATTTAATATTTGATTAGATTTAATCATTTTTTTTAATTTATCTATATTTATTTCTATCCCTAGGTCTAATCTAATTAAATGACCTGATTTGTACTAACCCATTGTCCATCGATTTATGAGGTGTCTTAAGATCTTTAATTCTAATATCTAGATACTTTTAAACTTAATTCTAAATTAAGTATGTAAAATATATGTTTCAATTTGTAGAACTATTCTACTAGAATTTCATATGAAGCATACCATATATTTCAAATCAATAACTAATTTTCAAATACTATGTTTAATAATTAAATATGTATCAATTTCATGTATACATCATATGTATCATTGAAATTCAGATTTGTACATCATATGTAATTATACAATTCAGATCATAAAATCTAATTTTTATATCTAAATTTATTTTACTAAAATTATAATTAAACATAAATTACTTTAGATCTAATTTAAATATATTCATGATCAAACTAATTTTAAATTTTTTTTCATTGTTCCTCATTATGAGCCTTGATCATAATGGCAACTCTACACGTCATAAGAGCATCCTAACGAATAGGAAGAGAGGATCTTTAAATCCTACTTGCTCTTATGATCGGATGACTTGGTGATCTTCTCAATTCAAGTACTAGACTACTAAGATCTAAAATCTAATTTCAAAAATCAAATACATCACTATGTAAATTATCAAACAAACTAGGCATGCATATGAATATGATCATGTCATACATGTTATACATCTAATCCTATTAAATCATCACATCAAATACATTATTTCAGATCTAAAAATAAATTTATATAGTATATAAAATAATTAATTTAGATCTGAAATAACCTAAAAATCTATTTTAAACATATGTATAATTATATAGAAAGATTTTGTTTAGAGATGTGATCAACTATGTATTGATATTACGCTGAAATCAGATATGAAATATTGTCAAACAAATTTAGATTTGAGCCTGATTCAAACTTTAATTCTCTAATTAAATTATATCATAAAAAATCTATCAACATAGATTTAAATCCATACATAATCAGGTATTAAATCAATACAAAAATCTACATAGAAAATTTTGCTAAAATAGATTTTCAGCAGTCCAAATTCAAGGGCTGATTTTGATTCAATATTCTGATCAAAATCAAATAATAAATATATAGAAGATATCAGAAGAGACCAAGATTTAATTATATTAAAAGTTTTGATCCAAAATTAGACCAAATAAAATTAAAAAAATTTTAAAATTTGACTATGCGATCATAACATACAGGCCTAGCTCTGATACAAATTAAAGAAAAAAATTATCCAATTGTATCAGATGTCAGAAAGATAGAATAGATTAGTACTTAAAATTTTTATCATACTTATGAATTCTCACCTTGATTCACAGTGAAAAATAATCAAGGTTGAAGAAGCTCCTCGATCAATATGCTTCATGAGATCCAGATGTGCAGATCCTCTACTCACGTGCACGCCAAACACCATAGGAGCGAGGGATGAACTCTTTATTTAGAGAGGAAGGAGAAGTATCTTTGAGATCTAATCTGAAGGCTTTGGAGCAGCTCACACTGAAAGAATAGTGCCCTATAAGCCAATCGTATGGGGATGCGAAGGAATTTTTTTTTATTTTCTTCCTACTCATTTACATGATATTAGTTATTTTATTTATAAGGTATTATGTTTTATCATTTACTGCATCATAATTTTATAATTATGATAAATCTCATAGATTAGGACAATGATTTTAGGGTCATGAAGAGATCATGCCAGTGAGATCTAAAATCTTGATAGCCCCAATCTAAAATATTCTCAATCGTTGGATCATTAAGTTGGAGATTGATGATACTGATAAGATTGGTACATCCTATGTATGCTCGATAGAGAGGATGGTTGATCTCACAATCACATGTGTGGTGACACTAATACAAGGATGTAGGTGCTCATTAGAGAATGAGTTCACTGAACTGACCTGTATAAAGAACATCTAATGGAGCCTTACAGTATGTCAATAGATAGTTCTCCAGTGGAAGTGGTGCATATGATCTTTTGACCTGAGATCATCATGGTACCTTATGTACATTGATCTTTATTTTGATTTTTTTCTAACACACCACTTTAAAATATGTGTGGGATATTCTAGGTATAGTGAAGTATGTATGGAGGTTATGAGTGGTCAACAAGAAATCGATCACTCCTTATAGGAGGAGAGAACATCCTATGTAATCTCATAAGATGATGACTCTGAGAGTCTCTGACCAAAACAAAGATGAACAGTAAAAAAGATTTCTTCTGGTTCATCAATCAAGTCATTATCATCAAATTGAGATACATATGGATAGGTATTTGGGTTTGACATATTTTCATACCCATGGTCTTTTCAGGATGTTGTGTGATCGAAGGATTAAATTTCATGGTAACTCACCATGGAAGGATAATTTTGGTATTTTCATCAAATTTTAAATCTTTTGGATAGTTATGACACATTGCTAGATGTCAATCTTGACTTGTGGACTCATCAAAATTAAAAGAATTTAATTCAAGAATCAATTAGGAAGAGTCTTAGTTGATTGGGACTCTTAAGCTGACCTAATCCAATCAGATTAGGGTTATGTCAAGAGTCTGTGTCCACTACTGGCTAGATTTGAAATCCAATGGGTCACATACAATAGAGATTTGATTTTGGTCTTATCTATTTGAATTTATTATAAATTCAATAGGTTAATTGAATTGCTAGCACATGAATTAACCCAAGTTTCCAATTGGATTCAATGCAAATGTGTTTGTGCTAACCCTTTACTTGCTGTCTTGACCTAATGTGATTGGGTTTGAACCATCTAATTGTTAGGTGATTTATCTAATTTTTAATGAAAGAGTTTCATATGGATAAACCTTCTCCATGCCATTCACCATGCAAGAAAAAATAATCCATGCACCATTTATTTTGGTGTTAAGAAGGAAGAGTCCTTCTTAATGAGGTATCTTAAATTTCTTACCAACTTTCATGTGTTCCTTTTAATTCCTCGTGTCATGAGATGGCATTTGGGATTATGGATGCAGATGAGAAAGAGGAGTCCTTCTTTTGGAAGAAAATTGAATTCCACAAATAAATGGGATGCCACATTTATTTTTGGCGTTAAAGAAGAGAAGTCCTTCTCTTTTACTTCTCTTAAATTCCTTACCATTTATTCCACGCATTTCCAATTTCATCGTGTCATGAGATGGCTCTTTGAATTATGGCATAGAAGAGAAGGAAGAGTCCTTCTCTGGCAAGGAGTTTAAATACCAAATAAATTGGGACACCCTTTCATATATGCATTGAGCTTTTAGAAGAGTCCTTAATGTTATGGACTCTTGAATTCTCATGCGCTCCCTTAATTTCACGCACCATGAGATGGCATTCAAATTTTTTTATGCAGAAGAAGAGTCCTTCTACAGATAAAATACTTCTTATTCCATGCCTTGTAGTTGGGTTTCTATGTTGAAAAAATTAATTTCACCATGTAAGAATTAAGGGACGCCAAGAGTTGGCACCCCTTGAAAAAATATGTGGTGCCCCTTCATATCTTATATAAGGGGCATCCCATATGGCATAAAATCTGATCCAAGAGTGGTTTAGGTGTGGGATTAGATGAGAATAAGTCAGAATAAATCTGAAGTGAAAAAGAAATGGAAAAGAGAAAGAAAAATAAAAAAGAAGGGAAGAGAGAAAATGGAAAGCATAAGATGCTTGTCCAAAAATCAGATTGTTCATGTATTGAACATATAATCTGATTTGTGTGTGGTGAGATATTTTAAGGAAGAGTTTCTAAAGAGGTACGAGTGGAGGTCATAAATATTGGAAAATATATCCTAAAGCCTATCATCTAAGTGGTAGATGACTGGAATTAGTATATGAATTATCTAATAATAATAGTTATTTGGTAGGTTCATCATAAAAGAACTATCTTCCTTAAATAAACTCCTAAATTATGATGAAGACCATAGAACCATAATCAATCGATAAAGGAGGATTTATCGAATGGTTCTTAAATTGTTCACGATCAAATGATAAGTTATTAACAAGGACGATAACTTATCAAGTGTAGGTCGCTGTATACCATATGCGTTGGTTGTCCTCGTAACCAAGTGGTGAGAGATACTGGTATGGCATCCAGATGAGATGTAGGAGTACATCTACATTGAACATGACTAATGTAACACTCTACTGTCAAGAGTAGTTAGCTAAGGTGAATGGGTATAGGTGTCCCTCTGACTTAAGATCACCACGGTGACTTGCAAGCAACTCACTATGCTTTGGTGCCGGACTGTCTGTATTTTTAATATAGGTTCGAAAGATTTTTGGATATAGTCAAATACTTATGAAGTCGGTGTGCGAGTCAAGATAGGATTGACCACTCCTGATTAACTTCAGGAAGAGAATGTCTCGCTGTGTTCCAATTTAGCAAAACCTAGGCCTGGGTAATCCTCGTGAGGAGTCACAGGATTTGCAAAATTTTGAGACACAATAGAGTGACTTATATGAGTGATTGACAGTATACTCAAAGTTTCTTGAGCATTATTGGTCAAAAAGATAAATTATATGATAACCATGGGTCAGGGTTCTTAGAATGTTGCTTTGTATACATTCGACCTATCTGGACGTCGGGAACCATTGCTAGATGGTTACTTCGACCGGTACATGAATTGATTTTTATGCTATCAGCTTAGGTTTGAATCTATAGGGTCACACACATAAGAAGAGGTTGTAACCTAATCAGATAGTTAATCAACGATTGAGAATCGTTCAAAGGTTAAACGATCAATGTGATTGATGTTTGACCTAATGCAAGTGTTACAAGAGAATCAATTAGCAATTAGATTGCTAATAGGCTCAATCTGATTGAGCAATTAGGTTGAGATCAAGTATAATTGAATTTGATTTAATTAGAATTAGTTTGAATTTAATTAGATTAAGTCTAATTGATTTATTGGATAAGCCAGTTGCAAGAAAGAACAAGTCCCTATTCGACTAGGACTTGTATGCACCTAATTCTTAATTAAGTTAAAATTTAAATTAAAATTAAATATGATTTAATTTAATTAAATTATATTTTAGTTAGACTAGAATCATCATTAATTAGGTTACAATTAATTTGGATTGGGTTCAAAGAACTTGACCTAGTCTACATAAGAATCCTAGTTAGACTAGGACTCTATCTTCTCCCTTGCACCACCTAAGAAATCTCAAGCCCATGTCCACTAATTAATTTTTAGATATTTCTCTATGATATCCACATCTAAGGAATGTTATCTCACACTACTTATTCTAAAGATTTGAATCAGATTTGATTTGATTCAATATGAAAAGAGATTTGGCTAATTATGGAAAGTGGTTTAGGTTTATCCTTTTGTTTGAAAGAGTCCCTCTTCACAAGGACTCTTCCCTCCTCTCATGTGCCAACTTCCTCCATCCTAATCCCTTCTTTTTGTTGCCCCTTTTATGGTTATTTTCATGCTCTCCACGAAATTTATGAGGCAAGGGGCGTCCAAGAGTTGGACGCCCCATGGACTCCTTGTTGATTAGGTCTTTTGACCTAATCTGCCATATATAAAGTTGCCGCCCCATATGAGATAAGATAGGCTATCAAAAATTGGTGAAAAATAGATAGAAAAACTAGAGGAAAAATAGGATGGCATGGGTGGTTTGAGGTGCCAAAATCCTTGGAGGAGAGTCTTCAATCAAGAGATCAAAGGTTGATATCTTGTAGAGAAAAAGGTAAGAGAAAAGATTATCTTCTCTCATTATTTTTCTTTCATATTATTCTTTCTTTATTTTTTGTATTTTTGATGTGATAAAATCTGAGGAGAAAGAGGATGGAATGGGTGATTTGAGGCATCAAATTCTTTAGAGAAGAGTCTTCTATCAAGAGATCAAAAGTTGATGTCTTGTAGAAACAAAAGGTAAGAGAGAAGATGTTTTTCTCTTATTATTTTTCTTTTCAGTTTATTTTCTCTTTATTTTATATTTTTATGTGATAAAAATTTGAGAGAGAAAGAGGGATGGTATGGTGGATTCATGCTCCAATGAGTTGGGGCATGCTGATCTTATTTTGGACATGATCTGATCATGTTCTGATGAGAGAAGAAGAAAAGAAGGTCTTTTCTTAAGGTTTCTTTTAGAACTCTTCTTCTCCATAAATCATGAGATTTTTCTATGAGAAAAATCAGACATCATAAGATCTAGAAGTTAAAGAAATATCTAGAGAAGAAGGTCTTCTCATGTCCTAGCACAGAGATGTTCTCAGGACATCAATCATTGACGTACTGAAAGAGAAGAACTATCTTCTCTTAGGACTTTTTCTTTTATATTATTATTTTGATTTTAAGAAGATCAAAAGGTTTGACTTCTTCTTTATTCCTTCTCATATTCTTCATCTCTTAGAATGTCCAAGAGATTCAAAGAATATTTTTTAGATTAACTATCTGGAGGGATCTGCAAGAAGCTAGCACTTCGAGCGGATCTTCGTTCGACGAACCTTCGATTTTGTTGCAGCCTCGTGTGGATTACCTGTAGAGGTCGAACGTGTGTGCGGCTCTAAAAGCAATAAAAAAAATCAACTGTGAAGTTCTCAACCCGCATGAAGGTAAGAGATCTGATCTCTTCTCTTATTTAGATGTGATCTAGGTTTTAGATCTAAAACTATTTTAGATCTAGGATATTGATTTGATCAATACCAAAGCTTTTATTTTTTAATTTATAAATATAATATGACATATTATAGATTCTAATTGTAGGATTTAGTAATTTAATTACATGCATTTATAGATTAAATTATTTAATTTACATGTTTCGCTGCGTTATATTTCAAAAATATTTTAAAATTCATGCATGAAACCCTGCACCTTTTTCAATAGTGGTATCAGAGCATCCAGATTCTTTTATAACATGTTCATAATTATATTAAAATAAATCTAAAAAGTAAAATAATGATCGCACGGACTGTAGGTTGTTCTGCTGTAAGGTTTACCCCTTATAGTGTAAAGGTTGTCCTGGTACATTGCGATCTAGAAAATTTAAAAGAGTTGAAATAAATCTGATCATGAATATTTTAGATTAGGTTTATTTCATTTCATAAAATTTTATGTAATATACATAGATTAAAATCAGTCAAGAACAGGATCTTGTGAAGGTTTTGTTTGCTTATCGGCTAGCTCGACCAGCAATCCAGTTTGACTGAAAAGTTGGCTCAATTATTTTTCTGACTGATTTTAATTGTTAGTATTTGTTAGTGAAATAAGCCAACCTATTTTTGAAATGAGTCGACCTATTTAGTGAAACAACACTAAATTATATTAAATCTTTCAAAAGTTGAAAATGGTTTTCAAAATGCCGAACCCCAACCCTCTACCATAAACTTAATTAAAAGAATTAAGTGATTGTTTAGGATCTAGATTTGTGATTTAAAGATCCTAAGATAATTTCATAAAACATGGGTTAAAGGGTAATGGGTTAGCTTTGATCAGGTCATTAACTGGGTTAGACCTAGGGTTAGATTAAATATGGACTAAGTTAAGAAAATGATCAAACCTAATTAAAAGTTAATTAGGATTAGATCATTTCTATAGATCACTTCAATAGTTATAGTTGATCAAAGTCTATATATCTAATAAATGAACACTAATCGTGGCTCAACAGCTGAGCCCGAATCTTTAGGCAAACCAAATCAAAACTAATAAACCAGTTGGTGTCTAAGGTAAACCTGACTGGTGGTTTTTAACTGGGAGCTCGCTTACCTTACCATTTCTAATGGTGTCTAAGGCAAGCTTTGGCAAACCCTCCCACTGATCATACTTACCTGGTCAATGTGGTTAATCAGGTCTTGATTAGGTTGCTCATTGATTCATGCTAATCCATGTCACATAGGAAATCAGTGAGTCTGATTTCATTCAGTGAGACTGATCTAGGTGCCCATGGGTCAAATTTGATCCTAGTCCTTGTTAATGACTTGAGAAGTCAGTGGAAGGACTTGACTTGGTGAAGTCAATGGGAGCAAATTGATCTATATCCTTTCTATCCTTAAATCATTAATAATTTTAAATTTTTTAAAATTATTAGGTCCTTAAAATGACAAAGTTATGGAGATAACTGAGTCATAGCCTCCCATTAAGGTGTTTGATAATGAGTCCATTAACTCAATAATCATTGCAGACCCAAAGGCCTGGTGCTTGTTGACTAATGGAATTATCACTCATCATATGACGACTTAGAAGTATCTCTCTAATGGTGGTTAGGTGAGCCAACCAAAGTTGGACTTAATCATTCGTTGGTTAGATGCACAAAGTATGGTCATGTTAATGGTTGGACCTAACCGGATCCTTACAGTGAAGGCCAAAGTCTACTGATCAGGTTTTTGGGGCAAAATTAAATTACTAGAAGTTGTATGGAGAAATAATTGATTAATGAACCTACCCATAGATGCAGATGGGTTGGCCGACCAAAGTCGGACTTGTGTGTAGTCTATGTGGATTCTAGTACCTACTAAAAATTAAAATAATTTTTCAAATTGAAGGTAGAGACTACCAATTTGAACAAAATAGTGGGAGAACCTTGAGACTAAAGTTCAAGTCTCTAGGCTTAAAATAATTCATATACATTAGATCATTGTTCTTTTTTCTCAAAATAAGGTTAAACCTTAATTGCTCCAATCGCTGTTAGATAGTGATGACTTATGGGACCCAACTTCGTTAATTAGTATCGAAAGTTGAATTTGGTTCAACAGTATGAATGGGTTCGTATTGGGGCTTCTTAGTTCAATAAAAATAATTAGTCCAAAATTGATCTAAATCAGGCATGTTGCTTCTACTGTCAGAAGTAGGACCATAGGAAGAAGAATTGTCTTGCTTCCCTTGACCATAATAGGCTGAACAAGAGAAGGAGCAAGAGTTGCTCATCAAGGATGTTATATGATAACACCTTAAAGTTTCTCTATGTAGTTCTACTACCTAGGTATTAGATACCGATGGTCTTATGCAATTTATTGCTGAGACTACAAGTAAGTGAAATATTTGAAAATTGTGAGAAATTTTGAATGCTAGGATGGAAGTCTTATTCCAACCCTAACTTTAGGAATTGTAGAGCTTATTTTTAAATATTGTCATTTAGAGTAATTGTTACTATTGTCCATTGTTTATGATGAATGTAATCTTGTTGGCTTTTCAAAGATGATCATCATTCATTTAAA
>NC_026000.2:63991896-64092083 GCF_000442705.2 Elaeis guineensis
GCCTTACCAGCAATTGATATTGAGAGCGGAGCCGGCTCCCGAGGAGTCCGGGCGGAGCTGTTTTTGATGTTGGCGTGGAGCCCGGCTCCCGTAGAGTCCGGGCGGAGCTGTGCTGATGGCGGAGCCCGGCTCCCGTAGGAGTCCGGGCGGAGCTGTGCTGATGTCGGCGGTGGAGCCCGGCTCCGTAGGAGTCCGGGCGGAGCTGCGCTGCAAACAAAGTCAAGGTGAAGTCCGGCTCTGTAGGAGTCCGGATGAGCTTACCAGCATGATATTGAGAGCGGAGCCCGGCTCCCGTAGGAGTCCGGGCGGAGCTGTTTGATGTTGGCGGTGGAGCCCGGCTCCCGTAGGAGTCCGGGCGGAGCTCGCTTGCTGATGGCGGTGGAGCCCGGCTCCCGTAGGAGTCCGGGCGGAGCTGCCTTGCTGATGGCGGTGGAGCCCGGCTCCCGTAGGAGTCCGGGCGGAGCTGCACTTGCTGATGGCGGTGGAGCCCGGCTCCCGTAGGAGTCCGGGCGGAGCTGCACTTGCTGATGGCGGTGGAGCCCGGCTCCCGTAGGAGTCCGGGCGGAGCTGTGCTGATGGCGGTTCCGCCGTGGGTTCCGGCTGTGGGTATTTTATACCCAACACCAGTCCCCTACATCCGAGTTTTGAATTTCAAACGAAGGAAGTACACAGAAGTACAGCCGGAACCGTCCCTTCGAATCCCGCGCCCTGCCGCTCCCAGATATTTTGGCATTAAATGAGCGCGTGCCGGAGTCTTTTCGAATTGGGGCGGTACGAGGGGACGCTTCGAAGACCCCGCAGGTACGCTGGCCTAGGTACGGCGCAATTATGGCCCTGCCAACCGCCAGCCGCCTTCAGCCGTCTGCCACGGGGAGTGGGACACGTGTCGGATGCGGACTGGCCTGGGGGGATTCGAGATCATTATGGCGCCGGATCCCAGGGTCTATTTAAACCCGTCCTCCCCCCTTCAGGCGCCCACTCCGCTTCTGATTTCTTGCTCGGCGTCTGTCATCTCCCCGAGAGTCTGCTCTAGCGAACGCCCTCTCGAGCCGTAGGCGCCTTCCGTTCTCGCTCCCCAGGCCCCAGAGCAAGATAGGTTAGTGCCCACCTTCTCTTCTTACCGCTTAGGGTCCTCTCCTCCTTCACTTCTTTTTGTCCTCTCCTGAGTTGACTTCCGGTCCCCCTCTTTCTCGGCTTGCTTTTCTAGGGCCCTTTAGGTTCTCTCCCCAAAGAAAAATGTCTTCCGATTCTTCTGCCCCCGTAAGTTCTGGGAGTTCTTCTGCTTCAAACCCCCAGGCCCCTGTCTCTGCGGACGAACCCGCGTTGGGGCAGGGCTCGCCCGTCTTTCGCACCGGGCGCCATTCCTTGTTCGTCGACTCCGGACGAACTTCTCCTGATAAGGGCTCGGTACGGGGTCCCTTCAGAGTACGACTGGAGCTTCCTGGCCCCTCTGATAGGGCCAGCGCTCCCCCTCCTGGCGCTTTTGTGTACCAGGAGGCATTCCGTGCCGGGCTCGGCTTCCGCTCCCAAACTTTTGTCGCCGCCTTCTTTCGCTTAGATATTTTCACTTGCTTCTGTTGCCCCGAATTCCTTTAGGTTTTTGATAGGGTTTCTCTCTCTCTGCCATATAGCCGAGGTCCAGCCTCCCTCTCCTTTCAGACATTTCTACACCTTCAAACGCCATCCTTCAGCGAAGGATGGTGGTACTTCTCCCCCAGTTCGGCAAGAAGGGGTTGCTGAAGGGCGCCCCTTCTTCGATTCACAACTGGAAGGGGAAATTTCTCTTCACTGCCCGACCCTGGAACTGGGCTCCCCCTTGGGGGTCTCTGAGGGATTCCGTCCGGGGCTCCCCTGGGAGAGGACGACCTTCAGGCCGCCCAGAAGCTCCTGAGTTACCCGCTCCTTCCCTTCCAAACCTACTGAGGGAGCCGCTTCTCTTCAACATCGGCCTGAGCCCTCAAGATCCAGCAAGTATACATCTTTCCTTTTCTTGTCTTCTTCTTCCCTCTCTTCCTTTCTCTCTTCTTTTTTCCTCTTTTCTCTTTCTCTTTTCTTTTTCCTCTTTTTTTTTTTCTCTTTTTTTTTTTTTTTCGGCTGATGGTGCTGCTTTTCCTTCTTTTTTCTTTTTCCTTTTTTTTTTTTTTTTTTTTTTTTTTTTTTTTTTTTTTTTTTACAATGGACGCCGAAGCACACGGATGCTTGCCAAGGCCATGAGAGCCCAGAAAAGGAAGGGCGCGATGACTTCCGGCTCGGCGAAGAGGGCCAGGGTGGAGGAGACGAGCTTGGCCGCGCCCGTCCAGGCGACCCCGGCGATCGACATTCCTTCGGATGCCGAGCCAACGGCCCCTCGGGCTCTCCCAGGGAGCCCGCCGACCGAGGTCCCCATTCCGGAGGTCCGCCCCGCGGAGGCGCCCGCCGTGGGGAGGAGAAGGAAATCGGTGGCCCGCAGGGCGAGCGGCCACCGAAACTGCCGCAGACGGAGTCCGTCTGCTCCGAGGGGGATCGAAGAACCCCTTCAACGACAAGGCTCTGATCAGGCGACTGCTCGACGGCTGCATTCTGCCCGATGTCATGGAGAGGATCGACCATGCCGATCCCGAGCAGCGGGCCTGGGATACTCTGGGATCCTTTCTTGAGGTAAGCGGATTTTTACTTGCTCAGTTGCTCAGTCTTTGTTGTAATTCTTCATTTGTCCTTGCAGATCGGGCATCAGCTCTTCGCCTATGTCGAGGCGTCGGGCCGCACGAGAAGGGACCTTCTTCAGGCGGAGGAGCGTTGCCAAGACGAGGTTGCTCGTCTTCAAGCGAAGACGGCCGAGATGGCCGCCTCCGGGAGGCCTGGAGAGAGAGAGACAGGACCGGGAAGAGGAAAGACAAGCCCGGGAGGAGGAGAGACAAGCCCGGGAGCGGAGAGACGAAGCCTGGAGGAGTCGGTGAGGAAGGCGGAGGCCGAGGTCGCCCATCTGGCCGAGCAAACTCTGGTTCTGGTCTCGGAGGCCAGGACCCTTGCGGTGGAGGAGTTCAAGGCCTCCACGGAGATGAGGGAGCTGAACGTCCAGTTCGGCCTGGAGGCATTTACCAAAGGGTTTGAGCTTTGCCGGGAGAAGTGGCCAGCAGATATCCCGATCTTGGCCTCGAATTCTTGGAGGAGTCCGACGACGAGACCGGCCCTTCGCCCGCCGCCAAGCAGTTGCACCCCCGCGCCGAACTCTCCACCCCCGCTCCCGAGGTCTGAGACCTCCGACCTTGTATCTTTCTTTTGTTATCATGCTTCCTTTTCATTTGTCTTCAAGATCAATTAATAAAGCCGAATTTCTTTTTGTGGATGATTTTTTCCTCCCTCTGCTCCTTCTTTCCGGCCTTTCTTCTTGTAACGAATCGGTCTTTGACGCTTGCCTCTTTCGATGGCAGTGTCTCGCTGAAGCACTCCCCTTGCCCCTGGGGGTCCCACTGAAGTCCACTATCCAACGGTTGAAAAAGGAGGTCCTCCACTTGACGAGGAAGCTGAAGAAGTCGGAAGGCGAGCTCCGTCAGGCGAAAAAATGCTACTCCGAGGCCGCTGCCGAGGCCGCCACTTCAGGAGTATTCAAGTGAAGGCGATCATGGACTACAGTCGGAGGAAGGCAAACTTTGCGAAGGAGCTCGAAGAATGCACGAAGAGCGCTAGCGACCGAACTTGGGCTCAAGAAGCCAGGATCAGCGCCCTTAAAGTGGAGCTGTCGGCTGCCAAGAGGAGGATCGGCCAGCTGGAAGGGAACTCACCCCGACTCACAGCGCGGGATGAGCAGATATGGTCACAAAAAGTTTCCGACCTCCAGAAGCAGCTTCAAGATGCTGAGATGAGCCACGATGTGCAGCGGGCCAGCTGGCGCCGACAGGTAGAGGAGTTCAAGGGGAGATTCCATCGATCGGCGGACGAGGTGGTTCGCCTCCAGAGGCAGTTGGTTACTAGGGCGCAGCTTGCTAACGCCCAAGATAACGAAGAGCTCCGGGCCCTGAGAGGCACTGTCGAGGGGATTTCTGTCTCCCTTGGGGAGAAGACAGCTGAGCTTCAACAAGTAAAAATCCAGCTGGGGCTTGAGCGGAAGGCCGTCGCGGACGCAGAGGCGGAGTCCGAAGTTTTGCAGAAGTGACATCGGGAAGCGGAGGCTGAGAGCCGACGACTTCGTCAGCACTCCAGGATATGCTGCAAAAGAAGGAGGAACTAGAGGAAATGGTGGAGACCCTGAGGCAGTCCTGGTCAGGGGATGGAGGTGATCACCCTATGTTAGAGGGAGCAGGGCCTCCTTAGAGTTCTTTTGTAGTCACCCCCTTTTTGTAGCTGCCCCCCATTTCTTTTCTTGTCGTTTTGTCCCTCTTTTTATGGCCGTCCTGGCCCTGTAGTACATATATCGAAAATGAGAAAAAGGTATTTTGTGTTACCTTGTCCGCGCGTAGCATCAATGTTGTCGTTCGCCGACCCTTTCTCGTTGTTTGGCTTGTTTGGCTTAGAGGTCGTCGTGGGAAAGGGCTCTTCCCTTCCATCCGATCTCGTCATGTGGCCGAGCCTCGCCACCATTTTTAACCCTTGTTGGCGAAGTGGCGGATGGGGCCCGGCTTTCTTAGGAGCCCGGGCGAAGTCTTTCTTGGGGCAGAACCCGGCTCCCGTAGGAGTCCGGGTGAAGTTTACCTTGGCGGCGGAACCCGGCTCTCGTAGGAGTCCGGGTGAAGCTTTACCTGGCGGCGGAACCCGGCTCCCGTAGGAGTCCGAGTGAAGCTTTACCTTGGTGGCGGAACCCGGCTCCCGTAGGAGTCCGGGTGAAGCTTTACCTTGGCGGCGGAACCCGGCTCCCGTAGGAGTCCGGGTGAAGCTTTACCTTGGCGGCGGAACCCGGCTCCCGTAGGAGTCCGGGTGAAGCTTTACCTTGGCGGCGGAACCCGGCTCCCGTAGGAGTCCGGGTGAAGCTTTACCTTTACGGCGGAACCCGACTCCCGTAGGAGTCTGGGTCTTCCATTTTGCTTGAGCCGGTGGCGAGGTTCTCGTCATCAGCCTGGCTTGTGGGGGCGCGTTAGGGCGCTGTAAGGCCTCTCCCCCCTCCGGTCTAAAAGAACCGGGCCTTCAACTTTGCTCATGTCAGGACGAGGTTCTCCTCCTGTTCCTGACATGGCTATGGGGGCACATTAGGGCATTGCAAGGCCTCTCCCCCCATCCGGTCTAAAAGAACCGGGCCTTCGACTTTGGTCAAGTTAGGGCGAGGTTTTCCTCCTGTCCCTAACAGGGCTGTGGGGGCACATTAGGGCGTTGTAAGGCCTCTCCCCCCATCCGGTCTAAAGAACCGAGCCTTTGACTTTGCTCAAGTTAGGGCGAGGTTTTCCTCCTGTCCCTAACAGGGCTGTGGGGGCACATTAGGGCGTTGTAAGGCCTCTCCCCCCATCCGGTCTAAAAGAACCGGGCCTTCGACTTTGCTCAAGTTAGGACGAGGTTTTCCTCCTGTCCCTAACAGGGCTGTGGGGGCACATTAGGGCGTTGTAAGGCCTCTCCCCCCATCCGGTCTAAAAGAACCGGGCCTTTGACTTTGCTCATGTCAGGACGAGGTTCTCCTCTTGTTCCTGACATGGCCGTTGTTTTTTGGAGAGGTCATATCCAGTCATAGTACATCCGCGTTAAGCAGGAGGAGTGCGTTAGCTAGAAAGAAAAGTAGATTCAAAACGAAACAGTAGGCAATACATTTACAGTTCTCCCGCTCCTCCTTGAGGCCCTCCGGTGATGGAGTTGATGGTCCCGATAGGAGGCCGGTCCCCGGGCTGCTCCTCCCTCTTCTGCGGTTCGGGCGGTGGGAGGGCTCTTGGCCGGTCTCCTCTACCCTCAGGCCTGCGGCGGATGAATCTGTCGAGCCGACCTCGTCGGATGAGCTCCTCGATCTCATCCTGGAGCTGGATGCACTCTTCGGTGTCGTGGCCATGGTCACGGTGGTAGAGGCAGAACTTGTTGGGGTTGCGCTTCCCGGGGTGCGTGCGCATCCTCTCCGGCCTAGGGATCATCTCCCTGACCTCCATCAGTACCTGAGCCTTCGAGGCGTTGAGGGGGGCATAGCTGCGGAACTTCTCTGGCGGGGAACCCCACTGAAACCTGTTGTCCGGACTTCTCTGCCTGCGTGCCCGGGGTGGAGTATGGGCGCGCTTGTGCCCAGGAGGGGATCGGGAGTGAGGCCGGGCTTCCCTTGGCCTCTTCTCAACTGCGGGTTTGCCAGAATCTCCCGCCTGGCGCTCCCTCGCAGTCTCTTCATCCTTCATTTTGAAGGCCTCTTCCGCTCGGGCGTATCCTTCAGCCCGAGCCAGCAGATCAGCAAAATCCCTGGGGTACTTCTTCTCCAGGGAGTACAAGTGATCATTCTTCTGAAGGCCACCTTTCAGGGCGGCCATGGCAACCGACTGGTCCAAGTTTCGGACCTCCAACGCCGCGATGTTGAAGCGGTTGATGTAGGCCCGTATGGACTCCCCTTCCCTCTGCTTGATGTTGATGAGGGACTCCGAACCTTTTCGGGGACGTCGGCTGCTGACAAAATGGGCCACGAATTGGTGGCTCATTTGGTCGAAGAAGAAGATGGTACCCGGCTTCAGTGCCGAGTACCAGTTTCTTGCTGCTCCCTTCAAAGTAGACGGGAAAGCCCGACACAAGATGGCGTCGGGGGCACCATGAAGCAACATCATCGTTCGGAAGGCCTCCAGGTGGTCCACCGGATCCGACGTCCCGTCGTAGCTTTCAAACTGGGGGAGCTTGAAATTCGACGGGATCGGTTCCTGCATAATCATTTGGGAGAAGGGAGGGTCAGTGCAGATATCCTCACCGTAAGTGGGAGGCGCATGGCGGAGTTCTTCGATCCACTGGTTCATCTCCTGGAGCCTCCGGTCCAGGAAATCCTCTCGACTTCGAGTCTCGAGGGTCCTTTGGCAGAACGGGGGCAGGGATCTCCCAGGGGTGGAGTCGTGGTCCGACTGAGGGCTCTCCACCCTTGGATTTGCCTTCTCGGGAAGGACGGGGCGGCTAGCCCAGGTGGCCCGCCCCACCGTCAGGTTCTGGCATTCCGGAGATGCCCCTTCCGGATGTGCTGACGCCTGCGGCGGCTGCTGCTGCATCGCCTGTACGGCCTCGACGAGGCCCTTGACCTGCTGCGCCAGCAAGTCAAACTGCTCCGCGCCGACCGCCGTCGCCGGAGGGGGAGGAGGAGCTGGCTGAGAAATGGGAGGGGAGGCCAGAGCCTGAGATCTGGCCGCGGAGGCCGTGGACCGCCGGGTGGACGCCCTGCGCGGAGGCATCGGGTGTCGATCTCACGGGGGAGGATCAGGAGTAGATGACGGAGAGATGGCCGGAGGTGGCTCCGTTGAGCGCTCCTTCAAGAACAAGGGTGCTGCGAAGACACAGCCCCTTCCTCTAGCGCCAATCCTGTTGGTGCAAAAATCCGCCCGCGCCGGAGAAGCTGGAGTTGAGGAAGCCGCGGTCGCCGCCGGGACCTGCAAGGGAAGTCTAAACCGGAGGTGGGGTTGCTCCGGCAAGACCCTCCGACGCTCAAGTCAGTTCTCTGCCTCAACAAGAATGGAGTGCTCGAACGGAGAATTTAGCAGAGTTTTGAGATAAGGCAAAAGAGCTTAAAAAATAACGTATCTGAGTCTCCCCTTTTATAGGCGGGGGAGGCAACGGACTGATGGCGACGTGTGTAACTGCCTAGTAGTGGGCCGCCCATGGTCAGGGGAATTGATTGCGAAAGATAATGGAGCAGACACGTGGGTATCACCTTGACTTGCCACGTGGAATCCGTTATGAGGGGTGGAGCAGCGTCCGTCGTCAGGAGAATCGCATGGTATCCATCGCAGGAGGTGGAGCAGGTTCGTGGCCGTTACTGTGGCCTGCCAGGGGGATAATGGAGCTGTGCGGAGTCCGCCACAGGAAGTGGAGCAGGGCGGCTATGGCTGCTGCGGCTTGTCAGGGAATGATGATACTGCGTGGAGTCCGCCACAGGAGGTGGAGCAAGGTCGCGGCCATTTTGAGGGCCTGTCAGGGGGCGTGGATCTGTCGATTGAAGCTCGACAATGGTCGGAGCCATCGTGAGAGGAGCCCGGCTCCCGTAGGAGTCTGGGTGGAGCTGTTCTGATGTCGGCGGCGGAGTCCGGCTCCCGTAGGAGTCCGGGCGGAGCTGTGATGATGGCGGCAGAGCCCGGCTCCCGTAGGAGTCCGGGCGGAGCTGTGATGATGGCGGCAGAGCCTGGCTCCCGTAGGAGTCCGGGTGGAGCTGTGCTGATGTCGTCGGTGGAGCCCGGCTCCCGTAGGAGTCCGGGCGGAGCTGCACTGCAGACAAAGTCAAGGGTGAAGTCCGGCTCTGATAGGAGTCCGGATTGAGCTTACCAGCGATTGATATTGAGAGCGGAGCCCGGCTCCCGTAGGAGTCCGGGCGGAGCTATTTTGATGTTGGCGGCGGAGCCCGGCTCCCGTAGGAGTCCGGGCGGAGCTGTGATGATGGCGGCAGAGCCCGGCTCCCGTAGGAGTCCGGGCGGAGCTGTGCTGATGTCGTCGGTGGAGCCCGGCTCCCGTAGGAGTCCGGGCGGAGCTGCGCTGCAGACAAAGTCAAGGGTGAAGTCCGGCTCTGATAGGAGTCCGGATTGAGCTTACCAGCGATTGATATTGAGAGCGGAGCCCGGCTCCCGTAGGAGTCCGGGCGGAGCTGTTTTGATGTTGGCGGCGGAGCCCGGCTCTCGTAGGAGTCCGGGCGGAGCAGCGCTTGCTGATGGCGGTGGAGCCCGGCTCCCGTAGGAGTCCGAGCGGAGCTGCATTTGCTGATGGCGGTGGAGCCCGGCTCCCGTAGGAGTCCGGGCGGAGCTGTGCTTGCTGATGGCGGTGGAGCCCGGCTCCCGTAGGAGTCCGGGCGGAGCTGCACTTGCTGATGGCGGTGGAGCCCAGCTCCCGTAGGAGTCCGGGCAGAGCTGTGCTTATGGCGGCTCCGCCGTGGGTTCCGGCTGTGGGTATTTTATACCCAACACCAACTCTACACGTCATAAGAGCATCCTAACGAATAGGAAGAGAGGATCTTTAAATCCTACTTGCTCTTATGATCGGATGACTTGATGATCTTCTCAATTCAAGTACTAGACTACTAAGATCTAAAATCTAATTTCAAAAATCAAATACATCACTATGTAAATTATCAAACAAACTAGGCATGCATATGAATATGATCATGTCATACATGTTATACATCTAATCCTATTAAATCATCACATCAAATACATTATTTCAGATCTAAAAATAAATTTATATAGTATATAAAATAATTAATTTAGATCTGAAATAACCTAAAAATCTATTTTAAACATATGTATAATTATATAGAAAGATTTTGTTTAGAGATGTGATCAACTATGTATTGATATTACGCTGAAATCAGATATGAAATATTGTCAAACAAATTTAGATTTGAGCTTGATTCAAACTTTAATTCTCTAATTAAATTATATCATAAAAAATCTATCAAAATAGATTTAATTCCATACATAATCAGGTATTAAATCAATACAAAAATCTACATAAAAAATTCTGCTAAAATAGATTTTCAGCAGTCCAAATTTAAGGGCTGATTTTGATTCAATATTCTGATCAAAATCAAATAATAAATATATAGAAGATATCAGAAGAGACCAAGATTTAATTATATTAAAAGTTTTGATCCAAAATTAGACCAAATAAAATTAAAAAAATTTTAAAATTTGACTATGCGATCATAACATACAGGCCTAGCTCTGATACAAATTGAATAAAAAAATTATCCAATTGTATCAGATGTCAGAAAGATAGAATAGATTAGTACTTAAAATTTTTATCATACTTATGAATTCTCACCTTGATTCATAGTGAAAAATAATCAAGGTTGAAGAAGCTCCTCGATCAATATGCTTCATGAGATCCAGATGTGCAGATCCTCTACTCACGTGCATGCCAAACACCATAGGAGCGAGGGATGAACTCTTTATTTAGAGAGGAAGGAGAAGTATCTTTGAGATCTAATCTGAAGGCTTTGGAGCAGCTCACACTGAAAGAATAGTGCCCTATAAGCCAATTGTATGGGGATGCGAAGGGATTTTTTTTTTATTTTCTTCCTACTCATTTACATGACATTAGTTATTTTATTTATAAGGTATTATGTTTTATCATTTACTGCATCATAATTTTATAATTATGATAAATCTCATAGATTAGGACAATGATTTTAGGGTCATGAAGAGATCATGCCAGTGAGATCTAAAATCTTGATAGCCCCAATCTAAAATATTCTCAATCATTGGATCATTAAGTTGGAGATTGATGATACTGGTAAGATTGGTACATCCTATGTATGCTCGATAGAGAGGATGGTTGATCTCACAATCACATGTGTGGTGACACTAATACAAGGATGTAGGTGCTCATTAGAGAATGAGTTCACTGAACTGACCTGTATAAAGAACATCTAATGGAGCCTTACAGTATGTCAATAGATAGTTCTCTAGTGGAAGTGGTGCATATGATCTTTTGACCTGAGATCATCATGGTACCTTATGTACATTGATCCTTATTTTGGTTTTTTTTTAACACACCACTTTGAAATATGTGTGGGATATTCTAGGTATAGTGAAGTGTGTATGGAGGTTATGAGTGGTCAACAAAAAATCGATCACTCCTTATAGGAGGAGAGAACATCCTATGTAATCTCATAAGATGATGACTCTGAGAGTCTCTGACCAAAACAAAGATGAACAGTAAAAAAAATTTCTTCTGGTTCATCAATCAAGTCATTATCATCAAATTGAGATACATATGGATAGGTATTTGGGTTTGACATATTTTCATACCCATGGTCTTTTCAGGATGTTGTGTGATCGAAGGATTAAATTTCATGGTAACTCACCATGGAAGGATAATTTTGGTATTTTCATCAAATTTTAAATCTTTTGGATAGTTATGACACATTGCTAGATATCAATCTTGACTTGTGGACTCATCAAAATTAAAAGAATTTAATTCAAGAATCAATTAGGAAGAGTCTTAGTTGATTGGGACTCTTAAGCTGACCTAATCCAATCAGATTAGGGTTATGTCAAGAGTCTGTGTCCACTACTGGCTAGATTTGAAATCCAATGGGTCACATACAATAGAGATTTGATTTTAGTCTAATCTATTTGAATTTATTATAAATTCAATAGGTTAATTGAATTGCTAGCACATGAATTAACCCAAGTTTCCAATTGGATTCAATGCAAATGTGTTTGTGCTAACCCTTTACTTGCTGTCTTGACCTAATGTGATTGGGTTTGAACCATCTAATTGTTAGGTGATTTATCTAATTTTTAATGAAAGAGTTTCATGTGGATAAACCTTCTCCATGCCATTCACCATGCAAGAAAAAATAATCCATGCACCATTTATTTTGGTGTTAAGAAGGAAGAGTCCTTCTTAATGAGGTATCTTAAATTTCTTACCAACTTTCATGTGTTCCTTTTAATTCCTCGTGTCATGGGATGGCATTTGGGATTATGGACGCAGATGAGAAAGAGGAGTCCTTCTTTTGGAAGAAAATTGAATGCCACAAATAAATGGGATGCCACATTTATTTTTGGCGTTAAAGAAGAGAAGTCCTTCTCTTTTACTTCTCTTAAATTCCTTACCATTTATTCCACGCATTTCCAATTTCATCGTGTCATGAGATGGCTCTTTGAATTATGGGCATAGAAGAGAAGGAAGAGTCCTTCTCTGGCAAGGAGTTTAAATACCAAATAAATTGGGACACCCTTTCATATATGCATTGAGCTTTTAGAAGAGTCCTTAATGTTATGGACTCTTGAATTCTCATGCGCTCCCTTAATTTCACGCACCATGAGATGGCATTCAGATTTTTTTATGCAGAAGAAGAGTCCTTCTACAGATAAAACACTTCTTATTCCATGCCTTGTACTTGGGTTTCTATGTTGAAAAAATTAATTTCACCATGTAAGAATTAAGGGATGCCAAGAGTTGGCACCCCTTGAAAAAATATGTGGTGCCCCTTCATATCTTATATAAGGGGCATCCCATATGGCATAAAATCTGATCCAAGAGTGGTTTAGGTGTGGGATTAGATGAGGATAAGTTAGAAAAAATCTGAAGTGAAAAAGAAATGGAAAAGAGAAAGAAAAATAAAAAAGAAGGGAAGAGAGAAAATGGAAAGCATAAGATGCTTGTCCAAAAATCAGATTGTTCACGTATTGAACATATAATCTGATTTGTGTGTGGTGAGATATTTTAAGGAAGAGTTTCTAAAGAGGTATGAGTGGAGGTCATAAATATTGGAAAATATATCCTAAAGCCTATCATCTAAGTGGTAGATGACTGGAATTAGTATATGAATTATCTAATAATAATAGTTATTTGGTAGGTTCATCATAAAAGAACTATCTTCCTTAAATAAACTCTTAAATTATGATGAAGTCCTTAGAACCACAATCAATCAATAAAGGAGGATTTATCGGATGGTTGTTAAATTGTTCACGATCAAATGATAAGTTATTAACAAGGACGATAACTTATCAAGTGTAGGTCGCTGTATATCATATACGTTGGTTGTCCTCGTAACCAAGTGGTGAGAGATACTGGTATGGCATCCAGATGAGATGTAGGAGTACATCTACATTGAACATGACTAATGTAACACTCTACTGTCAAGAGTAGTTAGCTAAGGTGAATGGGTATAGGTGTCCCTCCGACTTAAGATCACCACGGTGACTTGCAAGCAACTCACTATGCTTTGGTGTCGGACTGTCTGTATTTTTAATATAGGTTCGAAAGATTTTTGGATATAGTCAAGTACTTATGAAGTCGGTGTATGAGTCAAGATAGGATTGACCACTCCTGATTAACTTCAAGAAGAGAATGTCTCGCTGTGTTCCAATTTAGCAAAACCTAGGCCTGGATAATCCTCGTGAGGAGTCACAGGATTTGCAAAATTTTGAGACACAATAGAGTGACTTATATGAGTGATTGACAGTATACTCAAAGTTTTCTTGAGCATTATTGGTCAAAAAGATAAATTATATGATAACCATGGGTCAGGGTTCTTAGAATGTTGCTTTGTATATATTCGACCTATCTGGACGTCGGGAACCATTGCTAGATGGTTACTTCGACCGGTACATGAATTTATTTTTATGCTACCAGCTTAGGTTTGAATCTATAGGGTCACACACATAAGAAGAGGTTGTAACCTAATCAGATAGTTAATCAACGATTGAGAATCGTTCAAAGGTTAAACGATCAATGTGATTGATGTTTGACCTAATGCAAGTGTTGCAAGAGAATCAATTAGCAATTAGATTGCTAATAGGCTCAATCTGATTGAGCAATTAGGTTGAGATCAAGTATAATTGAATTTGATTCAATTAGAATTAGTTTGAATTTAATTAGATTAAGTCTAATTGATTTATTGGATAAGCCAGTTGCAAGGGAGAACAAGTCCCTGTTCGACTAGGACTTGTATGCACCTAATTCTTAATTAAGTTAAAATTTAAATTTAAATTAAATATGATTTAATTTAATTAAATTAGATTTTTAGTTAGACTAGAATCATCATTAATTAGGTTACAATTAATTTGGATTGGGTTCAAAGAACTTGACCTAGTCTACATAAGAATCCCAAGTTAGACTAGGACTCTATCTTCTCCCTTGCACCACCTAAGAAATCTCAAGCCCATGTCCACTAATTAATTTTTAGATACTTTTCTATGATATCCACATCTAAGGAATGTTATCTCACACTACTTATTCTAAAGATTTGAATTAGATTTGATTTGATTCAATATGAAAAGAGATTTGGCTAATTATGGAAAGTGGTTTAGGTTTATCCTTTTGTTTGAAAGAGTCCCTCTTCACAAGGACTCTTCCCTCCTCTCTTGTGCCAACTTCCTCCATCCTAATCCCTTCTTTTTGTTGCCCCTTTTATGGTTATTTTCATGCTCTCCACGAAATTTATGAGGCAAGGGGCGTCCAAGAGTTGGACGCCCCATGGACTCCTTGTTGATTAGGTCTTTTGACCTAATCTGCCATATATAAAGTTGCCGCCCCATATGAGATAAGATAGGCTATCAAAAATTGGTGAAAATAGATAGAAAAACTAGAGGAAAAAGAGGATGGCATGGGTGGTTTGAGGTGCCAAAATCCTTGGAGGAGAGTCTTCAATCAAGAGATCAAAGGTTGATATCTTGTAGAGAAAAAGGTAAGAGAAAAGATTATCTTCTCTCATTATTTTTTCTTTCATATTATTCTTTCTTTGTTTTTTGTGTTTTTTATGTGATAAAATCTGAGGGAGAAATAGGATAGAATGGGTGATTTGAGGCATCAAATTCTTTAGAGAAGAGTCTTCTATCAAGAGATCAAAAGTTGATGTCTTGTAGAAACAAAAGGTAAGAGAGAAGATGTTTTTCTCTTATTATTTTTCTTTTCAGTTTATTTTCTCTTTATTTTATATTTTTATGTGATAAAAATTTGAGAGAGAAAGAGGGATGGTATGGTGGATTCATGCTCCAATGAGTTGGGGCATGCTGATCTTATTTTGGACATGATCTGATCATGTTCTGATGAGAGAAGAAGAAAAGAAGGTCTTTTCTTAAGGTTTCTTTTAGAACCCTTCTTCTCCATAAATCATGAGATTTTTTTATGAGAAAAATCAGACATCATAAGATCTAGAAGTTAGAGAAATATCTAGAGAAGAAGGTCTTCTCATGTCCTAGCACAGAGATGTTCTCAGGACATCAATCATTGACGTACTGAAAGAGAAGAACTATCTTCTCTTAGGACTTTTTCTTTTATATTATTATTTTTGATTTTAAGAAGATCAAAAGGTTTGACTTCTTCTTTATTCCTTCTCATATTCTTCATCTCTTAGAATATCCAAGAGATTCAAAGAATATTTTTTAGATTAACTATCTGGAGGGATCTACAAGAAGCTAGCACTTCGAGCGGATCTTCGTTCGACGAACCTTCGATTTTGTTGCAGCCTCGTGTGGATTACCTGTAGAGGTCGAACGTGTGTGTGGCTCTAAAAGCAACAAAAAAAATCAACTGTGAAGTTCTCGACCCGCATGAAGGTAAGAGATCTGATCTCTTCTCTTATTTAGATGTGATCTAGGTTTTAGATCTAAAACTATTTTAGATCTAGGATATTGATTTGATCAATACCAAAGCTTTTATTTTCTAATTTATAAATATAATATGACATATTATAGATTCTAATTATAGGATTTAGTAATTTGATTACATGCATTTATAGATTAAATTATTTAATTTACATATTTCGCTGCATTATATTTCAAAAATATTTTAAAATTCATGCATGAAACCCTGCACCTTTTCTAATAGTGGTATCAGAGCATCCAGATTCTTTTATAACATGTTCACAATTATATTAAAATAAATCTAAAAAGTAAAATAATGATCGCACGGACTATAGGTTGTTCTGCTGTAAGGTTTACCCCTTATAGTGTAAAGGTTGTCCTGGTACATTGCGATCTAGAAAATTTAAAAGAGTTGAAATAAATCTGATCATGAATATTTTAGATTAGGTTTATTTCATTTCATAAAATTTTATGTAATATACATAGATTAAAATCAGTCAAGAACAGGATCTTGTGAAGGTTCTGTTTGCTTATCGGGCTAGCTCGACCAGCAATCCAGTTTGACTGAAAAGTTGGCTCAATTATTTTTCTGACTGATTTTAATTGTTAGTATTTGTTAGTGAAATAAGCCAACCCATTTTTGAAATGAGTCAACCTATTTAGTGAAACAACACTAAATTATATTAAATCTTTCAAAAGTTGAAAATGGTTTTCAAAATGCCGAACCCCAACCCTCTACCATAAACTTAATTAAAAGAATTAAGTGATTGTTTAGGATCTAGATTTGTGATTTAAAGATCCTAAGATAATTTCATAAAACATGGGTTAAAGGGTAATGGGTTAGCTTTGATCAGGTCATTAACTGGGTTAGACCTAGGGTTAGATTAAATATGGACTAAGTTAAGAAAATGATCAAACCTAATTAAAAGTTAATTAGGATTAGATCATTTCTATAGATCACTTCAATAGTTATAGTTGATCAAAGTCTATATATCTAATAAATGAACACTAATCGTGGCTCAACAGCTGAGCCCGAATCTTTAGGCAAACCAAATCAAAACTAATAAACCAGTTGGTGTCTAAGGTAAACCTGACTGGTGGTTTTTAACTGGGAGCTCGCTTACCTTACCATTTCTGATGGTGTCTAAGGCAAGCTTTGGCAAACCCTCCCACTGATCATACTTACCTGGTCAATGTGGTTAATCAGGTCTTGATTAGGTTGCTCATTGATTCATGCTAACCCATGTCACATAGGAAATCAGTGAGTCTGATTTCATTCAGTGAGACTGATCTAGGTGCCCATGGATCAAATTTGATCCTAGTCCTTGTTAATGACTTGAGAAGTCAGTGGAAGGACTTGACTTGGTGAAGTCAATGGGAGCAAATTGATCTATGTCCTTTCTATCCTTAAATCACTAATAATTTTAAATTTTTTAAAATTATTAGGTCCTTAAAATGACAAAGTTATGGAGATAACTGAGTCATAGCCTCCCATTAAGGTGTTTGATAATGAGTCCATTAACTCAATAATCATTGCAGACCCAAAGGCCTGGTGCTTGTTGACTAATAGAATTATCACTCATCATATGACGACTTAGAAGTATCTCTCTAATGGTGGTTAGGTGAGCCAACCAAAGTTGGACTTAATCATTCGTTGGTTAGATGCACAAAGTATGGTCATGTTAATGGTTGGACCTAACCGGATCCTTACAGTGAAGGCCAAAGTCTACTGATCAGGTTTTTGGGGCAAAATTAAATTACTAGAAGTTGTATGGAGAAATAATTGATTAATGAACCTACCCATAGATGCAGATGGGTTGGCCGACCAAAGTCGGGTTTGTGTGTAGTCTATGTGGATTCTAGTACCTACTAAAAAATTAAAATAATTTTTCAAATTGAAGGTAGAGACTACCAATTTGAACAAAATAGTGGGAGAACCTTGAGACTAAAGTTCAAGTCTCTAGGCTTAAAATAATTCATATACATTAGGTCATTGTTCTTTTTTCTCAAAATAAGGTTAAACCTTAATTGCTCCAATCGCTGTTAGATAGTGATGACTTATGGGACCCAACTTCGTTAATTAGTATCGAAAGTTAAATTTGGTTCAACAGTATGAATGGGTTCGTATTGGGGCTTCTTAGTTCAATCAAAATAATTAGTCCAAAATTGATCTAAATCAGGCATGTTGCTTCTACTGTCAGAAGTAGGATCATAGGAAGAAGAATTGTCTTGCTTCCCTTGACCATAATAGGTTGAACAAGAGAAAGGAGCAAGAGTTGCTCATCAAGGATGTTATATGATAACACCTTAAAGTTTCTCTATGTAGTTCTACTACCTAGGTATTAGATACCGATGGTCTTATGCAATTTATTGCTGAGACTACAAGTAAGTGAAATATTGAAAATTGTGAGAAATTTTTGAATGCTAGGGATGGAAGTCTTATTCCAACTCTAACTTTAGGAATTGTAGAGCTTATTTTTAAATATTGTCATTTAGAGTAATTGTTACTATTGTCCATTGTTTATGATGAATGTAATCTTTGTTGGCCTTTTGGCCAAAGATGATCATCATTCATTAATAAAGGAAGATTATTGTGATATTATTATGAATAATGTTACAATAATACATGGACAAGAAGAAATGACATTTAACATTTACACAGCCTATTAAGTGTAATGTATACACCCAAGTTAGAACTCTTCGATCAGATCGAGGAGGCGAATACTTATCCAGTGAGTTTGTGACATATCTAGGAGAGAATTGGATTCTCTCTCAGTGGATTTTTTTTCAAAACAAAGTGTATTTGAAAGGAGAATTTAAACTTTGTTAGACATGGTTCAATCCACAATAGGGTTCACTTCTCTACTTGTTTCAAGATTATGCTCTTGTGTGATTACCTATTTTACTCTGAAAATATACTGAGTAAATCTGTTGTGCAGATTCTATATGAGATATGGAACGGGCATAGATCTAGACTCTCTCACTTTTGGGTTTGGAGTTGATCGGCCTATGTCAAAGGTTTGCATATAGATAAACTTGGTTCTTGGTCCAATAGGTGTTTAAGGGTTACTAGTTCTATAATGCTGAAGAACATAAGATGCTCATCAGCAATAGGGCATTCCTTTTAGAAAGGAGTTCCTTAGAGAAGGAACTGATGCCTATCAAGTTGAACTTGGAAGTTTGATTGGTAGAAAATGAACCGACATAATCTAGTAAACCTACAAAACCAGATTTGATTATATCAAACTCGAAGCCCATTAAAGTAACACCTTTAAGGAGATCTGGTAGAGTACTGCGTTAGCCGGACAGACACTTCAGTGTCTAGGTCTGGGACGGCGATCCTGTTGAGCTTGATGAGATAAACAAGGATCCGATCACCTATAGGGATGCAATGCAGTGGTCTAACTCTGAGAAGTGGCTTGGAGCCATTAAATCTAAATTGAAGTCCATGAAAATCAATAGTGTATGGACACTAGATGATTTACCTGAAGGGATAAAACCTATTGGATGTGAATAATTTTTTCAAAAAGATCAGAGTAGCGCAGACGGGAAGGTGGAGACCTATAAAGCCCGTTTTGCTATTATCCCAGAGTTGGAACACACATTTTGAACATATGTCTTTGTTATGAATAAAGAGAGGAACCCTGCATTTATAAGTGGGCAAAATATTCTGTAGTGTTATTCCTTGTGTTGTCTGTGGATTAAATTCTCTTAGTCGGGAATGGCATTCCAGCATTACAAAGAATAAATATTTGGGTGTCATCTAATTTCTCCATGTTCAAGATCAGATATGGTATATTCACTAATTATAGTGAGCAGATACCAGTCTGATCTAAGTAAGAACCACTGAAAGATTGTATAGACAATCCTTAAGTATTTGGAAAATACTAAAGTCCAGTGACTCAAATATGAAAATATTGACTTTAAACATGTGGATGTTTCAATTTCAGTAAGATCAAGATGACAACAAGAAAGTGTCGGATCATACTCTAATTATAGGAGCAATCTGCTGGAAAGGTTCCAAGCAGGATACTTTAGCCTACTCAGTTAGTAATGTAGAGTACATCGTAGCATATGATGCTGTCATGTAATTGCTGAGCTTCATTAGCAGGTTGGGAGTGGCACTCTCCACTGATGGTCCAGTCCTATCGTAGTACTGGAGCCATAAATCTGGCTAAAAAACTAAAGGACCAGCATATTCTGTATCGCTATCACTTTTGATTTTAGATCAGGGGGTCATCGATCTTTGGAAGATCGATGATAAAGGAGAACTTGATCGACCTATTTGCTAAGGCCTCGGAACTAAGAAGTTCTACGAACTCAAGTAGAAGATTGGATATTTGATATCATTCTGATTGGCTTTAGTACAAGTGGGAGTTGTTGGGAAATGTGTCCTAAAGCCTATCATCTAAGTGGTAGATGACTGGAATTAGTATATGAATTATCTAATAATAATAGTTATTTGGTAGGTTCATCATAAAAGAACTATCTTCCTTAAATAAACTCCTAAATTATGATGAAGTCCTTAGAACCACAATCAATTGATAAAGGAGGATTTATCGGATGGTTCTTAAATTGTTCACGATCAAATGATAAGTTATTAACAAGGACGATAACTTATCAAGTGTAGGTCGCTATATGCCATATGCATTGGTTGTCCTCGTAATCAAGTGGTGTGGAGACACTGGTATGGCATTCAAGTGAGATGTAGGAGTACATCTATATTGAACGTGACCAATGTAATACTCTACAGTCAAGAGTAGTTAGCTAAGGCCAATGGGTATAAATGTCCCTCCGACCTGAGATCACCACGGTGACTTACAAGCAACTCACTGTGCTTTGGTGCCAGACTGCTTGTATTTTTAATATAGGTTTGCAAGATTTTTGGATACAGTCAAGTACTTATGAAGTCAGTGTATGAGACAAGATGGGATTGACCACTCTTGATTAACTTCAGAAGAGAATGTCTCACGTGCTCCAATTTAGCAAAACCTAGGCCTAGGTAATTTTCTTGAGGAGTCATGAGATTTGTAAAATTTTGAGACACAATAGAGATGACTTATATGAGTGATTGACAGCATACTCAAAGTCATCTTGAGTATTATTGGTCAAAAAGATGAATTATATGGTAACCATGGGTTAGGGTTCTTAGAATGTTGCTTTGCATACATTCGACCTATCTGGACGTCGGGAACCATTGCTAGATGGTTACTTCGACTGGTATAGGAATTAGTTTCTATACTACCGACTTAGGTTCGAATCTATAGGGTCACACACATAATAGGTTGTAACCTAATCAGATGGTTAATCGATGATTGAGAATCGTTCAAAGGTTAAACGATCAATGTGATTGATGTTTGACCTAATGCAAGTGTTGCAGAAGGATCAATTAGCAATTGAATTGCTAATAGGCTCAATCTAATTGAGCAATTGGATTGAGATCAAGTGTAATTAAATTTGATTTAATTAGAATTAGTTTAGATTTAATTAGATTAAGTCTAATTGATTTATTGGATAAGCCAGTTGCAAGGGAGAACAAATCTCTGTTCGACTAGGACTTGTATGCACCTAATTCCTAATTAAGTTAGGATTTAAATTAAAATTAAATATGATTTAATCTAATTTAATTGAACTTCTAGTTAGACTAGAATCATCATTAATTAGGTTACAATTAATTTGGATTGGGTTCAAAGAACTTGACCTAGTCTACATAAGAATCCTAGTTAGACTAGGACTCTATCTTCTCTCTTGCGCCACCTAAGAAATCTCAAGCCCATGCCCATTAATTAATTTTTAGATATTTTTCTATGATATCCACATCCAAATAATGTTATCTCACACCACTTATTCTAAATATTTGAATCAAATTTGATTTGATTCAATATGGAAAGAGACTTGGCTAATTATGGAAAGTGGTTTAGGTTTATCCTTTTGTTTGAAAGAGTCTCTCTTCACAAGGACTCTTTCCTCCTCTCATGCGCCAACTTCCTCCATCCTTATCCCTTCATTTTGTCACCCCTTTTATGGTTATTTTCATACTCTCCATGAAATTTATGAGGCAAGGGGCGTCCAAGAGTTGGACGCCCCATGGACTCCTTGTTGATTAGGTCTTTTGACCTAATCTGCCATATATAAAGTTGCCCCCCATATGAGATGAGATAGGCAGTCAAAAATTGGTGAAAAATAGATAGAAAAACTAGAGGAAAAAGAGAATGACATGGGTTATTTGAGGTGCCAAAATCCTTGGCAGAGAGTCTTCAATCAAAAGATCAAAGGTTGATATCTTGTAGAGAAAAAGGTAAGAGAAAAGATTATCTTCTCTCATTATTTTTCTTTCATATTATTCTCTCTTTATTTTTTATATTTTTTATGTGATAAAATCTAAGAGAGAAAGAGGATGGAATGGGTTATTTGAGGTATCAAATTCCTTGGAGAAGAGTCTTCTATCAAGAGATCAAAAGTTGATGTCTTGTAGAAACAAATGGTAAAAGAGAAGATGTTTTTCTCTTATTATTTTTTTTTAGTTTATTTTCTCTTTATTTTATATTTTTATGTGATAAAAATTTGAGAGAGAAAGAGGGATGGCATGATAGATTCATGCTCCAATGAGTTGGGGCATGGTGATCTTATTTTGGACATGATCTGATCTTGTTCTGATGAGAGAAGAAGAAGAAAAGAAGGTCTTTTCTTAAGGTTTCTTTTAGAACCCTTCTTCTCTAGTAATCATGAGATTTTTCTATGAGAAAAATCAGACATCATAAGATCTAAAAGTTAGAAAAATATCTAGAGAAGAAGGTCTTCTCATGTCCTAGCACAGAGATGTTCTCAGGACATCAATCATTGATGTACTAAAAGAGAAGAACTGTCTTCTCTTAGGACTTTTTCTTTTATATTATTATTTCTAATTTTAGGGAGATCAAAAGGTTTGACTTCTCTCTTATTCTTTCTCATATTCTTCATCTCTTGGAATGTCCAAGAGATCTGAAGAATATTTTTTACATTAACCATCCGGAGGGATCTGCAAGAAGCTAGCACTTCGAGTGGATCTTCGTTCGACGAATCTTTGATTTTGTTGATTTCTTATGTGGATCACCTGTAGAGGTCGGATGCATGTGTGGCTCCAAAGATAATAAAAAAAATCAATCGTGGAGTTCTCGACCCACATGAAGGTAAGAGATCTGATTTCTTCTCTTATCTAGATGTGATCTAGGTTTTAGATCCAAAACTATTTTAGATCTGGGGTATTGATTTGATCAATACCAAAACTTTTATTTTCTGATTTACAAATATAATATGACATATTATAGATCCTAATTGTAGGGTTTAGTAATCTGATTACATGCATTTGTAGATTAAATTATTTAATTTATATGTTCTACTGCATTATACTTCAAAAATATTTTGAAATTCATGCATAAAATCTTGTATTTTTTTCAACAATAAAGGCATAAAAGTGGTGGTGCAACTCATTCTTGTGAAGAATGATCGACAGTGCACTTAGGAAGAAGGCTGCAGCACCATGTCAAATTGGAAAGGGCTCTGATCAATCCTGTATGGATCACCATTGGAGGACTTCTACTTTAGAGTCTCATGGAGATCTCATGATTATCATTTTGTGATCTTCATATTGGTATATGACATCTGATCCCTTGCTGTTATACATGCTCAAGTTATTTGATTGCAATCATCAACGTGTTCTTAGGATTTTTGTGTTCCGGTAGTCTAGTTTAATTGTTAAATTTATTTTTAATTATTGATTGTATATAAAATTTTTAAAATTTATATTTTGCTAAATTATTGAAATTCAACAGTGTTACCAAAGCTACTCTTGATTGATTCAATCAAATTTTATATTATTTTTGTGATATGGATTAGATCCAATTCAAACTATGTCAAAATCAGATTTTCTGATTGATGTTTTATTGATGTTCTTGATACATTTTTAAAAATGATAAATGTTATCAATCCATGATCAAACCTTGAAAATAAAATTCCATGGTCTTTACACCTATGTGATAAGTTTAAGATTAGATCCCATAATCTAATTTTTGATGGAATCGAAATCCAGAGCATGTGATGTGCGGAGCTTTAGAGTGCTACATATAGATATACATTGCTAAGATTTAGGATTTTTATATTTGATGCATTCATCTAAAATTCAAGGGCCGACCACCATGTTATTGGGCACTCATTATTGTGGGTCAACCATCTTGGTTATTGCCTGAGATATGAGTGGAGCTAGAAAAATATGGTCATGGAAATGAAGCATCAGACATGGATTAGAGTTTTTGTCGGTGGACTTGTTTAACTATAATTTGTTGATCTAAAGTATTTAGAATTAATGATTATAGATTAAATCAAAACTCACAGTTCTATTTTGATTAGAAAATATGTTTAATTTAGTTTAATCAAATTATCATTTATCTAATTAGATTAGGGTTTGAGTCATGATTGACCGAATCTATGCTAACCTAATTGGATTAAGGTTAACCTAAAAATTGATCAATCCAACTCAAATGGATGATAAATGATTGACTTTAAATTAAACTTTGGGTCAAGTGTTGAACTCAAATCAAAAACCCTAGTTGGGTCTTATGACCATAAATTTAAACATCTTAATTGGCATATGTATGAATGATATCATAATGAAAATAACATGAGTAGTTTGTTATAATATTTTATAATTATTATAAAAATATATATTGTATGGTTATAGACTATGGAACATCCATGTGATGGATGTATGCATGAATACTTTCCTATTGACTGATTATATAAATACATCTGCAAGAGTTGCAATAGGGACTGGGTGCCCCTGATGTATTGTATTATGATCTGAATATTTTTTTTATATGTTTCTAACTATTAAATGAGATTTTTATATGTTGATATAAAATTATAGAAAAAAAATTATTTAAGAATAGATAGAAATTATTTCTTTCTATTTTTAAATAAAGATTAAGCATTCATGGAAGTCTTTATGGAGATAAAGACTGGAGTACCAATCATTTGTAGACCAAAGGTGCATTAAGATTGACCATGAGATGGTTTAATCAATGATGCATCTAGGGTTAGACCCATAGATTATCCTGTGGCTTGGATGATTTTTCTGAAGTCCATAACCATTAGGTTTTCTTTTTATGCTTTTACTTGCTGGTAGTTAGGAATAAGAATTTAAATTGCATATGATGTATGTATATGTTTAGGATGTGCATGAGACCTAAGTCTCTCATATAAATTATATTAAGTCATAATGGTGAAGTGTTAAGAACACTACCCATGTCTTCCTTCATGCTAAACTAGTATTATGTCAAGAACCATAGTAGGTTTGTTGTGCTATCCACAAGACTTACTGTGGGGACTAATTTGATACTGTCTTGGTGTATAATGAAGCTAATTATATTTAGCTCATACTAGGTCAATAGAGTATGTCAAAAAACTATAGTAAGTTTGTTATGCTATCTATAAGACTTGCTATAGTAGTTGGTATGAAGTTGACTTAGTGATGCTTATGGCATATTTAGGTAGTACTACCTTATTATGCTATCCACAAGGATAGTATTATTCAAATATGACCATATAGGATTGAAAGATATGACTTAACTAAAATACTATAGTTTGTTGTGCTATCCACAAGGCTATAAGTATTTTAGAGGTAAAAGTTAATATTGAGAGTTACATGAGATGCAATTGGTAAAGATTTGCCACCTTTGAACTCATAGGAGCTTGTTGTGCTATCCACAAGATTTTTTATGAGGAATTGAGATCTCAACCCCACTAAGAAACTTGATGATAGGTTTTTCATTTTCATACTTGAGGGCTATGAAATTTATTAAAATAGTGGGAGACATAACTAGATAAAAATCTCATCTAAATTGTGCGTGTCATCATGAGTAGTCTTTTTTTATGTTCTTATATACACATTTGTATCTTCACTATCATGACTTAGAATATTTTTAAATTGATTGAACTTTATGGAATGGTTGAGAAAATGAAAGTGAAGAATGTCTTCACTAAGGATATCTAATTTCATATACAACAATGATGAGCATTAGAAATAAATTGCAAGAGCTGTCTTGCAAATGTAAAGCAATAGCAGAATACAAAGTTATATTTGCTAATAATTTGTATATGATACAAACTAATTATCATTGAGTGTTTCAGCCTTAAAATTTTGCGTATGTGAGATCTTATATAGGTTCCACTTAGGCAAAGTATTGCTGGACCTATAAAGCTGAAGTGAGGTGACTACTTATCTTTGGCACTGATAGATAGTCCATTCATGCTGAGGCTGTAGGAACCAATATAACCTTCTGGCAAGATTTAGAAACTAGTAGATCATTGTAATATGCCTGAATTTATTAGAAACATTATTTCAAATCTTTGCTATTATTACATGATTTTGAAATTAATGTAAACAGTAAAAGTTACTCTCATTTCGATAAATTTTAGGACTATGATCCTATGTTTCTATCACTCAATGATATTGTTCTTCAAGTTAACGGGAACAAGTAATGAATATGTGATGGTCACATATCTTTGGTATTGCCAAGTTGGCCATTTTTGTGAGTCAAAAATAAACAAGTAATACAAAGAAGAGTTTTTTGTCTGTATGATTTTGAATCACATAGAACTTGTAAATCTTGTTTCATGGATAAAATGAACAAGATCCCATTTATTGGATATGGGAAAAGGCGTGAGTAAATTATTAGGTCTTGAATATATAGATGTTCGAAGATTAATAATATCTCAACCCAAAAATAGATATTTCATATGAGATATGGTGTGTTCCTTAAATTTACTTCACAAATTTTATTATCTCATTCTGAAAAAATATCCTAGAAGTTGCTATATATGTTTTGAATTAGATATCATAAAAATCTGTTGTTAGCACCCATATGAGATATAAAAAGGCAAAAGGCAGGTTGCCCAACTTATGTGAACAGAGTTGGTGTACATAAGTTTGTGCTAGATTAGATTTTGTATAAGTTTATATTATCCTAAGAGTAGTTTATGATACTATTTCTTCCACCTTACTGGACAAAAGGTGTTTTGTCAGTAGGTATGCCACTTTTTAGGGAAAAAAAAATTTAAAAAGAGATAGTGGGAGGATAATTGAACTTGAGAAGTTCAAAACCTATAAACTATCCCATCATAATCTGTGGAGTGTTCATAAGTTGATCCTCAACCAAATATGCTCATTGATGAGGCACAATCATGAAACGTGCCTCTTCACTGAAGGTCAATTTGAGTGTGTAATGTACCACTCAAATATGAGTTTGTCATTAAGAATGATGATACACCATACATCATTGAGAACGACGTTTTCTTGACCTATTCGGAGAGAGTCATGAGTAGAGACTCTGATAGTTGCTTTGAAACCATGACATCCAAAATGAACTCCCTATACATCAACCAAGTATGGACTATAATTGAAGTACCTATGGGTATGACCCAACGGGTTGCTAATAGGAATGTCTATCTGGATTTTTGCTTTTGCCACACACCATCTAGAGAGTTTGTCTCTAGTGAGAGGGCAAATACATTTATGGATTCAAGCAGGTATTAAGGAGATGGTACTTCTATTTTTTATGAGATAATCAAAATATTTGACTTTATCAAAATATAGATGAACCAACATATAAGTAAGAAGATAGGTGGAAGTCTCCCTAACTTTTTGATAATGTATATGAGTGACATACAGCATATTGGAAAGGTAGTCCTGATATTGCACTCGATCAATGATATACTTATCACAAAATTTTTTATGAAAAAAGACTTGGATTAAGCATCCAATATACTAGGCATCTATAGGGATAGATGTAAGTAGATGCTAGGCTTGTCCTAGTCTAGGTACATGAAATTTATGTTGAAGGTATTCAACATGAATGAATGTAAAGGAGTTTACTTATCCATGTATTCAATGTACCTAGCCTGATGTGATTTATGCTTTATGCATAATCATAGATTTCAGGCAGATCCATGATAGGATCTTTTAAAAATCATTAAAAGAGTTCTCAAAGTACTTGAGAAGTACTAGAGAGGCAGTGAATTGAAAGAGTTTCAAACAGCAAACTATATTTGACTCAGTTAATTATTGTTATGAAAGGTTGCTAGGAAAAGTTGCCAGATGAAAGGTTCATCATTGAGTTGGGTGTGATCTCACTAGGTACCCATGCACATCTTTGGCACTTTCACCTCATTCATGATTTGATCATAAAATGAGTTCATATAAAGAACAGTATAATAGGACCAATTCACTAAACCTTACACAGCAGCAGTGTGTTCACCACCTGATTACGTGGGTATCAAGTACAGGGGCGATTGGCTTTAATACAAGTGGGAGATTGAAAGAATAGTGCCCTACAAGTCAATCACATGAAAATACGAAGGGACTTTTTTTTTATTTTCTTCCTACTTATTTGCATGACATTAGTTATTTTGTTTATGAGGTATTATATTTTATCATTTACTGCATCATATTTTTATGATTATGATAAACCCCATAAATTAGGGCAATGATTTTAGAGCCATGATGAGATCATACCAGTGAGACTTAAAATCTTAATAGTCCCAATCTAAAATATTTTCAGTCGTTGGATCATCGAGTTGGAGATCGATGATATCGATAAGATTGGTACATCCTATGTATGCTTGATGGAGAGGGTGGTTGATCTCACATCACTTGTGTGGTGACACTAATACAAAGATGTAGGTGCTCATTAGAGAATGAGTTCACTGAACTGATCCATATGAAGAACATCTGATGGAGTCTTATAGTATGTCAACAGATGGTTCTCAGTGGCAGTGATGCATGTGATCCTTTGACCTGAGATCATCATGGTACCTTGTGTACATAGACCCTTACTTTGGTTTATTCCCTAGCACACCACTTTGAGATGTATGTGGGATATTTTGGGTATAGTGAAGTGTGCATGGATGTTGTGAGTGATCAACAAAGAATCGATCACTCTTTATAGGAGGAGAGAACATCCTATGTGATCACTTTGAGAGTCTCTAGCTATAGTAAGGATGAACAGTAGAAAATATTTCTATTGGTTCATCAATCAAGTGATCATCATCAGATCAAGAAATATATGGATAGGTATTTGGGTTTGACATATTTCCATACCCACAGTAACTCACCACGGAAGGATTGAATTACACAGTAACTCACCACGAAATGATAATTTTGGTATTTTTATCAAATTTTAAATTTTTCAGATAGTCATGATACATTGCTAGACATTAATCTTGATTATAGACTTATTAAAATTAAAAGAGTTTAATTCAAGAATCAATTAGGAAGAGTCCTAGTTGATTGGGACTCTTGAACTGATCTAATCCAATCAGATTAGAATTACGTCAAGAGTTTGAATCCACTGCTGGCTAGATTTAGAATCCAATGGATTACACACAATAAAATTTGGTCTTGCTCTAATCTATTTGGATTTATTGTAAATCCAATGGGTTAATTGAATTGCTAGCACATGAATTAATCCATGTTTGTGTGGGAATTTTAGTGCAGGGGTAAAATGATAATTTTAAAACTTTTTCAAAATTATAATTTTACAGTGAAAATTATTAATTAATCTAATTAATTAACATGTATTAACTCTACATAAGATCTAAATATGATATATATAGCATGCATTTAAATTTAAATTTTAAATTTCTACAGTAAATAATTTACTGTTATGAGTTCAGAACACATTACCTTCATGCTCGCTGCAGTCTGATATCGTCGAAAAGGTTTGATCATTGCAATATAGCCAAATAGTATGTCTGGCCTCTGTGGATCATCCACACGAAGCTCTCGATCTGATCGGCTCCTCACGAATGCTAGTTCATTGCAGAACCCTTTCGATGGCTGATGCTGATCGAACCCCTTCGATCAATGTCTGTCATTCTTTGAATGCTCTGAATTGTCAGCAGAGATAGTAGAGAGATTGATGAAGCTCTCCCTAAAGTTTGGTGGGCTCATGATAGTCGTAGCTCACCTTCTCACTTCTCGAACCCTAGGCAGAAACCCTAGGGTACACACAGAAAAACCTACGCCCAGTCTCTCTTCTTTTCTTTTCCCTTCTTTTCTTTTTTTTTCTCATGCAGAAGGACTTTCTCATACCACCCTATCTCTCTGGGATCAGATGTTACATGCCCCACCTTCTCATCTTTTTAAAAATAGTGCAAGATGCATCTTTTCAGCATTTTTACCGTGTGAGAGGATAAAGCTAGGTGGTTGCTCACTTGAATTCAAATCGAATTTGAATTCAAATGCCAACCAACCTATCCTTATCCACTCAAGGCATGAGAAGGGAAGGGCGTGGGCTTCTTTGTGCATGGAGAGTTTATACGAGAAACCTTTTCTCATGTGGAGGAAGTGGCGCACAAATGGATAAGGTGGCGCATGGGATTAGTTGTCCATTCAAATTCAAACTTCATTTGAATTTGAATGGCCAACCAACCATCTTTATCCATTCAAAATGGTGCACAAAGAAGGGGCATGGGAAGGCTTCTGCGTGGAAAAAAATTCATGAGAACTCATTTCTCGTGAATTCAAATAAGCACAGGTGAAGTGAGGTGGCGCAGGGAGATAAGTCAAGGTGGTTTCAAATTTTAAACCAACCTACTCGAACCAACTTTATCAAAATAGGTTAGGCATAATTAGACTAAATTAAACCCAACATAATTAGACTTAATTAGGCTTAATAAAATCTTAATCAAATAAAGAATTGACTAAGCCCAACCCCTGATCAAATCAGGGACCAAACCACCTCAGCGATTAGGTCAACTCTTAACCTAATCGGGTCAAATCCAACTAAATCCAATTCAATTGGACTTGATCCAAAAATAATCGCTCAATCAAATTGAGTTAATTAGTGATCAAATCACTAATTAAACCTCTCATAAATACTGAGTCCAAATCCGATGGGCAATTGGGCATCAAAGTCCATCGATATGAAACCTTGATCGAAGAGTTCCAAACCAATGGGACTCTTGACCCCGATACCCAAAATGTGTGGAACTCGTGATCAGAGAATTCTGATTCTCGATCATGAGTCCCAGACACATAGGACTCAGAGTCCCCAAGCATCAGGACTCTTGGTCGAAGAGTTCTAGTCCAGTGGGACTCTTCACCAGCCATCAAATCAGATAGGAACCTCTAATGTGTGTGACCCCGCAGGTTCGAACCTAAGCCGGTAGCACAGGAACCAATTTCTGTACTAATTGAAGTGACCATCTAGCAATGGTACCCAACGTTCGGATAGGTCGAATAGTCGTAATCGCAACATTCAGAACCTACATGAATATGATTACTGTATAATTCATCCCTTTTGACCCCTGTGTATAGGATGACTCAGGGTTAAACTGTCAACCCTGATCAGATCATCCGAATCATGCTCAACTCAAACAGTCCTGTGACTCCTCACTAGGACTACCCTGACCAAGGTTTTGCTAAATTGATACATGACTGTACACAGCTCTTGAACTGGAGTGGTCAATCCCATCTTGACACACGCACCGACAAGTCAAGTACTTGACTACACCCAGCAGCCTTCCATCATTGAATTAGAAATTCAGGTAGTCCAGTGCCTAAGTGCAGTGAGTTGCTTGCAAGTCACTATGGCAGTCTCAAGTCGGAGGGACATTTATACCCATATTCCATCGGAGCAAATCTTGACAGCAGAAAAAGCTTCGGAGTCGGTCACGTTCAGTGCAGATGTACCCTTACATCTCACCTGTATACCATACCAGTGTCTCCTCACTCCTTGGTTAAGAGGATAACCAACCCATATGGCACACAATGACCTATGCTTGATAAATGTTGTTGTTTTTGGTAACAACGTATCATTTGGTCGCGAACAGATTTAAGAACTAAACGACAAATCCTCCTTTGTCGAGTCTAAATAGTCCTAAGGACTTCACCACAACACAGGAGTTCATTAGAAGATGAAACAATTTGTGATGAAAATATCAAAATAACTTTTATTTATTTATAATTCATATACTAATACAAGAAAGAGCACAACTGTCAACAGGCTGACAATTGGCTTTGGGATACTATTCCCAACAATCTCCCACTTGGCCTAAAGCCAATCGGTACAGTATCTAATACCCATCTTTGACTTGAAGTCGTCGAACTCCTTCACCGTAATGGCTTTAGTGAATGGGTCGGCCAGGTTCTCCTTTCCGTCGATCTTCTGAAGGTCGACGTCACCTCTATCCATGATTTTTCAGATGAGATGGTAGCAGCGCAGAATATGCTTCATTCGCTGGTGTGCCTTCAGTTCCTTCACCTGAGCAATGGCTCCAGAGCTGTCACAGTAGAGCAGAACTGGACCAACAAGGGAGGGTGCTACTCCGAGCTCGGTGATGAATTTTCTTAGCCACACCGCTTCTTTGGCAGCATCTGATGCAGTGACATACTCTGCCCCCACTGTGTGCTACTTGGAACTCTTCCAGCAGACAGTCCCACCATTAAGGGTTGTTGGGTATAAAATACCCCCCAGCCGAAGTTCGTGACTGGAGTGACCCTCCGGGGATCCTACCGACTTCCGACCTTCGGCGACATCTCTTCGAACCTCTCTGGCGGCCGAGCCTTCGCAACACTCCCAAGTTTTGCCGGCGGATAAGCCCCCACTAGTGTCGACCGGATTCTTCGAGATGGACGAACTCCACCCAAGTTTCCACGATGATCGACCACCTTCTAGACTACATCTGGACTCCTATGGGAGCCGGACTTCGCCCCCGACTTCGATTGCAGGTAGACTTCATCCGAACTCCTACGGGAGCCGGACTTCGTCCCCGACTCTGGCTTCAGATTACTTCATCCGAACTCCTACGGGAGCCGGATTTCATCTCCGACTTCAATTGCAGGTAGACTCCATCCGGACTCCTACGGAGCCGGACTTCGTCCCCAACTTCAATTGTAGGTAGACTTCATCCGGACTCCTACGGGAGCCGACTTTGCCCCCGACTTCGATTGCAGGTAGACTTCGTCCGGACTCCTACGGGAGCCGAACTTCATCCCCGACTCCGACTGCAGGATTACTTCATCCGAACTCCTACGGGAGCCAGATTTTCTCTGACTTCAATTGCAGGTAGATTCCATCCGGACTCCTATGCGAGCCGGACTTCATTTCCAACTTCAATTGCAGGTAGACTTCGTCCGGACTCCTACGGAGCCGAACTTCATCCCTGACTCCGCTGCAGGATTACTTCGTCTGGACTCCTACGGGAGTCGGACTTCGTCCCTGACTCCGGCTGTAGGATTACTTCATCCAGACTCCTACGGGAGCCAGACTCCATCCCCGACTTCAACTGCAGGTAGACCCCATCCGGACTCCTACGGGAGCCAGATTTCGTCTCCGACTTCAATTGCAGGTAGACTCCATCCGGACTCCTACGGGAGCCGAACTTCATCCCCGACTTCAACTGCAGGTAGACTTCATCCGGACTCCTGCGGGAGCCGGACTTCATTCTGAACTCCTATTGCAGGTGGACCTCACCCCGAACTCCTACAAGGGTCGGACTTCGAGCTCCTACCGAAAATGACCCCCTTCGAGTTTCTGCTACAAATGATCTACTTCAAATCCCTACTACGAGCGGTCCGCACCAGATTCCCACCGCAAGCCTTTGGCCGAGCTTCCATTGAGGGTGAATTCCTTTCAAATTTCTATTGCAAACAGGCCTTGGCCGAGATTTCTCGATAAATGATCCCCATCCAGGCTTCTACGAGAATCAGACTCCGACCGAACTTCGACCGACAGGCCTGGACCCCCTGGCAGGCCATAGTAATGGCCACGACTCTGCTCCACTTCCTGTGACGGATCCGTGCGGCTCCATTACTCCTGGCAGGCCGCAGTAACGGCCATGACTCTGCTCCACTTCCTGAGACGGATCCCATGCGGCTCCATTACTCCCTGGCAGGCCACGGTAATGGCCACTACTCTGCTCCACTTCCTGCAACGGATACCGTGGGCTTCTCCACCCTCTGGAAAGTCGCGACAATGGATGCCGCTTCACTCCCGCAACAGACTCCACGTGGTAGATCGCATTGATGGCCACGATTTCACTCCACTACGTTTCATAACAAATTCCTCCTGGCCCCGAACGCCCACGGCCAGACGGTTAGGAACGTCGCTATCATCTATTGCACCCTCCGCCTATAAAAAGGAGACCCCAGATACATTATTCTCTAAGTTCTAATTTTCTATCCCAAAAACTCTGCTAAAATTTCATTCGAGCACTCCATTCTTGTTGAGGCAGAGAACTGACTTGAGTGTCGGAGGGTCTTGCCGGAGCAACCCCAACTCGGTTTAGACTTCTTTTGCAGGTCCCGCGGCAACCGTGACTTCCTCGACTCCAGCTTCTTCGACGCAGGCAATTTTTGCAGCAACAGGATAGGTGCTAGAGGAAGGGGGCTTGAACCTTCGCAGTACCCTTGTTCTTAAAGGAGTGCTCAACGGGACCACCTCCGATCATCTTTTCCGACGTCCTCTCCTCCTTCCCTCACTAGGTCTTTGCCCGATGCCTCCCCGCAAAGCATCCACACGCGATCCATGGCCTCCACGGCCAGATCTCAGGCTCCGGCCTCACCTCCAATTTTCCAGCCTCCTCCCCCTCCTCGGCTACGGCGGTTGGCACGAAACAATTCGACTTGCTGGCCCAGCAGGTCAGAGGCCTCGCTGAAGCGTGCAGGCCATGCAGCAGCAGCAACAACCACAGGCGTCAGTGCGCTGGAGAGAATATCGGAACTCCAAAATCCGATGGTGGGACGGGCCACTTGGGCCAGTCACCCTGTCTTTCCCAGAAAGATGAATCCGAGGATGGAGAGCCCTCAGTCGATCACGATTCCACCCCTGGAAGATCTCTACCCCCATTCTGCCAGAAGACCCTCGAGACCCGTAGTCGAGAGGATTTCTGGACCGGAGACTCCAGGAGATGATCCGATGGATCGAAGAACTCCCCATGCTCCCCCCCTTATGTGAGGACATTTGTACTGACCCTCCCTTTTCTCAAATGATCATGCAGGAATCGATCCCGTCAAACTTCAAGCTCCCTCAATTTGAAAGCTACGACGGGACTTCGACCTAGTTGACCACCTGGAGGCCTTCGGACAATGATGCTGCTTCATGGCCGCCCGACGCCATTCTATGCCGAGCTTTCCATCCACCTTGAAGGGAGCGGCAAGAAACTGGTACTCGATGCTGAAGCCGAGTACCATCTTTTCCTTTGATCAGATGAGCCACCAGTTTGTGGCTCATTTTGTTAGCAGCCGGCATCCCCGGAAGGGTTCGGAGTCCCTCATCAACATCAAGCAGAGGAGGGGGAGTCCATTCGGCCTACATCAACCGTTTCAATGTCACCGCGCTGGAGGTCCAGAACTTGGACCAATCGATAGCGATGGCCGCTCTGAAGGGCGGCCTTCAGAAGAATGACCTTTTGTTCTCCCTGGAAAAGAAGTACCCCAGGGATTTTGCTGATCTATTGCTCGGACGAAGGGTACGCTCAAGCAGAAGAAGCCTTCAAAATGAAGGATGAGGAGACCGCGAGAGAGCGACAGGCGGGAGACCCAAGTAAGCCCACAGTTGAAAAAGGGTCGAGAGAAGCTCCGTCATGTTCTCGAACTCCTCCCAGGCACAAGCGGCCCAGACTCCTCCCCGAGCACATAGGCAGGGAAGCCTGGAGCACCGGGCTCGGTGGGGCTCTCCCCCAGGAAGGTTCCGCAGCTATGCCCCCCTCAATGCATCGAAAACCCAGGTGCTGATGGAGGTCAGAGAGCACTCCCAAGGCCAGAGAGGATGCGCACGCACCTCGAAAGTGCAATCCTAACAAGTTTTTCCTCTACCATCGTAACCACAGCCACGACACGAAGAATGCATTCAGCTCCGAGATGAGATCGAGGAGCTCATCCTACGAGGTCGACTCGATAGGTTCATTCGGCATCGGCCTAAGGGTGGAGAAGATCGGCCAAGGGCCCTGCCGCAGCCTGAGCCGCCAAGGAGGGAAGAGCAGCCCAGAGATCGGCCTCCAATTGGGATCATCAACTCCATCTCTAGAGGACCTTGACAGGAAGCAGACCTTCCACAGCCCTAGGGTTCGAAAACTTGTAAATGTATTGCGAACGAGCCCACTTTAAATCAAGATTTCTTTCAGACTTGCACATCTTTCCCTTTTTGGCATAGACTTGTAACGATAGGGGACGACCCTATCAGACAACAAAAACAAACCCCAATGTGTGCAAGGTCGAAGGCCGATTATTTGTACACTGGATGGAGGGAGAGGCCATACAGCGCTCATATGCACCCCCACAGCCATGTTAGGGACATGAGGAGAACCTTGCCCTAACATGAGCAAGGTCGAAGGCCCGATTATTTGTAGACCGGATGGGGGGAGAGGCCATACAGCACCCATATGCGCCCCCACAGCCATGTTAGGGACAGGAGGAGAACCTTGCCCTAACATGAGCAAGGTCGAAGGCCCGATTATTTATAGACCGGATGGGGGGAGAGGCCATACAGCACCCATATGCACCCCCACAGCCATGTTAGGGACAGGAGGAGAACCTCGCCCTAACATGAGCAAGGTCGAAGGCCCGATTGTTTGTAGACCGGATGGGGAGAGAGGCCATACACACCCATATGTGCCCCCACAGCCCCGTTAGGAACAGAAGGAGAACCTCGTCCTAACCTAAGCTGAAACCGATCACATCAGAAATAGGGGAAGAACCTCGTCTCGACGCCAATTAAGGTCCGACCATCCGAGACTCGGCAAGAAAGAAGAAGAAGGAGGGAAATGTGAAGGAACAACGGTGGGCTACCCCAACGAAAAATAGAGGCTGAACTACCCTAAAAGCACAAAGGACCTCGTCTCTATGAAGAGGGAGGAAGAGAAAGTAAGATCTACGTCATGAACAAAAGGCAAATCGACACGGCGATGGCTAGGAACCTCCAAGCGACGTCGACGCTGAACCAATCAAAAGCACAAGAAACTCGATAATGATGACCTAATACAAAGATGAACAAGGAACCTTCGAACAACATCAATATCGTACGGGACAAAAATGAAAGAAGTCCGACGCACGATAATTCAACACGACGTACGGGTAAGGTAACAAAGACCTTTTCATTTCATTAGCAAAATGTGTGTTACAGAGCCTGGAAGACCGAAAAAAAAAACAACAAAAATAACAACGACAACAACGACGGTGATAACAAACAGACAGGTGGCAAAAGAAGACACTTAGAGGGACGAAGGACAAAAAGAGCCCTAAGAGGGCCGACTTCCTCCGACTTTGAACTTTCGACTTTGACCCTCATCAGGGAGTGCCTTAAGCTCTCGACTTCTTCTTCCAATTCCTTCTCTCTCGTTAAGATTTTCATATATCTCCGATGAAGCCCTGGCTTTCGTTCTCTGCCTCTCGGTGCCTTTTTCTCAGGACCTCAGATTTGCCTCTGCATCTTGACTGCCCGCTGATCGTATACCAGCTGGATCTTCAAATCTGCAGTTGGCCTTCCCCTCCCCAAGGTCGACAGATAGCTCCTATATAGTTCTCCTCAGGGATTGGAGTTCATCGGAATCCCGAATGGGAGCAAACTGAGCCCCTTCAGCTAGCTGCCTTCTAAGGCAGGCAACCTCGTCAGTCGCCATCCTGAGCTTCCCCCTGTATTCGTCTACCTGCTGTACCAGTCGACCAGTACGCATCATAGCTCACTCGACATCCTGGAGCTATTGCTGAAGGTCAGAGAACTTCTTCGACCATTCCCGATCACAGTCGGCCCGAGTCGAAAGCCGAGATGAGCTTCCTTCCAACTGGCTAATCCTCTCCCGTGCAGCCGATAGCTCCACTCTGAGAGAACTGATCTTGGTAATGTGAGCCCAAGATCGATCACTGGCGCACTTCTTGTGTTCCTCGAGCTCCTTCTCGAAGTTCGCTTTCCTCCGACTATACTCCATGTCCCCTTCACGTGGAGGTTCCGAAAGCGGTGGCCTCCGCGGTGGCTTCAGAGTGCTCTCCCTCAACCTGCAAAGTTTGCCATCCATCTTCTTCGACCTCTTTATCAAATGATGAACTTTCTTCTTCAGACGTTGGATCATGGACTTATCGAATTTTCTATGGCAGGGGAAGCACTTCGGCAGGACACTACCATCGGGAGACAAAAGCGCAAGGCGCATCTCATTGCGAAAAAAAAAAAAAAAGAAGAAATAAGAGAAGAGGAGGAGAGAGGAGGGGAAGAAGAGAGGAGAAGCCCTCTATAAGGAGAAATCCAATTTTATTGATTGAATATTTCTTAAAGACAAGAGGAATAGAAAAATTGTAATAAAAGAAAAATACAAAGTCAGAGGTCTCAGACCTCTAAAGTAGGGGTTGGGGAGCTCGGTGTTCCCGGAAGGGGGGCTGCGGTGGCAGAGCAGTGGGAGAGGGACCGGCTTGTCTTCAGACACCTCGCCCAAGAAGCTGAGGTCGAGCTCGAAAAATTTTTTGACCACCTTCTCCTGGTAGAGCTCGAACCCTTTGATGAATGCTTCTTGGCCGAACTTAACGTTCAGGTCCCTCATCTCCGCAGAGGCCTTGAACTCCTCCACCGCTAGAACCCTAGCCTCCGAGATTAGGATCGGGATCTGCTCCGCCAAATTTGTGACCTCGGCCTCCGCCTTCCTCACTGTCTCCTCCGAGGTCTGCTTTTCTTTCTCCAGGGCTGCTTTTCCTTCTCTAGGGCCTCTTGGAGGGTTGCTACCTCCACAACCTTTTCTTTGAAGTGGGCGACTTTGGCCCGGTGACTCTCCTCAGCTGGATGGCGTCCCTCCTCTCCCGGTTCGTCGCCTCGATATTGGCAAGGAGCTGGTGCCCGATCTGCAAGAGCGACTAGGAGGTTAGAACGAAGGTTGAGAAGCTAATTAAACGGAGCGAGGAGATGGGGAAAGGTGAACCTGTTTACCTCGAGATAGGACCCTAGGGAGTCCCAAACCCGCTGTTCGAGATCGACGCGATCAATCATCTGGACAACCTTGGGCAGGATGCAGCCGTCGATCAGTCGCTTTATCAAGTCCCTGTCATTGAAGGGATTCTCCCCCGACTCTCCTTCAGAATCGAGAGACTCTTCGATGGCGGCTCGGGGCTACTCACCTGCAGGCCACCGACTTCCTTCTCCTCCCCCTCTCAACCCCTGGCACCTCCTCGAAGCGAACCCCCGAAGTGGGAACCTCAGCAGGGGGACTCCTTGAAGATGCCGGAGAGCTGGAGGTTTGGCGTCCGAAGGAACGTCGACCGTGAGGGCCGCCTGGGCAGGCGTGGCCGAGCTCATCTCCTCCGTTCTGGCTTTCTTTGTCGATTCGGAGTTTGCGATGCCTTTTCTTTTATGGGCCTTGAGACTCCTAGCGAGCATCCATGCTGCTTCGACATCCATTCCTAAAAAAAAAAAAAAAAAAAAAGAAAAGAAGAGTAGGAGAAAAGAAGAGGAAAGGAAAGATGGGATACTCGCAGGATCCAGGGGACTCAAGCCGATGTTGAACAAAAACTGCTCCTTCAGAAGGTTTGGAAAGGAAGGAGCCGAATAACCAAGAAGCCTCTGGACGGCCTGAAGGTCGTCCTCCCCTAGGCTAGGAGCCCGCGGACAGAGTCCCTTAGGGAGCCCCAAGGGGGCAATCCCAGCCTCAAGGTCGGACAATGGACAAAGAGGTACTTCCCCTTCCAGTTGTGGATTGAAGAGGGAGCACCTTTCAGCAACCCCTTCTTGCCAAACTGGGGGGAGAAATACCACCAGTCCTTTGCCGAGGGGTGACGCTTGAAGGTGTAAAAATGCCTAAACAAAGAAAGAGATGGCTGAACTTCGACTACATGGCAAAGGAGAGGAACCCTATCAAAAACCTAAAGGAATTCGGCGCAACTGAACCTAAAGAAATGTCTAAAAAATGGAAAAGGGCGACGACGAAGGGCGAAAGCGAAAGTCGGAGTCCGGCACGGAAGGCCTCCTGATACAGGCAGAAACGGCCAGGTGGGGGGTGCTAGCCCAGTCGGAGGGACCAGGAAGCTCCAGCTCATACTCTGGAGGAACTCCATACTGAACCCTTATCAGTAGAAGTTCATCCGGAGTCAGAGAACAAGGAATGACACCCGTACAAAAGTCGGGTGAGGCCCAGCCCTAGATGTGGGTTCATCTACAGTGTGGGGATTCTGGGGGGCTGAGGTGGACGAACTCCTGGAACCACTAGAGGGAGGCGCCAGAAGACATTTCAAACAAAGACACTAAAAATCCTGGAGAAATCAGGTGGGACAAGAGGTGAAGGGTTTGCAGGGGACCAAACCAGAGGAATGTGACAGAAGAAAAATGGAGGAGAAAGGGCATCTAAATGGTAAGAAGAGAAATGAAAGTTCTGGGACTAACCTAGATCACTTCGAAGGATGCAAAGGGGCAAGGATAGGGATGACTCGAAGAACGCTTGGGGCCGAGGTGGATGCCAAAGAGGGTCAGAGCTCTCAGGGAGAAGGCAGACACCGATAGAACTCTCAGGCAGAATGAGGCTCCTGAAGGCAGAAAGGTGGGTTTAAATAGACCCTGAGATCCGGCGCTATAATGATCGCGGATTTCCCCAGGCCGACCCACGCTCGCCGCGTGTCCCACTCGCCATCGCAGACGGCTAAAAGCGACTGACAGCTGACAGAGCCATTACTATGCGTACCTGGGCCAACGCACCAGCGAAAATTCCGAAAGGTCCCTTTGGATCGCCCCGATTTGAAAAGACTCCAGCACGCGCGCATTAAATGCCGGAATATCTGACGGCGATAGTGCATAGGATTCAAGGGGATAACTTTGGCTATGAAAATTTCTCTATACTTCCTTCATTCGAAACTGAACTTGGAAGTAGGAAGACTGGTGTTGGGTATAAAATACCCCCCAGCCGAAGTTCGTGACAGGAGTGACCCTTCGGGGATCCTACCGACTTCCGACCTTCGGCGACATCTCTCTGAACCTCTCTGGCGGCCGAGCCTTCACAACACTCCCAAGTTTTGCCGGCGGATAAGCCCCCACCAGCATCGATCGGATTCTTCATGACGGACGGACTCCATCCAAGTTTCCACGATGATCGACCACCTTCTAGACTGCATCCGGACTCCTACGGGAGCCAGACTTCGCCCCCAATTTCGATTGCAGGTAGACTTCGTTCGGACTCCTACGGAGCCGGACTTCATCCCGACTTCGACTACAGAATTACTTCATCCGGACTCCTATGGGAGCCAGATTTCATCTCCGACTTCAATTGCAGGTAGACTCCATCCGGACTCCTACGGGAGCCAGACTTTGTCCCCAACTTCAATTGCAGGTAGACTTCGTCCAGACTCCTACGGGAGCGGACTTTGCCCCCGACTTCGATTGCAGGTAGACTTCGTCCGAACTCCTACGGGAGCCGGACTTCATCCCCAACTCCGGCTGCAGATTACTCATCCGGACTCCTATGGGAGCGGATTTCGTCTCTGACTTCAATTGCAGGTAGACTCCATCCGGACTCCTACGGAGCCGGACTTCATCCCCAACTTCAATTGCAGGTAGACTTCGTCCGGACTCTTATGGGAGCCGGACTTCATCCCCGACTCCGGCTGGGATTACTTCATCCAGACTCCTATGGGAGCCGGACTCCGCCCCGACTTCAACTGCAGGTAGACCCCATCTGGACTCCTATGGGAGCCAGATTTTGTCCCCGACTTCAATTGCAGGTAGACTCCATCCAGAATCCTACGGGAGCCGGACTTCCCCCGACTTCAACTCAGGTAGACTTCATCCGGACTCCTGCAGGAGCCGAACTTCATCCTGAACTCCTATTGCAGGTGGACCTCACCCCGAACTCCTACAAGGGCCGAACTTCGAGCTCCTACTGGAAACACCCCCTCTCAGTTTCTGCTACAAACGATCTACTTCAAATCCCTACTACGAGCAGTCCGCGCCGGATTCCCACCACAAGCTTTAGCCGAGCTTCCATTGAGGGCGAATTTCTTTCGAATTTCTATTATAGATAGGCCTTGGCCGAGATTCCTCGACAAATGATCCCCATCCAGGCTTCTACGGAGAATCGGACTCCGACCGAACTTCGACCAACAGGCCTGGACCCCGTGGCAGGCCATAGTACGGCCATGACTCTGCTCCACTTCCTGCGATGGATCCCACGCGGCTCCATTACTCCCTGGCAGGCCGCAGTAACGGTCACGACTCTGCTCCACTTCCTGAGACGGATCCCACGCAGCTCCATTACTCCCTGGCAGGCCACGGTAATGGCCACTACTCTGCTCCACTTCCTGCGACTGATACCGTGCGGCTTCTCCACCCTCTGGCAAGTCACGACAATGGATGCCGCTTCACTCCCCGCAACAGACTCCACGTGGCAGATCGCATTGATGGCCACGATTTCACTCCACTACGTTTCATAACAAATTCCTCCTGGCCCCGAATGGCCCGTGGCCAGACGGTTACGAACGTCGCTATCATCTATTGCACCCTCCACCTATAAAAAGGGGACCCCAGATACGTTATTCTCTAAGCTCTAATTTTCTATCCCAAAAACTCTGCTAAAATTTCCGTTCAAGCACTCCATTCTTGTTGAGGCAGAGAACTGACTTGAGCATCAGAGGATCTTGCCGGAGCAACCCCAACTCTGGTTTAGACTTCTTTTGCAGGTCCCGACGGTAATCGCGACTTCTTCGACTCCAGCTTCTCCGATGCAGGTGGATTTTTGCACCAACAAGGATAAAAATAAATCCCGACACACTCTTGCTGTCATCGTGATCAGACTGAAAATTAGAGTCTGTAAACCCTATAAGTCTCAAGTCTGATTCACCATAAATAAGCCACTGGTCCTTAGTATTTCTCAAATACTTCAGGATGGTTTTAACAACCTTCCAGTGATTCTCCCCTGGATCAAATTTGTATCTACTCACTACCCCTAGTGAGTATGCCACATTTGGTCGTGTACATGTCATGGCATACATGATAGATCCCACTGTCGAAGCATATGGAATTCTATCCATACACTCTCTCTCTTGAGGTGTAGTCGGACAATCCCTTTTCGAGAGAGAAATTTCATGGCCTATCGGTAGATAGCCTTTCTTAGAATTCTCTATGCTGAACCTCTTCAGCATAGTATCAATGTACGTGAACTGGGATAAGCCAAGCAACTTTTTAGATCTATCCCTATAGATCCTCATCCCTAGGATGTAGGAAGCTTCTCCCAGATCCTTCATGGAGAACTGTGACGACAGTCAAATCTTTATTCCCTGTAATGTAGGGACATCATTCTCGATTAAGAGAATGTCATCCACATACAATACAAGAAATACTACTACTGGACCATTAGCCCATTTATAAATACAGGGCTCTTCTCCGTTCTTAACAAAGCCATACGTCTTGATCGTCCTATCAAAATGTATGTTCCAACTCCAGGATGCCTGCTTAAGTCTATAAATGAACCTCTGTAGCCTGTACACCTTAGACTCATCTGTGGATGTGAACCCTTCAGGTTGTATCATATACACCTCTTCGTCCAGCTCTCTGTTTAGGAAAGCTGTCTTCACATCCATCTGCCAGATTTCATAGTCCAGATGGGCAGTTATCGCAAGCATAATTCGAATGGATTTGAGCATTGCCACTGGAGAAAATATCTCATCATAGTCTATTCCATAACATTGACGATATCCCTTGGCAACCAGACGGCTTTATAGGTTTCTACCTTTCCGTCTGCGCCCTCTTCCTCTTGAAGACCCACTTACACCCTATGGGTTTTACTCCTTCGAGTGAGTCAATCAATGTCCACACATCGTTGACCTTCAAGGACTCCATTTCGGATTTCATGGCCTCTAGCCATTTCTCAGAGTCAGTCTCTGCATTGCATCCATGTAGGTGATCGGATCCTCATCATTTTCATCAAGTTTGATAGGATCATCATCTCGGACTAAGAAACTATAGTATCTGTCCGGTTGACGTGATACTCTACCAGACCGCCTTAAGGGTGCAGTAACAATGGGCTCTGGATCTGATCTAACCAAATTTGGTTCAGGTTCAGCAACTTGTGTCGATTTTTTCACCTGTCAAACTTCCTCAAGTTCGACCTTAGAGGCAACAGTCCCTTCACCAAGGAACTTCTTTTCCAAAAAGATTATCTTAAGACTGACAAACACCTTTTGCTCATTAGCTAGGTAGAAATAATATCCTTTGGTCTCTTATGGGTGCCCTATGAAATAACACTTGTCAGACCTAGGTCCAAGCTTGTCCGTAATTAAATGTTTAACATAAGCTGGACACCCCCAAATCCTAAGGTGCGAAAGTACTGGCTTACGTCCTATCCATATCTCATAAGGCATTTTGGTTACAGACTTACTCAGAACCCTATTTAGAAGGTAACAAGCTGATTCGAGCATATATCCTCAGAGGGAGATCGACAGACCAGCAAACCCCATCATGGTTCGAACCATGTCCAACAAGGTCTGATTCCTCCTTTCAGACACATCATTATACTGTGGTGTTCCAGGAGGAGTCCACTGAGAGAGAATCCCATTCTCCCAAGATATATCAGAAACTCATTGAAAGGTATTCACCTCCTCGATCAGATTGAAGAGTTTTAATACACTTCCAGTTTATTTTTCTACCTCATTTTGAAATAGTTTGAACATTTCAAACGACTCCGACTTATGCTTCATTAGGTAGACATACCCATACCTCGATAGGTCATCTGTGAAGGTTATGAAGTAGAAATATCCACCTCTTGCACTTGAGCTCATCGATCCACATACATCAGAATGTATCAGCCCAAGAGTTCACTGGCTCGCTCACCTTTTCAATAAAACATGATTTGGTCATCTTTCTAAGAAGACAGGACTCACAGGTTGGAAGTGATTCACAATCACTAACTTCAAAATTCCTTCTTGAGCCAACCTGTTTATCCTGTTCTTATTGATATGACCTAGTCTATAGTGCCAAAGGTAGACTTCTGACATATCGTCTATTCTAGGATTTATCGGAGGTTTAACCACATTAACAGGCTGTGATAGTAAGTAAATTCCAATATTTAGCTGTCCAACAAACATTGTAACACCATTCAAAATGACATTGTAAACATTTTTTTTATAAAAATTCATAACTGTACATGGCCAAAAGGCCTACAGAAATAATATTTAATAAAAGTTTGGATAATAGTGACATTCACTCAGAATTACATTTCGAGAGTTGATTACAAGGTTTATGATTCCTAAAGCTAGAACTGGAACTTTGCTTCCATCTCCAACGTTCAGGAACCTCTGCCTTCATCAAATCTCCTACTGACCTGCGGACCCTACATCAATTACAGATATGATAAGGGCTTCCGGTATCCAATACCCAGGCAGTAGTATCACAAATGAAAAAGTTGCAAGGTGTTATCATATAATTATCTTGCTCTTCTTCGGCCTGTTTGGGTCCAGGGAGGTAATGTATAGAGGACAGTTCCTCTTCCAGTGCCCCTACTTCTTGTAAAAGAAGCACTCCGCCTGGCTCTGATCAAGCTTGCGCTTCTTGGTCTGACCCTGTGCAGACGTCCCAGCATGCGGCTACACCTTATTTTTCTTCTTCTTGTTCTTCTTCCCTTTCTTAAAGGGTCGACGACCAGAAGAAGATCCTCCCACAACATTCACCGACTCCTTATGGAGCTGGTGATCCTTCTCAAAGTTCTGCAGTAATCCCAACAAGCTGTGATAGTTCACTGCAAGCTTTGTCATCCAAAAATGAGTAAGGAAGGGGAGAAAGGACTTGGATAAAGAATTAAGGATCGCATCCTTACCGAGCTGCTCGTGCAAGGAAAGCCCAGTTTACTTAGGCACTTAATCATTTCGATCATGTACAGTACATGATCGGTGACTGAGGCCCCATCCCTCATCCGAGCATTAAAATGGCACAACTAGTTTTGTGCCTTTCAACGTCGTCAGGCATGCCAAAGGAGTCGTTCAACATTTGAAGCATCTCCTGCGGCTAGGTGTTCTCGAACCTACAGCTGAACTCATCATTCATTGCTGCTAGCATTATGCACCAAATGATGGTGCGATCGTTGAGCCACTTCTGGTAAGTGTCTCGGACCACCCCTCTAGCGTTCGGGCTGGCTCCTCAGGTGCTGGATCTGTTACTACATAAAGGATCCGTTCATGCTCAAGGACGATTTCAATTTTTGATACCAGCTATCGAAATTAGGTCCCATGAGCTTGTCATTATCTGATAATGACCAGAGCGACAGGGTAGTGGCCATAGCTGCATAAAGAAAAATCAGACCTTTATTAGTACATAAATTATTAATACTAAAGACTTGGACTTTAGTCTAAAGTTTCTCCCAGTATTTTTACGAACTGGTAGCCTCAACCTCCAATTGAGGAATTACTTTAATTCTTTAGTGGGTACTAGAATTTACATAGACCACACACGAGCCCAACTTTGGTTGGTCAACCCATGTGTATCTATGGGTAGGTTCATAACTAGTTGTTTCTCTAAACAACTTCTAGTAATTAATTTTGCCCCAAAACCTAATCAGTAGGCTTTGACCTCCACTGAAAAGATCTGGTTAGGTCCAACCATTAACATGACTTGATTTGGTGAATCGAACCAATAAATAATCAGGCCCGCTTTGGTCGGCCAACCTGACCACCATTAGAAAGACTCAACCAAATGATCATATTATGAATGATAATTCCATTAGTCAATAAGCACCAGGCCTTTGGGCCTCCAGTGATTATTAAACTAATGGACTCATTATCACTCACTTAATGGGAGGCTATGACATAGTTATTACTCTAACTTAATTATTTTTAGGGACCTAATAATTTTTGAGGATTTTATTAAAGGATAGAAGAGAAGAAATTAACCAGCCAATTTAATCCTCCCACTGACTTCACCAAGTCAGATTAAAAAAGATTTAATTAAAGCCGGTATTAGGAGCACCTAAATCAGTCACACTGATTTACCTAATGATATGGGTGAGCCTAATCACCAAGTGATCTAATCAAAACCTAACTCATCAGGTTGGCTAGGTAAGTGAGATCAGTGGTGGGGATATGCCATTAACTCATTAGAGATCGAACCAATGCGAGTAGCTCCCACTTAAAAACCACTGGTCAGACTGTCGAACTTACCTTAGACACCAACCGGTTCATTAGTTTTAATTTGATCAACTTAGTAAATAGGGTTCAACCGCATAGCCATGAATTAAGTCCATCTTGGTCTAGTTAAAGACATGGACCCATTCAACTACAACTATTGGAGTTGAGTCTAGAGTGTCCTTGACCTAATCTAATTCAACTTTTGATTAGATTTGACCAATTACTCTAATTTAGTCCATTTCTTTAAGCTAACCTTAGGTCTAACCCAATTATGGACCTAATCCATCTAACCCATTGACCCACAAGTTTATGCAATTGTCTTAGATCTTAATTCACAATTCTAGACCAACTAGACAACACTTAATTCTTTTAATTAAGTATTTGGGCTGATGGGTCAGGTTTGGCATTTCAAAAATAAATTTTAAATTTGAAAGATTTTATTTTCTATTCACTAAATGTGTTGACTCATTTCACAAACGGATCAGCACATTTCATAAACAGCAATCCTATTGCTAATTACATAACAGAAAATAACTCAATCAAAATAAATCATGAATATTCCTTTAGATCTAATCTAACATATTCATGATAAATTTTACAATTGAACCTTTACAATTAAGTCCTTTCACTGCTTCGTCTGTATGGGATATAATCGCATCGGCACCCCTACCCCATAGGAGAACCCCATCGAATGGGAAGAGAGGGTCTTTAAACCCTACTTTTCTCCTATGACCGGACGACCATGACAACCAACCCAATTAGACTACTTGCTACTTGGATCAAGTATATCTAAATATATCAATTTTAAAATTTAAATTTTAAATTTAAATTTTAAATTTCAAATTTTGAATTTCAAATTTTAAACAAATTTCAAATTTCAAATTATAATTTTTGAATTTTAAATTTTGAATTTTAAATTTTAAATTTAAATTTCAAACAAATTTGAATTTTGAATTTTGAATTTCAAATTTTTGAATTTTGAATTTAAATTTAAATTTTAAATTTCAAATTTCAAAATTTAAATTTCAAATTTAAACTTTTAGATTACTACTTAATCTATGCATGCAAATGTATATCATATTTTAGAACCCACTCTGATACCATTTGTGGAATTTTAGTGCAGGGGTAAAATGATAATTTTAAAACTTTTTCAAAATTATAATTTTACAAAAAAATTATTAATTAATCTAATTAATTAATATATATTAATCCTACATAAGGATCTAAATATGATATATATAGCATGTATTTAAATTTAAAATTTTAATTTCTCTATGGTAAATATTTTACTGTTATGTGTTCAAACACATTACCTTCGTGCAGGTAGTCGATCACTGCAGTCTGATCACCGTCGAAAAAGTCTGATCATCGAATATAGTTACATAATATGTTTGGCCTCTGTAGATCATCCACACAAGCTCTCGATCTGATCGCTCCTCACGAATGCTAGTTCATTGCAGAACCCTTTCGACGGCTGATGCTGATTGAACTCCTTTGATCGGTGTCTATCGATTCGTCGAATGCTTCAGATCATCAGCAGAGATAGTAGAGAGGTTGATGAAGCTCTTCCTAAAGTTTGGTAGGCTCATGACACTCTAGCTCACCCTCTCACTTTTCGAACCCTAGGCAGAAACCCTAGGGTACACACAGAAAAACTGCATCCAGTCTCTCTTCTTTTCTTTTCTCTTCTTTTCTTTTCTTTTCTCATGCAGAAGGACTTTCTCACACCACCCTATCTCTCTGAGATCAGATGTCACACACCCCACCTTCTCATCCTTTTAAAAATAGTGCAAGATGCGTCTTTTCAGCATTTTCACCGCGTGAGAGGATAAAGCTAGGCGATTGCTCATTTGAATTCAAATCAATTTGAATTCAAATGCTAACCAACCTATCCTTATCCACTCAAGGTGTGAGAAGGAAGGGTGTGGGCTTCTTTATGCATGGAGAGTTTACATGAGAAACCTTTTCTCGTGTGGAGGAAGTGGCACACAAATGGATAAGGTGGCACATGGGATTAGTTGTCCATTCAAATTCAAACTTCATTTGAATTTGAATGGCCAACCAACCATCTTTATCCATTCAAAATGGCACACAAAGAAGGGCGTGGGAAGGCTTCTGCATGGGAGAAAATTCATGAGAACTCATTTCTCATGAATTCAAATAGGTGCAGGTGAAGTGAGGTGGCCAGGGAGATAAGTCAAGGTGGTTTCAAATTTTAAACCAACCTAATTGAACCAACTTTATCAAAATAGGTTAGACACAATTAGACTAAATTAAACCCAACACAATTAGACTTAATTAGGCTCAATAAAATCTTAATCAAATCAGAAATTGACTAAGCCCAATCCCTGATCAAATCAGGGATCAAACCACCTCGACGATTAGGTCAACTCTTAACCTAATCGGGTCAAACCCAACTGAATCCAATTCAATTGAACTTGATCCAAAAATAATCACTCAATTAAATTGAGTTAATTAGTGATCAAATTACTAATTAAACTTTTCATAAATACTGAGTTCAAATCGATGGACAATCGGGCATCAAAGTCCATCGATATAAAACCTTGATCGAAGAGTCCCAAACCAGTGGACTCTTGACCCCAGTACCCAAAATGTGTGGAACTCATGATTAGAAAATCTTGATTCTTGATCATGAGTCTCAGATACGTAGGACTCAAAGTCTCCAAGCATCAGACTCTTGGTCGAAGAGTCCCAGTCCAGTGGGACTCTTCACCAGCCATCAGATCAGATAGGAACCTCTAATATGTGTGACCCCGCAGGTTCGAACTTAAGCTGGTAGTACAGAACCAATTCTTGTACTAATCAAAATGACCATCTAGCAATGGTACTCGACATCTGGATAGGTCGAATAGTCGCAATCGCAACATTCAGAACCTATGCGAATATGGTTACTGTATAATTCATCCCTTTTGACCCATGTGTATAGGATGACTCAGGGTTAAACTGTCAACCCTGATCAGATCATCCGAATCGTGCTCAACTCAAACAGTCCTGTGACTCCTCACTAGCACTACCCTGGCCAAGGTTTTGCTAAATTGAAATACGACTATACATAGCTCCTGAACTGGAGTGGTCAATTTCATCTTGACACACGCACCGACAAGTCAAGTACTTGACTACACCCAGCAGCCTTCCGTCATTGAATTAGAAATTCAGGTAGTCCAGTGCCTAAGTGCAATGAGTAGCTTACAAGTCACCATAGTGGTCTCAGGTCGGAGGGACATTTATACCCATATCCCATCGGAGCAAATCTTGACAGTAGAAAAAGCTCCGGTGTCGGTCACGTTCAGTGCAGATGTACCCTTACATCTCACCTGTATGCCATACCAGTGTCTCCACACTCCTTGGTTAAGAGGACAACCAATCCATATGGCACACAACGACCTATGCTTGATAAACATTGTTGTCCTTGGTAACAACGTATCATTTGATCGTGAATAGGTTTAAGACTAAACGACAAATCCTCCTTTGTCGAGTCTAAATAGTCCTAAAGACTTCACCACAACACAGGAGTTCATTAGAAGATGAAATAATTTGTGATAAAAATATCAAAATAATTTTTATTTATTTATAATTCATATACTAATACAGGAAAGAGCACAACCATCAACTGTTGATGATTGGCTTTGGGATACTATTCCCAACAGTTTGCAATTGGGTTCAGTACAAATGTGTTTGTGCTAACCCTTTACTTTTTATCTTGACCTAATGTGATTAGATTTGAACCATCTAATTATTAGATAGTTTATCTAGTTTTTAATGAAAGAGTTTCATGTGGATAAACCTTCTCCACACCATTCACCATGCAAGAAAAAATAATTCACGCCCCATTTATTTTGGTGTTAAGAAAGAAGAGTCTTTCTTAACAAGGTATCTTAAATTTCTTACCAACTTTCACATGTTCCTTCTAATTCCTCATGTCATGGGATGGTATTTGGGATTATGGGCATAGATGAGAAGGAGGAGTTCTTCTTTTGGAAGGAAATTGAATGCCACAAATAAATAGGATGCCACATTTATTTTTGGCATTAAAGAAGAGAAGTCCTTCTCTTTTACTTCTCTTAAATTCTTTACCATTTATTCCATGCGTTTCTTATTTCATTGTGCTATGAGATGGCTCTTTGAATTATGGGCACAGAAGAGAAGTAAGAATCCTTCTCTGGCAATGAGTTTGAATAACAAATAAATTGAGACACCCTTTCATATATTCATTGAGTTTATGGAAGAGTCCTTAATGTCATGGACTCTTGAATTCTCACATGCTCTCTTAATTCCACAAGCCATGAGATGGCATCCAGAATTTTCTATGCAGAGGAAGAGTCCTTCTATAGATAAAACACTTCCTATTTCATGCCTTGCACTTGGGTTTCCATGCTGAAAAATTAATTTCACTGTGTAAGAATTAAGGGACGCCAAGAGTTGGTGCCCCTTGAAAAAAAATGTGGTGCCCCTTCATATCTTATATAAGGGGCATCCCATATGGCATAAAATCTGATCCAAGAGTAGTTTAGGCATGGGATTAGATGAGGATAAGTCAAGAAAAATCTGAAGTGAAGAAGAAATGGAAAAGAAAAAGAAAAATAAAAAGGAAGAAAATAAAGAAAATGGAAAGCATGAGATGCTTGTCCAAAAATCAGATTGTTCATATGTTGAACATGTAATATGATTTGTGTGTGGTGAGATCTTTTGAGGAAGGGTTCTTAAAGAGATCTTAGTAGAGGTCATGAAGGCATACAATTAGTGGTGTAACTCATTCTTGCGAAGGATGATCGACAGCGTACTTAGGAAGGAGGCTACAACATCATATCAAATTGGGAAGGATTTTGATCAATCCCGTGTGGATCACCATTGGAGGACTTCTACTTTAGGGTCTCATGAAGATCTCAAGATCATCAGTTTGTGGTCTTCATATTGGTATATGACATCTGATCCCTTGCTGTTACACATGCTTAAGTTATTTGATTGCAATTATTAAGGTGTTCCTATGGCTTTTGTGTTCCAATAGTCTACTTTAAATGTTAAACTTCTTTTCAATTGTTGATTGCATATAAAAATTTTTAAAATTTATATTCTACTGCATCATTAGAATCCAACACACATGCACCATGCCAAGAGGAGGGAGGATGCCCAAGAGAAGAGAGAAGCCCAAGGAGAGTACACGCCCAAAAGAGAGGGGATGCCCACACCCAGAGGATTCTCCATGCCAAGCCTAGGATTGATTCTCCCTTTCTCTTCTCCACACCCCTCCTCATATAGGCAAGGGGTTCTAGATCTAATCAAACTCCTTTTAGCATAAGGATTCAGGCTCTCCATATTTGGATCAAATCCAAACTCCCTAAAATATAAGGAATCCTAATCCAAGTAGGAGAAGTGTCAACTTTCATTATGGTGCACATCTAAGGGGAGGGGGCTATTTCTAGCCCCTTTCCAACCAACTTGGTCAGCCTATAAAGAAAGAGAATACCTAAAAAAAGTAGTTAAGTGCATCAAATTAGATTTGATTCAGATTTGGATCAATTCGAATCCAATTCGAATCTGATCGAATCAATTTCGAAAAGACTGCTGATCGTAATCTAATTAGGATTTTTGTCCAAGTCCAACTTAATAAATTAACTCAATTATGCCTCAATAAAATTAAGTCCAATTAGATTAGATCTGATCTAAAGTAATTAGGACTCAATCTATTCTTCTATAATTGCTTGGATCATTAATTTGATTTAATTCATCTTCAAAATCAAATCTGCACCTCATACGCAGTGCTAGCTGAATGTAGCCAGTGTTTAATTTGTATGACCTATAACTTGATTCTCAATCAAGTTAACATACATATTCAATCAAGTCTCATACTTTCAAATTGAGCATATAAATATCCAATCAATTCTTTCCTACATTGTTTGACTTTTGTATGCGACTCCATAGGTTCGAAAATCAAGCCGGTAGCATAGGAACACCTTTCTATATTAATCAAAGTGATCATCTAACAATGATACCCGATGTCTGGATAGGTCGAATATTTACAAAGCAATATTCAAAAATCTCGATATATGGTTATTGCATAATTTATCCCCTTGATCTTAATGCTCAAGGTGACCTAGGATTTAATTATCAATCCTGAAATAGTCAACCACATCGTATTTGAATCTTTCAAATCTATCATATGGATTATCCTGATCAAAATTTTTCTAAATTAAAATACAGTGATATATTATCTCCTATAATTCAGAGGGATCAATCCTATTTTGATCCACACACAGACTTTATAAGTACTTAACTATACTCAGTAGCCTTCTATCACTACATTAGAAATGCAGGTAGTCTGATACCTAAGCACAGTGAGTTGCTTGCAAGTTACTTTGATAATCTCAGATCTGAGGGATATTTATGCTCATACGTTTCGCAAGCTACTCTTGATAGCAAAGTGCTCGTAGGTGAGTCACTTGTTCAGTGATGATGTGCTTCTACATCTCGCCTGTATGCCATACCAGTTTTACACACTCCTTGGTTACGAGGATAACTAATCTATATGGCACACAATGACCTACACCCAATAAACATCATCATCCTATTAATGACATATCATTTGGTCCTGAACATGTTTAAGAACTATTCAATAAATCTTTCTTTATCAATCATAACATAGTTCTAAAGATTTAATCACAATACAAGAGTTCTAATAATGAAGATGTTCATCTTGTGATGAAAAAGTAAAAATAATTTTTATTCATTGATCAATAATTCATATACAAAATCTAATAATTTATAATTAGCCAATTGACTTTAGGACATAATTTTCAATAGATGGATGTCAAGATGGTATTCCTCCATGGACATCTGGAGGAGAGCATCTACATAGAGCAGCCATTAGAATTTTGAGAGCCAGAAGTAGAAGAAAAAGTCTGTTTGTTGTAAAAATCATTGTACGAGCTATACTAGTCATCGAGGCAATGGTGCAAATAGTTTGATTTTTTTGTGAGGAGCATTGGACTTTTCAAGTGTGAGTATGACTCTTGTATTTGTGCTAAATCTTTGAAGGATGGGTCTAAGGTGTTCCTACTCTTGTATGTGGATGACATGCTTATAGCATGCAAGAGTAGGAAGGTTGTACAGGAACTGAAGTTAGCCTTGTCCCAGGAGTTCGAGATGAAGGATTTGGAGCTTGCAAGGAAGTTTATAGGCATGAAAATCTTTAAAGATCGAGCTTAAAGGATGCTACATTTATCTTGGGGTGGCTACATCAAGAAGATCTTGGAGATGTTCGAGATGAAGGATGCGAAATCGATAAAGCTGCCTCTTGTCGGATACTTTAGACTCTCGAACATGATATCACCACAGACTGAGGTGGAGGCTAGGAGATGGAGAGAGTGCTGCATGCCTCTAGTGTGGAGAGTCTTATGTGCGTCATAGTGTGTTGTAGGCCAGATATCACCTTTGTAGTGAGCCAGATCAACAGGTTCATAGTGCAGCCTAGTAGGGGGCACTGGCAAGTACAATAGGGGATCATCAGGCACTTGGTGGGTACTGTTGGAGTCGATATCTATTACAGACGGTGAGGAGGTGCGAGGGACTCTCCAACACATTCAAGGAGGCTCGAAGCCTAATAGGATGGTTCATGGATACAGATTTCGATGGAGACATAGACACTTGGCCGTCAATGATAGATTTTGTATTCAACCTGTTTGGAGGTCCCATTTCATGAAAATTATGCTTGCAGCCCATCATGACTTTATCCACCACTGAGGCAGAGTACATCAACATCACAGAGGTAGTGAAGGATGCCTTATGGCTGAAGGACTTGGCATTGGAGATGGCCCTTATGCAGGAGGCCATTAGGGTGCATTGCGACAGTCAAAGTATACTGTTACTTGTATAGAACTCAGTCTACCATACAACGATGAAGCACATCGACATTAGATATCATTGAATTAGAGAACTTGTGGAAGAAGGTGAGGTGGAGCCAGTGAAAGTCCACACTAAAGAGAATCCAATAGATGCACTGATGAAGATAATTCTACAAGACAGCTTTGAAGATGTGCGACTCTAATGTACTTGATGGACAGGATGGAATTCGCTGAAGCCTTGGCCACCAAGGTGGAGATTGTTGGGCCTCATGTGGTGATCCCAAGACTTAGGGAATCAAGGCTAAAGCCAAGATCCAACATCCATGAGATGGTCATGGGGTTTCTAAGGCTACTTTGGGCCCTAAGATGAATGACTATCAGCCTTTCAGATTTTGACGTTCAAGGGGCTTGAGCCTCAAGGGGCTGATTTGTATTGGACTTGGTTTGAGTCATAGGTAGATAAATTTGTTCAAATCATGGGTGCACATGGGTTTGGGTTAACACAATCTCACATCAAGTTAGCCAAGGAAGTTTTATGCTTGGGTCACATTGACCTTGTATAAATACATTTGTATTTAGGGTTTGGTTTTGAAACATGAAATACAAATCACTTTCTCCCAATGTATTCTCTCTCTTCCTCTCTCTCATTCTCTCTGGTTGCCACCTCCTTTGGTGGAGAAACCCTAGACACCATCTAGGGAAGAAGGAGGATCAAAATCCTTGCCACCCAAGGATTCCTAGTCCCACTAAGAGTCCTTGCTGCCCACCTTTATTGCTGTCATCCCCTTTCTTTTGATCATTGGTTGCTAGTTCCAGGAGTTAGAGGTTCAGCAAGAGGTGTTTCAGATCTGAAGGCAAGGAGAAAAGATTGGGGGAGTTGGGAGAAGACTGAAGTCTTCTAGGTGCCAACAATTTCCAGCAGCAGCACCTTTTTTTCTCTAATCTATTACCTTCTTCTTCCAATGAGTTTTCATCAATGGATTGCTAGTGGGAGGATCTCCACATGCTTGGAAATATATCACAACACATAATTTATCTAAAGTATGCATCAAATGTTGCTAAAATGTCTCATGTTACTCAAATCTGAAGCATAGGTATATAGGTATCAATATATATATGAGTTCAAAGGTTCAAAGTATTGTTCGAAGATTATCCCTCACCCCCCCAACTTATTCTATATTATCCTCAATGGAATAAGAAAATTAATGAGGTAAAGAAAAAAGAAAGAATACACCTGACTAAATATGTTTTTGGTTCAGCAAGAGTCTTTAGATGTCTTTGATGATTCATATGTGCCCCCCCCCCAAACTAAAAAGAGAAATGAAATTAAACTATAAAGACCTGGATTGCCTCTAGTAAGCGCTGAGTTTAATATCTTCAGTCGGATATTATGAGGGAGTCCCATCTATAACCAACTTAGGTACATCCCTCAAGGTTTCAAAAGGACAGGGCCAATCAGAAGACCTTGTCATCATGGCAGTAAATATCCAAGGAATGTTTTAAGACCATTAACCAAGATCAATAGAGTGTATTGGGCAATGACGTTATATTAGGGTCTAAAAATATTAAAGTCAAGAAGGGATGGTATTTGCTGGACTAAGATCCAAACTGGTAGTTTAAGAATTACTTCAATTATAGCCTTATCTACCCCAATTCTAGTCTCAAATATGCTATATCTTGGTATAATCCATTTATGATCTATAATCTAGCACTTTTTTTTAAATTAACATTTATTCTATTTTCATACATCATTTTAATACTATAGATAAATTTTGGAGTAGTCCTCAAAAGTATTGCTGAATATAAAAAAATTAGTTATAAAAATCTTAAAATTATTATCCCTCATTTCAACAATATCCCACCCGACAGCTTCTGTATATGCTTTTAGAATACCTACAAGTTAGGCTTCTTGATTAGATATCACTGGTAGGGTGTCAGTGGGTGCATCAGGAAGTAGCTTTAGTTCTAGAGCAGTAGGTGATTCTAATAAGAGAGATATTGAGGGGCTAGGTGATAGCTCATATTTTTCGATACAAAGTGAGGTGGTTTTGGGGTAGGGTATATCTACTAGATCATTTACTTCTATATTATACCCATCTTCATCAAAATTGTCCATCCCAAAATGAGCCAGACAGGGATTTAACAAATCTTGGGGAGGAATTATAGGTGTAGCTTCCTTTATTGTGTCATTCATTTGTGGTTCTTGGAAAGTTTCAATTAATTCCATCATTGTATCAATTTCTTCTTCCTTCTAGTAAAAAGGAATGGGTGACTCTAGGGCACTTGAGAATGGGATCATAGGTAGGTAGGGTGATGATGGAATTGATTCATCTCACCATTCTGATTCTTTCTTAAATATTTTTATCTTAATCAAATTATGGCATTGGTCTCTTCGATTGTGCAGTGTTGTTCTATGACCATTTCATTTTCGAAAGTCATAATCGATTGATCAGAAAAAGTTATAAGGACATTAAGACTAATAGCTAGGTATTATCTCTCAGGATCATTCTCGGGCTAACTAGGTAGCTCTCTTTCCTCCTCTCTATTGAGTGCGATCGCTAGCTTCTTGGTTTTTCTCTAGTTCTTTTAAGGATTGTATAGAGGAGTGAAGGATCTGATGGCTGAATTCTAGCATATCTAATGCTTGCCAAAACCTCTCTTCAAAAGCTGGGTCATAATTAGTTGAAGAAGGTTGATATTGTGGGTAAGGCATATCGTAATAAGTTGCATCCATGAATGAAGGTCCTTGTGTCATCGGGGTAACCACTAGTTGTGGTTTTCATGAAAAACTTGATTAAGCCCCTCAGCCTAGATTGTAGGCATTAAAGTATAAATTATTTCTTAATCTGTAGGCCATTTGGGTTTAATCTTGATGAATAAACTTAGAAAATTGGTGTGTGACTGGGCATTCATTCATAAAGTGAGTGGGGTCAAACAAATTCCACAAACTTTTGCACAGGAAAAAATGATGAAGAGGGAGAGCATCTAATAGCCGTTAGATGATCTAATCTGTGGGACAGCTTATCCAATCTACTATCGAGATCCATCTAGGATTGTTCTAATTATTTAGATATAAAATCAAAGGGTCTAGATCAAAACAATCCACTTTTTTTTTTTTTTTGAAGAATGAGAAAAGGTATGAGGGGAGAGAATTCCAAAATAAAAACCTAGAGGGTCCTAGATCTAAGAGATAGGTGTGAAGAATTTTTTTATTTATCTTTTTTTTATTAATTACAAACAAGTTTTCAATAAAAAAAAAATCCTAATAGGGTTTAGCTAGACCTAAACAGCTCCTAACTGTTCTAAGATCACCTTCAGAAACTTCAAGTTCAAAATCAACCAACCAAGTTGATCAGGTAAGCATAAGATTGGTGGGAGGCTCTCCATATTTTCACAACGGATCTAACTAAGTAACCACCATTCTTCAGGACTGAGTTTCTGAACCACTTTCCTAGACATCAATTGGTTAGTAAAAGTCAAACTCATATCCAACCACTTTTCTATGGCCAATGTCTAATTGATTTTAAATTAAAAACTTAGATCAATGTAATATGAAGGGTGGTGGTTTTTGAACTAAGAAAGGATGATCAAATCCCCACCTTATCTTATTTAATTGGGTTAAGTGTCCTTAAAGTATTTTATGAAAGATGCAATGCAATTAAAAAAGGTATCCAAATATGTTTGGGTTTTTATTACGTTTTAGATTTTTCTATATTAATAAGTATTATGAAATATATATTTTGTTTCTTTTTATGTTAGATTATCTAAAGCAAGAAGAATAAAAGGTAGGTTTTAATTAAGTTAATTAGATTTGAGGAGATTTAGAGAATTTAACTAAATGAAAAGTAAATAATGCTAAGATTAAAAGATAACTAGGTAGCCTACAGATAAAATAAGAAATCAAATCTACTTTTAAGATAGTAAATTATTCTAAGCTATGAAAAGTAGTAAATCACTAGAAGTAATAAGTAGTATTTTTTTTTCGAAAATTGAAGCAACCATGCTATAATCCCTGGCAATGGTGTCAAAATTTGATACGTTGCCATCAATGCACACCAAGTAGTAAATTTTTGAATCAGCTAGATAGCAGGAGTCAAGTTGAATCCATGGGGATTATAGGCTAAGTTATGTTCAATTTAATTTTAAGTAAATTTTAAGAAAAAAATTTTAGCAATTATATTAAAGCAAGATTGATTAAATCTAGTAATTAAAATAAAAAGAACTAAATAGGAAATAACTATTAAAGGATCAAAAAAATAATTAAAAAATCTCAAGATTTTTATTTCATCTCTAACCATAATTTTGATATTTTTCTTTAAAAAAAACAATCAGTTTAATTGATTAAGGCACCTTGAGCTCTAGTTCGATAATAGCCTATCTCACTCAAGTATAGATTGTATCTTTCAACCATGATCCATCTTCCTAAAATATAAGTTTTCAAACTAGAATCCAAAGAAAAGTCTTAAATCAAATAAATCTATAAATTGATCCTTAGGATAGCCTATATCACCTGAGCGCAGACAATCACATAAAAGATTTAAAGATTATTCATAAATATTATGCACCATAAACTTGAAAGTAATTTTGAAATATATTGATTGAAACTCATAGAGAAAAACTTATAAGTTGATTTAATTTCATAAAAGAGAAATACAAAATAGAAGTCGAAAGATTTAATCTACTCTCTAATGACAAAAGAAATAAATCACCTAAACTAAGACCTCCTCTCACAGCTTTCCTCTATAGAGTTTCCTCCTCTTCTGATTTTTGTACCTCCCCCTAGCTGACTCTCCTCATGTGTTAGAAAGGTAGAAGAAAGTGAGAACAAGGTGGCTAAAGAATCTAAAAGATAGATATTTTCGTCTGTCACATGGGCCCCTACAAGAGTTATGGTGTAGAGAGAGAGATGTCCTCAAGGTAGAGGCATTGGGTTTTATTTATAGGTGTTAAGAAGGAGGAGGTTTTCATATTTTTTCATTATGGACTAATGAAATAATTGCTAAAGGAGATGATCTAATTGCTATGAGATGATCTAATTGCTAAAGGAGAATTATCCCTGATTTGATCAGGACTTTGGTTCAATCAATTCTCAATTTGATTATTAAAAATTTATAAACCTAATTAGATTGGGTTTCATATATTTTATTTGGGCTAAACCAGATGTGATTTGGTTTAATTCAGATAAGGAACTTAAGAGTCCTTTTTGGAATAGGACTCTTTTCCCTACGCCAACCCAGATTGCATGCCATATATCTCCACACACAAAATTATTGTGTGAGATTTTTTCACACCAAAGAGTCATTTTCCTTCTCTATCTCAAATCTAAATCTTATTTGGTTTTGATAAAATAAAGGTTCTAAAATTAGATTTCAAAATATTTTTTATCAGGAGAATCTGTTGTTATCCAGATCAACCTCTTTATACCAATAAATTTTTTCTCCTTATATGTATAACATTTTGAGAAGATTTTTTATGAGAGATTAGTTAGAGAATTGATTTATTGTAAAAAAAATATGGGAAGAGACATCTCTTTTTTATTAGCATATTTGTGGATGTAGAATTGTGAAGGGAGGCAAATCCTATAAGAGTCCAGGATCATTAGGACTCTTCACCCCACCTCCTTACATGCCTATAAAAGAGGTTTTTTGGTTTCTTTTATATGTGTAAGATACTAGAAGAGAGCTCTTCATGTAGTGAAAGTTTATGCGTGGTTCATGATGTAAAAAATAGAGAGAAGGGTCCTCCCTCTTGGGGTGTGTGCAAAAATCTGAATTTTAGATTTTTGATTCTAAGAGTTTGGGAGGAGAAAATAAATTAGAAAAAAATTATTTTTTTTCATTTTTCTTTCACCTCTTCATCTCCTCCAGAAAACCATCTTCAATCTTTGAAAAGGTTTTAGATATTTGAAACAAGAATCTAGATCAGTCAAGAAGAATTCTTCATGTGAGCTAGCACTTCCGAGAAAATTGATCAGATCGGAGCTTCGAGTTAATTTTTCGTAAAGGTGGATGCATATGCAGCTGCGAACAACTAGCAAAGATCCTCTCCACCATATCTCTCAGTGGCAGAGATCGTCAACCCATGATCAGATATGGAGTTCTGAGCTCATATTAGAAGTAGATGTGATCTACTGCTTATATGCATGCATGCTGATTTTATCTTTAGATTATTTTAGATTTTATATGCAATATAACATGTCATAGATCTTAGAGTAGGTTGATTTGATGATTAAATTATATGCATATTAGATTAATTTGATTAATCTAGTTGTCTTTCACTATAATTTTTTGAAAAAATTTGAAATACATGTATGAAATCGCCTACGCATCCCAACACTAATTGTAGTCTAAGATGCAATTTATTGACCTAATGCAAAACTACCCATGCTCAACAATTAATGCACACATTAATTTCAGATCATTAAAATAAATTTTAGATCTAATTAATTATATAAAAAGTAAGTTTTTTGTTCTTAAAATACTTTCAGAACATGTATGCAATCATATATCATATATATGAAAAATTTTAGATATTTTTGAAATTAATTTTAGATCTAAATATACCATCATATATTGCATATACAAAAAATTTAGATCATAAAAATTTAATTTCTAACCTATGCATGCTCTCATATATCACATATATAAATAAAAATTAGATCTAAAATATTTTTAATCTATAAATATATATCATGTATAATCTAAAATTAAAATTTTAAAAATAATTTTTTAAACTTTTATGCTACTTTCATGTATATGAATATGTGGCTCTAATACCACTATTGGATTTTCGATAGGTGCAAGTGCATGTGGATTTCAAAATTTTTTTAAATCTAAAATACAGTAAAAAAATTAGATTAAAATATTTTTAATCTAAGCATACATTCATCATATGAAAGTACCTATAGATCTAGTTCATATGCTGAAATTAACATAAATTAATTTAAGAAAGAGCAAACGAAAGTCTGAAATCAATTCACATACTTGAATCACTTTTCTTTTGCTTCAAACCTATAACTGGGATTGAATCCAATTCAATCTCTGGATCTGAGTCTGGATGGGTTCTGAATCAGCAGCATAAGTATCCTACTTCTAGGATATCCGCAGAGCCAACCTCAATTATTTTTCTTGGATCTTGCTTGCCTGAACCAAAGCCTAAATAGACTTGAACCAAATTTGGATCGAAACAAAACCCCTTTGATGACCCTTTTAATCTTTCTTTTTTGATTTTTGAAGAAACCAAGAATCTTTCTTGATTCTTCAACTAATCAGAAAGAACAACAACTAAGAAATGATTGTAACTAACTCTCAACACACTTGAGAGCAAAGGGAACAAGAAACAAAGCAAGTGGCGCCAACAATTGGAACCACTCCCTTAGATGCCGCCCATCCTCTCTATGGCACCAATGGAGGATGCCTAGAGAGAGATGAGATGTTGGCTAGAGAGAGAAAGAGGAAGGAGGCATGGTCCAGTGAAGGGTGGCGGCAAGGTAGGGGGGAAGATTAATTCGCAACTAAAGGGCTAGGATCCTTTATATAGACAATTTAAGGATGTCCTAATCAAATTTGGATCTCTCATTCTAATCATATTAAAATTCTTAACCATAATATAGTTGGACTAAATAAATAGGGAACCACCCATTACACACCCAAAGCCACACCCTACCTTAGGCATCTCATCATATGGGACCCAATTAGATGCACAAATCAGCCCACATGGTTCCATAAATTCTCTTCAAGGGTTCTTAACCAAGAAACTCTTTCTTAATTAAATTCAAGTGATAAATTAATTATTTAACAATTAAATCTCATTGAATCAAATTCAATTAGATTCAAATCAAGTATAGGGATTGGTTAAAACTCATCATATAAGTAAACCAACCACAAGAGAAGTTTGGTTCATCCAGGTGCTAACAAGGTTAATATGAATCCAATAGGATTTCTCTAAATTCATGTAAATTGGTGCTTCATAAGTCTAATTATAATCAATTCAGATCTTCTCTCTTTATATATGACCCAATAGATTCAATTCTGTCTGGTATTGAGAAATACCATGATCTCTATCATAGGTATCAATGAAATCTCTTTCAGTGGGTTGAAATAGTTTCACTCTAACTCGACAAGGATCATTGATCCAAAATGATCCTATTGAGCTCTCACAATCCATAGTGATATCTAGCAATATATAGTGGCAATCCAGTATTACTGAAATAGAATCTCTAAGTATAGTTAATATATGATACAGTCCCTCTATCGTGAGTCCCAACTAGATGGCAGGATATGGATAAATTATCAAACCTCATCATCAGTTATATGACAAATCTGATCAGTTTAAGTCCAATAATGATTCCAGATATTTTTTTTTTCTATTAATTATACTACTATGGCTATAGATTTGTAGACTCAACTTCTCAAATCTCATAGAACTACTTCTCTCTATCAAGATCGATAGATCCCATCTAGATGTATATGTCGCTCGCACAGCTCAATCAACTGAAGCCAACATCTACTACAAAAACTCATGATCGAGTTAATATTTATATGTAGTCAAACTACAGCAGTCTTACTATGAGCAAATGTGACACCATGGGTTAAAAGATCAGACACACAACTATAGCATCAAGATGATCACTGATGATCTAATAAAAATCCATATGATCTCTCGTATGGTCACGCTCAGTACTAGTTATTTTCTAATAATGTTCATATTTTCTTTAATATCTCTACACCATAAATTAGAGACTCATCTATCCTGAAGAAAGTGAACCATGCACCAATCTATCTGGATAAATCACCATCCCTATGACTATCCTATAATCGAGAGCAATTTAGGAATAGATCATACATGTCTCTAATTCTCAATATTTGAGAATATGTATCGTAACATCCATTCCAAGGATGATTCAAAGACACATAATACTTGAATGAAAAAAAAAACTTGCCCTTTATTGATTAAATCAATAGTTTAAGTACAAATTTATGTTATAGAATAAAAATATATCAGCCAACAATTGACTTATAGGACATACGTCTAACAGACAATCCATCTGATCCACATACAGACTTCATAAGTACTTGACTGTACCCAGTAGCCTTCCATCATTGCATTAGAAATGTAGATAGTCTGGTACCTAAGCACAATGAGTTGCTTGCAAGTTACTATAGTGATCTCAGGTCTGAGGGACACTTAAATCTATATGTTTCACGAGCTACTCTTGACAGCAGAGTGCTTAGCAGGTAAGTCACTTATTCAGTGATGATGTACTCCTACATATCATCTGTATGCTACATTAGTGCCTCCACACTCGTTGGTTACGAGGATAACCAATCTATGTGATACAAAATAACCTACACTCGATAACTATCATCATCCTATTAATGATGTATCATTTGATCACGAACATATTTTAGAACTATTTGATAAATCCTTTTTTATCGATCATAATATAGTTCTAGAGACTTCATCACAACACAAGAGTTCTAATAATGAAGATGTTCACCTTGTGATGAAAAAGTCAAAATAATTTTTTTCATTGATCAATAATTCATATACAAAATCTAATTATTTATAATAAGCCAATTATCTTTAGTTGACATAATTTCCAACACATCTGAGCTCACAATCTTCACCTTTGTGTTCCCAAGACCTTGTGAACTCAATTCTATCCATCAACCCCATCAGTACCACACAATACTGAAAGCTATCCTATGAAAGTATCTTTATGAGTACATCAGCTAGATTCTCCTTAGTGTGAATCTTTACCAGCTCCACTTGATCATTCTTCACAAGCTCTTTAATTCGATGGTACCTGATATCGATGTGCTTGATCCTCGCATAATAAACAGAGTTCTATGTGAGCAACAAAGCACTCTGATTATCCAATATATCCTGATTGCATCCTATGGGAAGCCCATTTCTAATGCCAAGCCCTCCAACCATAGGGCCTCTTTGTTGTCTCTATGATGCTGATATACTCCACTTCGATGGCAGATAATGCTATTATAGGTTTCATGAAAGAAAAACCATCTTTTTCCTTGTAGGATCTTCCAGATCTAATAGATCTGGAGGAAATATTTAAAAAAAAAATTATCCTACTTTATTTAGATCTAAGGTCTATTAGATCTGATTTTTATTATCTAATATTTAATCTAAAATTAAATCTAAAACATAAGAATTAGAGGAATACCTCTAGGGTAACTAGATTACCCTGTAGATGATCGCAGTAATGCCCAAGGTTCTAAAATAGCCATGCAGTCGCCTGGCCTCTACCGTATCCACTTGAGCAAGATCTGGATCATCTTCTCCTTGCAAATCTTTGCTCCAAAAATCAGATCTAGATCTGATTTGCAAGATCTTCAAAAGATCTTCTGAAGCTAGAGCAGTAGCTTCTCGACAAATCCCTGCAATCTTCTGATCAGGGAGCCACCACACCTTGGACAAGCATCAGATGGATGCCCAACTTCTTGGACATGAAGAGGGGAGGGAGAGAAGTAGAGGGGGAGAAGTGGAGGGGTTTCACATTTTTGCTTGGTATTAAGCAGATTTTCTAAACCCTAGGCACAAACAGGGTTTAAATAGACCCTGCTGCGCCATGCAGTGCCATATCATTCGACCAATCAAAAAATTTTAATTAATTTTGAAAAAATTTTAATTGGTGGAGTGATATCATCTGATCATATCAGATAAGAACCCCACCAAACCCTCCTACTATTGGAACCAACACTGGATAACACAGTGAGATTGACGCCCAACAGTTTGAGTCGATCAAGGCATAGAGTCCTCATCTCATGGGACTCTATCCTTATCCACTTGGGGTGCACGCCATATCTGATTATGGCACCCACTTTGAGGGTAAAATTAGCAGGTGGACACTCCACAAAAACTCTCCAATGACCTCTTGCCAAGTGGCCTTCAGTCCAAGGTCCATGGGTTAATATTTGACTAATGTCCTAAAATGAAAATGGTAGGTGACAGGAATTAGCAGGTGTTGTCTTAAATTCATCTCATGAATTAAGACAAGATTTTTCTGACTGGATTGACTCCAGTCAGACTATGAGAAACCTTCTCAAGGTTCTCTAGATAAGTCAAATCACATTTGGCTCAGTCGAGATAGAAAAGATTACACGAGGAGAAAGTTAGGCTCAATCGTGTGCTAGCAGATTTCTTTGAACCTAATTGGATCTAATCCAAATCAATCGAACTGGGCTAGCTCAATTGATGACATCCATACCCTAACTATTGTTTGTATGATCCAGTTAGGTTTATTTTCATATGGTAATGAGACATATCGTGATCTCATCATCAACATCATCGAAACTCCTTTCGATGGACCAGAACTCTTCTGATTCAGACAATTTAGAATGATCGATCATCAATATCATTCTAATTGCTTCCAAAATCCATCAGTGACACCTAGCAGTATATGATGGCAACCCATCAGAAATGAAGATGAACCTCTCGGTGCAGCTACCTGTGTGATTGAGTTCCTCTATCGTGAGTCCCGACTGAATTAGGGTTAAGATGAACTCATCAAACCCAACATCAGTCATATGAATCAATCGATCGATCCAAGTCCAATGTGAAACCCCAATGGAAAACTCTTTTTCATTATTTCACTCTGCCATGCCATGGGCTTAAGGACTCAATCTTTCGATCATCATAGGACTACTCCTCTTATCTACCGAGGTTGATAGATCCCATGTTGGTACAATCTGGTTCCTACAATGAACATGCTACAGCCAACATACACCTCAGGGTTTCAAATGGTTAGAAGATCGAGTTATGGTGTAGTCAAACTATAACACACTCAAGGTAAACTGTCGATGTACCTCAGGTCAAAGAACTAGACACACAGCTGCAGCATCGAGCTAGTCATCGACGAGAAGATAGACTTCCTTATGACTGCTCGAGGTGGTCACGTTCAGTACTCTCGTTCTCAACGAATACTGTACTCTCGTTCTGGTGTCTCCATACTATAGACTCAAGACACATCTATCCTAAGAAAGCGATCGTACACCAACCTTCCAGATCGATCACCATCCTCATGATGATCCTATGATCAGGAGCTGTTTATGAGTTAGTTATGTAAATTCATGCCTTAAATTTTTAACTCTTGAAAATATGAATTAACATTCCTACTAACTCAAATGATATATCACAGACATAATGTACACAATGTGATAGTAGAATAATCTTTTTATTTATTTATAGTCAAAATTATAAATTTATCCTTACATTTGTACAGGAATGTGTCAGCCAATCTGGCATCTAGGGCATACATCTAACATTCCATACAAGATCTCCATGAGATAGGACCTCAATACAAGCTGAACATAAAATCTATTGTCAAACATCGAGTGTCCACATCTCCATCAAAATCTGTATCTACGAACCCCTCTATCAACCTTAAAACTTCCTTGGACATGTTGGAGTGTCCCTTAGCATCTGCTCGCTGACCATAGTGGATGCGAACTCCAACCAAACTGGCTAAGTACTTGAAGATACCCTTCAGTCTCTCCAATGCTCGCTGCTAAGCTGTGCTATAAATCTGCTCATTTGACTCACTGCATGGGCTAAATTCATCCTACAACACACCATGGAGTACATAATAATCCCCACACCAGAAGTATATGGAACCCTCCCCATCTCCTGAACCTCTACCTAAGTCTGTGGTGACATGGTCATCAGGAGTCTGATATGCTTGGCCAGTGGCAGCTCCGTCGGTTTGGCCTCCTTCATTCCAAACCTCTCCAAGACCTTCTTTATGTATACTCCTTGAGATAGATGCAGCATACCCTTGGTTCAATCTTTGACAATCTCCATACCTAGGATCTTCCTCATAGGCCCCAAATCCTTCATCTCAAACTTTCGAGATAAGGCTGCTTTCAACTCCTATACAACTTACTCTTACATACTATCAGCATATCATTTACATACAAAGTAATATATCTAAGATTCATCCTCTAGAGATCTCACGTATACACATGGATCATGATCACACCTAGAAAGGCCAATACTCCTCACGTAGGTATCAAATTGCTTGTACAACTGTCTAAGAGACTGTTTCAACCTGTACTGTGATTTCTTCAGCAAACAGACCTCTCCATCTTACCCAGGCTCCCTGAAGCCCTGTGGCTGCTTCATGTATATGTTCTCCTCCAAATTTCTATGAAGGAAGGCTATCTTGACGTCCATATGCTCCAACTCTAAATTCTAAGCAGTATGCTCAACAACACCCTGATGGACGTATGCCTGACAACCAGAGAGAAGACCTTTGAATAATCAATTTCTTCTCTCTGTAAGTACCCTTTGGCTACCAGCTTAGCCTTATACCTCACTCCACCTTGCTTTGAAGGTGCCTCCTTTTTGGTGAAAATCCATTTGGAGCCAATGGGTCGAGCATCATCCGGTAGATCCACTAGCTGCTAAGTTCGATTCTTCCTGAGAGAGTCTATCTCCTCCATCATGGCCTACATCCATGATTCTTGATCTAGACTCTTCATGGCCCCCTCAAATATCTCCAGATCTCCATTGGCAGTGATGAGAGCATAAGAGATAGTCTCATCAATGCCATATCACACTAGCTTGTGAATAATGCATTTCGGCTTATGCAGTGCCACTCTCCTTGCATCATCCTGCAAGTCTGCTGTCTGTAGCTGCTTCTACACCACCTCCTAGATAGTTTTCTCTCCTTGCTGATCCTCCATAAATGTCTGATCATGCCTACCCATCTCCACCTCAAACTGAATATGATCCGAGGTTAAAGTTGAAGATAAATCATCTGTATATGAGTGCTATCCAATACTGCCCTACACTATCTTTTCAGCTTCATCAGCAGCTCCCGACTTCTTCAAGATGCTCTTCTCATCAAACACCATATTTTTGCTAATTATGCACCTCTAAAAATGTAGATCTTACCGCAAGTAACCCTTCACGCCTCTTGAAATCTTAATGAAGATTATCTTCTATGATTTCGGATCCAATTTACTCCTCTCGGCCTCTTCCAGCAAATGCATATGCTAGACAGTTGAATACCTACAGATGGCCAAGCTCCACCTTCTTCCTAAAGGAACTAGATCTAGGGTTTCAAGGTTAGATCTTGAAACTTTTTCAAGATCAAACAGCGAAAGACTAAAATAAATCAAAATTTATCTTATAAAATCAGAGAATTCCTAGATCTAAGATCCTATTATATGATTATTACATGGTATTAAATCAAAAATTAAAATATAAAGAGCAAGAACTACATGTTGATCATATCAACATGTTTCTATACTACATCTAATGTATGTAAAATATAATAGATCAGATCTATTACCTTGCAAGTTAGACGTTCTAACTTTGCTAATCCAGGCTTGAGGATGATGTTGTGAGCCGCACATATGTCTGGCCTCTAGGAGTCATCTACACAAGCCCACGAATTATGATCAGAAGTCCTGATCCAGAAAATCAGCACAGTATGCTAGTACTGTGCTGATCCTTCTTCGATGGTCGATCAGATGCCTTCTTTTTCTTGATTTGAACTCTTCCAAAGATAAGAAGTTGGAGAAGGAGTTTAGATATAAGAAACTCTCAGAAAACTCACAGATGGAGGAAGGAAACAGGTGAACACAGCAAACTTAGAAGAAGACCCTCTTCTTCTTCTCTTTGCTATCACCTAGACACCTAGTTTTGTGTCTATTATATCTCCATGCCCCAATACTCTTTCTCCCTGATTTTCACACACCCCAAAGGTCTCTCAATGCTCTATAATCCACAAAACTCTCAAGAAGAATTTATTTTAAATAATGAGATATGAAGAATCCTTGTCTGGGTCAAATACCCATCAAGAAAAATCCAAACAGGGCAAGATAAGTGGCACCCAACTCTTGGGTGCCTCCTCCTTCTTTTTCTACCATGGACCACCAGCAAAGGGTGCACGATATGTGACATAAAAGTCATGAAAATTTTATAAAAAATTTGGATAAAATCAGTGTCATAAGGAAAGAGTTTTGGTTTCCTAAAATTCTATCTTATAGAATTTGAAATCCTAACTAATTCCTACTTTGACTTAGTCCACAACCACATTCCTTGTAAGAGAGAAAGAAAGGAAAGCTTTTATCATGCATGAAGGCCTGGGAGAAAAGATTTTGTCACACAAAATAAGAGAGAGTGGGCATGGGGGGCTAAGGTGGCGTATGGTGGAATCCTAGTGTTACTAGGATTCAATCTATGACTTGTTTAAATTTGATTTTTTTTGATTTCTCAAACCAAATCAAACCAAAACAAAATCAACCCAATTAAAAAAGGTCTTAACCTAATTAAGAATCTAATTTAATTAGATTAAATTAGATTTAAATCTAATTTAATTTTTAATCAAATTAGAAATTAGGGTGATCCAAGTCCTAATTGAACTAGGACTAATTTTTTCTTGCACTTGGCTTATCCAATAAACCAATTGAACTTGATCCAATCAAGCTCAAATTAAATCTAATTAAATCATATTCAATTAGAATTAATCTCAATTCATTGGTCTAATTAAATTAAGCCAATTAGCAATCGAATTGCTAATCGATCTTCCTGCAACACTTGCACTAGGTTAAATGTGTTGCTCCTAGATTGATTTTGATGATTACAAAGCAGATTGAAGGGATACAAATAATTTTAAATTGAAAAAGTCCTTATGCTCTTCAGGGGCAAAATCATAATTTCACTAAAATCCTAATTTGACAGTATCATTTGGTAGAACAAATAATTAGTAATCTATTGGTGAAAATTTTATTGTGTTTGGACTTATATTTTTGAAGTTATGAAGGTTTGAAGTGCATGAGTCGACTCATGAGTCAACTCATGGCACTATGAGCTGATTGGCACGCAAAAATTTTCCTTGGCACGCTAGTTTTCTGGCTTGGCACGACCTGTGAGTCGACTCATGAGTCGACCCACAAGGCATGAGTCGACTCATGAGTCGACCCCTACGATGAAAAATATCAGCAACGGCTAGTTTTTTGCCCGTTTTAATTGCCTTTTATGCTTCCTAAAATTGCTCTAACGGCTCTTTATCTGCCTAAAATGTTTCTCTTGTTTCTTAAGGTTATAAAAGGTTTCAAATGGTGAAAGAAACGGCAGATCAAATGAGAGATCAAATACAAAAGAGAGGATCCAAAATATACACGAAGTGATCAACGAGATATTTGAGAGAAAAAGAAAAGAGGATCCAAAATCCACACGAGAGATTGTGAAAGAGATTCAAGAGCATTCAAAGAGAGGATTTTTTCAAGCCTTTTGTTCAACCTTGATCCAGAGATCTTTCAAAGCCTTCAAGAAGTCCTCAATCAAAGATCATCTTCTTCTCAAGCGTTCATTCAAGCGTTCATCCACTTTGAGAAAATCCTAAAAGGGGATTCTTCATTTGAGTAAAGTGTTTTATTGCTATATTCGCTCATTTAAGGAGCTGTTATTGTATTAATTTGTGCTCTAAGCTATTTTACTCTTTGTGAGTATTTGTTCTTATTTTTGGAGGATTTCCAAAATAAGAAAAGGTTGATCCGAACCTGAAATCGGAGTGTTTTGGGTTGACTTGTACCCGGAAAATAAGTAGACTAGCTTGAGATAGCTAGTGTCGGAGTTTCTGACGATTTGTATTCGGGTTGAATACAAGTATAGTGGATTAAAATTCCCAAGTAGGAGCTTGGGGAGTGGATGTAGGTGCAAGGTTGGCACCGAACCACTATAAATCCTTGTGTTTGTGGTGTGCTTTATTGTTTCTCTTTATTTCTTTATTATATCCTTGCATTCTTGCTTTAGGTTATTAATCTTGAGTTAAAGTCTTTGTTCTCATTCATCATAAGTAATTAATTAAGCCTAAAATTTTTAGAAACCCAATTCACCTCCCCTCTTGGGTTGCATAGCTGGGCAACAAGTGGTATCAGAGCCCGGTGCTCTAGCCCTTCTTTGATCTAACAATCAAAGAGCCAAAGATCTATGGCAACCCATGTCGGTACTTCTCTAGCCGAGGGGCAATCTACAAACCGACCTCCACTTTTCAATGGGTCTAATTATACCTATTGGAAAGCTCGGATGAAGATATTCATACAAGCACTTGACTATGATATGTGGAGTATCATAGTGAACGGTCCTCACACACCCACCAAGATTATAGATGGTGAGGAGTCAACCAAACCCAAAAAAGAATGGAATGAGGTTGATAAGAAACTGGCACAATTAAATGCCAGAGCTATGAATGTTCTTTATTGTGCACTAGATGCAAATGAATTTAATCGCATTTCTAATTGTGCATCTGCTAAAGAAATATGGGATAGGTTAGAAGTAACCCATGAGGGAACAAATCAAGTAAAAGAAACTAAAATAAACATGCTAGTGCATAAATATGAATTGTTCAAAATAGAGCATGATGAGTCCATAACTGCTATGTTCACTCGTTTTACTGATATAATTAATGGTTTGAAGAGTCTTGGCAAATCTTATACTAACAGTGAGCTTGTAAGGAAGATTCTCAGGTCATTGCCAAGAACTTGGGAAGCCAAGGTGACTGCCATCCAAGAAGCAAAGGACTTGAACACTCTACCTCTAGAAGAGCTTCTTGGATCCTTGATGACTCATGAACTTAGCATGAAGCAATATCAAGAAAATGAAGTCAAAAAAAAAAGAACCATTGCCCTCAAATCCACAACTTTGCCTGATTATGAAACGGATGACACTGAAGATGAAGAACAGGATGAAGAGATGGCACTCATCACCCGGAAATTTAAGAAGTTTCTAAGAAAAAGGAAACAGGGGATGAGAAAGAAGTTCACAAAAGGGGAACAAAGCAAAGAAAAAGAGAAAGATCAACCCCTTATATGCTACGAGTGCAAGAAGCCAGGACATTTCAGATCCGAATGTCTGCAACTGAAGAGAGGCCCCAAAAAGTTCAAAAAGAAAGCAATGATGGCGACTTGGAGTGCGAGTGATGACTCAAGCTCCGACGAAGAAACCTCAACAGAACAAGCCAACCTGTGCCTGATGGCACACGAAAATGAGGTAACTTCTGAATCCACTAGTGAATTTACTTTTGAAGAATTGCATGAAGCTTTCTATGATTCAATTGATGAATTAAAGAAATTAGGGAAGAAAAATAAAGAACTAAAATTGGAAAATCAGTCCTTAGTAAAACAAGCTGAAAACCTTTCAATTGAAAAATCCACCTTAATTCAAGAGAATCAAAACTTAAAGAATGAAATTAACAAGCTGAAACCTATAGTAGATAAGTTCACCTTAAGTTCAAACAAACTAAATATGATCCTTGATAATCAGAAAGCTATATATGATAAGGCTGGACTTGGCTATAAACCTCTGAAGAAACAAAAATTTCTGAAGGATATTTATGTAAATTATTCAAGTAACAAGTCTACAAATATTACTTGTTTCAAATATGGAAGAATAGGACATAAATCATACACATGCCTCAAATCTGCAAACACAACTATAAAGAAAATATGGGTTCCAAAAGGAACCATTTTGACTAACCTAAAAGGACCCAAGAAAGCTTGGGTACCTAAGACAGAAACTTGACCTTTGCTTGCAGGTGTGTCTAGCATCCCAAGGAGGAAATAGGAAATGGTATCTTGACAGTGGATGCTCGAGACACATGACTGGTGATGAATCACAATTCATCACGCTTGATACTAAGGATGGAGGGATGGTCACCTTTGGAGATAATGGCAAAGGAAAGATCATCGGGATAGGTAACATTGGTATCACTCCCTCCAAATACATTGAGAATGTTTTATTAGTTAAAGGTTTAAAGCATAACTTACTTAGCATTAGTCAATTCTGTGATAAAGGGTATAAAGTAGTTTTTGAATCATCTGTTTGCATTGTGACTAGTCCTATTAACGATGGCAATGTTTATATAGTAGATTTGAATGATTTAGCCAAATTAGACATGCAATGCCTAGTATCCTTAAATGCTAAAATTAATGAGACTAGTTGGCTGTGGCATCGTAGACTTGCACATATTAGCATGCATTCTCTTTCAAAATTAATTAAGAAAGATTTAGTTCTTCGTTTGCCAAAACTGAATTTTGAAAATGATAGAATTTGTGATGCATGCCAATTAGGTAAACAAACTAGAGTTTCATTTAAATCCAAAAATACTGTTTCAACTTCTAGACCTTTAGAGCTCTTACACATGGACTTATTTGGACCAACAAGAACCACTAGTCTAGGAGGAAAACGATATGGCTTTGTAATTATAGATGATTACTCTCGTTTTACTTGGGTTTTCTTTTTGGAACATAAAAATGAAACTTTTCATATTTTCACTAAATTTTACCGAAAAGTCACTAATGAAAAAGGATTTTCAATTCAAAATATTAGAAGTGATCATGGAACTGAATTTGAAAATCAAGATTTTGAAAATTTTTGTGATGAAAATGGAATTGGCCATAACTTCTCTGCTCCTAGGACACCCCAACAAAATGGGGTAGTTGAAAGGAAAAACAGAACCTTAGAAGAAATGGCCCGTACCATGCTTTGTGAAAGCAACCTTCCAAGATATTTTTGGGCGGAAGCAATTAACACAGCATGTTACATTTTAAATCGTGCTTTAATTAGACAATTTTTAAAGAAAACCCCCTATGAACTTTGGAAAGGAAGAAAACCAAATATTGCATATTTTCATATTTTTGGTTGCCGATGTTTTGTATTAAATAATGGCAAAGAAAAACTTGGTAAATTTGATGCAAAATCAGATGAAGCAATCTTTCTAGGTTACTCCACTAGTAAAGCATTTAGAGTTTTCAACAAAAGAACTTTAGTAGTTGAGGAGTCCATACATGTTGTTTTTGATGAATCTAACGATCTTCCTTCAAGGAAGAATGAGGGTGTTGATGATGCAGATCCACTAATAGAAAGTATGAAGGAGATCACTCTGAAAGATTCAGCAACTCCAGAAGACAAGGATCAAGAAGACGAACAAAATGAGAGAGGTGAAGAAATTCAAGAACAACCTCAAGGTACAAATGACCTACCCAAAGAATGGAGGTATGTTCACAACCACCCTAAGGAGTTAATTATTGGTGATCCTATGCATGGGGTAAAAACCCGTTCTTCACTTAGAGATGTAGTTAATCATTGTGCTTTTGTATCTCATCTTGAACCTAAAACTTTTGAAGAAGCTGAAAATGATTATAACTGGATTAATGCTATGCAAGAGGAACTTAATCAATTTGAAAGAAATAATGTTTGGACCTTAGTTTCAAGACCTAAAGATTATTCAATAATCGGCACAAAATGGGTCTTTAGAAACAAATTAGATGAGCATGGAAATGTAATTAGAAATAAAGCAAGACTGGTTGCTAAGGGATATAATCAAGAAGAAGGAATTGATTTTGATGAAACCTTTGCACCTGTTGCTAGATTAGAAGCTATTAGACTTCTACTTGCATATGCTTGCTTTATGAAATTCAAATTATTTCAAATGGATGTTAAAAGTGCATTTTTAAATGGATATATTACTGAAGAAGTATATGTAGAACAAACCCCTGGATTTGAAAGTCATGCTTTTCCTAATCATGTCTTTAGATTAAATAAAGCTTTATATGGATTAAAACAAGCACCTAGAGCATGGTATGAAAGGCTAAGCAAATTTCTACTAAATAATGATTTTTCAAGAGGTAATGTAGATACAACCCTCTTTATTAAAAGAAATCAAAATGATATGCTAGTTATACAAATTTATGTTGATGACATAATTTTTGGGTCTACTAATGAATCCCTTTGTCAAGACTTTGCTAAGCTTATGCAGGGGGAGTTCGAGATGAGCATGATGGGAGAACTCACCTTCTTCCTCGGACTCCAAATCAAACAATCAAAAGAGGGAATCTCCATCACCCAAAGCAAGTACACCAAGGAACTACTCAAAAGATTTGGAATGGAGAACTGCAAACCAATTGGCACACCAATGAATCCCTCAAGTAAGCTTGACAAGGATGATGAAGGTAAATGTGTAGACTTAAAATACTATAGAGGTATGATTGGCTCATTATTATATTTAACTGCAAGTAGGCCTGATATCATGTTTAGTGTTTGTTTATGTGCTAGATATCAATCTAATCCTAAAGAATCTCATTTGAATGCTGTTAAAAGAATCCTTAGATACTTAAATGGTACTCAAACTCTAGGGTTATGGTACTCTAAGGACTCACAAATTGATTTATTAGGATATTCAGATGCTGATTTTGCTGGATGTAAATTAGATAGAAAAAGCACAAGTGGAACTTGCCAATTTCTTGGAGTTAACCTAATCTCATGGTTTAGCAAGAAACAAAATTCGGTGGCACTGTCTACGGCTGAGGCCGAATACATTGCAGCCGGAAGTTGTTGTGCTCAAATCTTGTGGATTAAGCAACAACTCGAAGATTTTGGAATTAAACTTAATGAAACACCAATAAGATGTGATAACACAAGTGCCATAAATCTATCTAAAAATCCAATTCAACACTCAAGATCCAAACATATTGAAATAAGATATCATTTTATAAGAGAACATGTTCAAAACAAAAATGTAATTCTTGAATATGTTTGCACTGAAAATCAATTAGCTGATATCTTTACAAAGGCCCTTAGTGAGGATAGATTCTGTGAAAATAGATGAGGATCCTGCATCAGATGGTGACAAAGCTCTTCTTTCCTAGGAGTGGTAGGCATGATCTACTGTCTGGCAGAGATGTATGTATCATGTTTCATGTCATCACTCAGACCCCCCTGAACCTTCCTGCACTTATGATAGAGGCCATGAGAGAAACTTTGAACAGATCCAAGGCACACTTGCCTTATGGTATGGCCCTTACTAGAGTATTTAGGAGGTTTGGAGTTAGCTGTGAGGGAGAGGCACCTACCAAGCTATCTCATGTGGACACTTTCAACCAACACAGCCTGCACCGAATGGGATTTACAAAGACTGATAATGGTTGGATCAAGGGCTCTGAAGAAAGAGCTGAGGATAGAGCTGAAACAAGAGCTGAAGACAGAACTGAAGGCAGAGTAGAAGAAGAAGGTCCATCTTCTCCTGTACATGACTTCAGGGCAGCATCACCAAATATCCAGTTCATTCCTGATACAGAGGCTGGCCCTTCAGAGTTTACTAGGATGCCCACACCAGTGTATCAGCCAGAGAGCAGAGCACCTCATTCAGAGTTCAGACTGGCTGACGATCAGATCGAGCATATATCACAGTGTGTGGCTTCTTTGCTGTCTAGTCAGTGGAGTAGTACTACTTTTGCACCAGGAGCCACTTCTTCTGATCAGACCATGACTCTCCACATCTCCACTGTGTTTCAGATGATATCAGATCAGTCCATCCGGATCCAGCAGCTTGAGGACACAGTCTGGAGACTGACTGGCAGAGTTCTAGACTTGCAGGGGCAAGTCCTTGCTTTGGCCCATCCTAAGCCACAGGAGTCAACTATTGAGGTCACAGACCTCACTGCAGAGGCTGGCAGGCTCAGAGGAGCACTAGAAGGTGGATATGAATTACTGAAGAAAGAGATCCGAGGATCGAGTGAGCATGCAACCACTCAGTTCACTGCTCTACTTCAATCTATTTCCAGAGCACTGAACGTACTTGATTCTATCAGACTCACCCTTTCTGTACAGTCCTTAGCATCTCAGTGTACTCAGCATCCTAGTTCATCTCGTTCTCCTGCTCGTGCCAGAGGCAGACGGGGTAGAGGACGCACTTCAGATCCATCAGCTTCTCATACCATATCTGATGACTCCGATCCATGACTTGTCTTGATCATTATTAGATCCTAGGTGTTAGTGTTTTGTTCTAGGATCTGTATTTTGGGGCCATGTATTGACAATTAGCTGGTTGATTATTATAATATGAACTATGTATTGAAACAATTATGATTTTAATGGAATCATCTTTTACTTATACCTTTTGTAATGATGTTGATCATATTTTGGTTATATATATATTCTCCTTGTTGAAATATTGTCTTCTCTTTATTGTTGTTTGCTGTTGATAATTGCTATATTAAGGGGGAGCAAACATCTGTGATTAACTCTAAAGGGGGAGAAATTAAAGAATGTTTCAGAAAAAGGAGAAGTTAACCATGTTTGATGATGTCAAAAAGGGAGAGAAATTAAACAAAAAGCAACTCATCAAAAGCAAAACCCTAAATTATTCAAAAGCAAAACCCTAAATTATTCAAAAGCAAAATCCTAAATTATGAGAAATTTGGTATCAGACAGAAATTAAACAAAAAGCAATTAAATTATGAGCAATTAAAGAAAAAGCAACCCATCAAAAGCAAAACTACAAATTATGAGAAATTAATGAATGAATTGAAGAATTTAAAGAACAATATCAAAAGTACAATGCTAAGTATAATGCAATTATGTAACTTTTAAATTACTTCTTTACATATGCTCTGATTTACTTTAAAAATTTTAATATGCTCTGATATACTTTAAAAAAAAAAATTCCAACTTGCTTTGATACATCTTTTGAAATTTTATTTACCTTGATACATCTTAAGAAATTTAACTTACTCTGATACATCTTAAAATTTTTTTTTAACTTGCTCTGATACATTATAAAATTTTCTCTGATACATTACAAAATCTTCTCTGATACATTGTAAAATTATTTTCTTGCTCTGATACATTGCAAAATTTATTTTGCTCTGATATAACTTAAACTCAAAATGAGCTAATACACTTTCAAAATCAACTCTTAAACATGCTTTGGCACACATAATTATTTTTTGTATCAAAAGCAATTAAAGCACATAATTAATTTTTGCTCTGATGCTAAAACTAAAATCAAATGAAAATGAGCAAATTTTCAAAATACAACTTGCTTTGATAACAAAAATAAGTTTTCTGCTCTAACACCAAAATCACATATTCCAATGAGCATATCTTCAAATTTTTAAGAAAATGGAGAAACTATTTTTGTATATGATCATTTATATTACATGCCAAAAGAATCTTACTCTTTTCAAGCATATAAATGTATAATGCATTCTTTTGAAATTATTGATTCACATAAATGCTTTTTGTTCAAATATTTTGTCATCATCAAAAAGGGGGAGATTGTTGCTCCTAGATTGATTTTGATGATTACAAAGCAGATTGAAGGGATACAAATAATTTTAAATTGAAAAAGTCCTTATGCTCTTCAGGGGCAAAATCATAATTTCACTAAAATCCTAATTTGACAGTATCATTTGGTAGAACAAATGATTAGTAATCTATTGGTGAAAATTTCATTGTGTTTGGACTTATATTTTTGAAGTTATGAAGGTTTGAAGTGCATGAGTCGACTCATGAGTCAACTCATGGCACTATGAGCTGATTGGCACGCAAAAATTTCCCTTGGCACGCTAGTTTTCTGGCTTGGCATGACCTGTGAGTCGACTCATGAGTCGACCCACAAGGCATGAGTCGACTCATGAGTCGACCCCTGCGACGGAAAATGTCAGCAACGGCTAATTTTTTGTCCGTTTTAATTGCCTTTTATGCTTCCTAAAATTGCTCTAACGGCTCTTTATCTGCCTAAAATGTTTCTCTTGTTTCTTAAGGTTATAAAAGGTTTCAAATGGTGAAAGAAACGGCAGATCAAATGAGAGATCAAATACAAAAGAGAGGATCCAAAATATACACGAAGTGATCAACGAGATATTCGAGAGAAAAAGAAAAGAGGATCCAAAATCCACACGAGAGATTGTGAAAGAGATTCAAGAGCATTCAAAGAGAGGATTTTTTCAAGCCTTTTGTTCAACCTTGATCCAGAGATCTTTCAAAGCCTTTAAGAAGTCCTCAATCAAAGATCATCTTCTTCTCAAGCGTTCATTCAAGCGTTCATCCACCTTGAGAAAATCCTAAAAGGGGATTCTTCATTTGAGTAAAATATTTTATTGTTATATTCGCTCATTTAAGGAGCTGTTATTGTATTAATTTATGCTCTAAGCTATTTTACTCTTTGTGAGTATTTGTTCTTATTTTTGGAGGATTTCCAAAACAAGGAAAGGTTGATCCGAACCTGAAATCGGAGTGTTTTGGGTTGACTTGTACCTGGGAAACAAGTAGACTAGCTTGGGATAGCTAGTGTCGGAGTTTTTGACGATTTGTATTCGGGTTGAATACAAGTATAGTGGATTAAAATTCCCAAGTAGGAGCTTGGGGAGTGGATGTAGGTGCAAGGTTGGCACCGAACCACTATAAATCCTTGTGTTTGTGGTGTGCTTTATTGTTTCTCTTTATTTCTTTATTATATCCTTGCATTCTTGCTTTAGGTTATTAATCTTGAATTAAAGTCTTTGTTCTCATTCATCATAAGTAATTAATTAAGCCTAAAATTTTTAGAAACCCAATTCGCCCCCCCTCTTGGGTTGCATAGCTGGGCAACAAAATGTCAATCGTATTGATCGTTTAAATCTAAAATGATTCTTAATCGTTGATCAACCATCCAATCAGATCATGAACTCTAATGTGTATAACCTTATAGGTTTGAACCTAAGCTAGTAGCACAGAAATAAATTTTTATATCAATCGAAGTGACCATCTAGCAATGATACCCGACGATCGGATAGGTTGAATGTGTAGAACAACATCCTTAGAACCCATGTGGATATAATTTTCATATAATTCATCTCCTTGACCAAAATGCTCATAGGACACCTTAGAGTTCAACTGTCAACTCTGATTAGGTTGTCCACATTGTATTTCAAAATATCAAATCTATCTGATGGATTATCCTAGCCAAGATTTTGCTAAATTGAAATACAATGACTCATTCTTCTCCAACTCTTGGAGTGGTCAATCCCATCTCGATCATACTCTGACTTTGCAAGTACTTGACTGTGTCCATAAACCTTCCATCACTGAATTAAAAATTTAATTAGTCTAGTAACAAAGCACAATGAGTTGCTTGCAAGTCACTGAGGCGATCCCAGGTCTTAGGGACACTTATATCTATATCCCATCAGAGATATTCTCGACAGCATAATGCTCTAGAGTTGGTCACATTCATGATGATGTACCCTTATATCTCACCTGTATGCCATACCGATGTCTCTACACTCCTTGGTTAAGAGGACAACCAACCCATATGGGCTACGGTGACCTATGCTCGATAGAAGCTGTCATCCTTATTAACAGCCCATCATTTGGTCGTGAACAGTTTGAAGGACTAATCGATAAATCTTCTCTTTATCGAACCTAAATAGTCCTAAGGACTTTATCGCAACAACAGAGTTTATTAGAAGATAAAAACTTGTGATAAAAATACCAAAAATATATTTTATTTATTAACAAATCAATTACAATACAAGGTTGCTCAACCGTCAACAGGTTGATGATTGGCTTTTAGGACATATTTTTCAACAACTCTCACTTGTCCTAAAGCCACTCGGCACAGTATCTAATACCCATCTTCGACTTGTGGTTGTCGAACTCCTTTATCGCCAGGGCTTTAGTGAAGGGGTCGGCCAGGTTCTCCTTTCCATCGATCTTCTAAAGGTCAACATCACCTCGATCCACGATCTCCCGGATCAGGTGGAAGCGGTGCAAAATATGCTTCGTCTGCTGGTGTGCTTTGGGTTCCTTCACCTGAGCAATGTCAAGGTTGCTCAACCGTCAATAGGTTGACGATTGGCTTTTAGGACATATTTTTCAACAACTCCCACTTGTCCTAAAGTCACTCAGCACAGTATCTAATACCCATCTTCGACTTGTGGTTGTCAAACTCCTTTATCATCAGGGCTTTAGTGAAGGGATCGGTCAGGTTCTTTTTTCCATCGATCTTTGGAAGGTCAACATCACCTCGATCCATGATCTTCTGAACCAGGTGGAAGCGGTGCAAAATGTGCTTCGTCCGCTAGTGTGCTTTGGGTTCCTTCACCTGAGCAATGGCACCAGTGCTGTCGCAATAAAGCAGGACCGGACCATCGACAGAGGGTGGTACTCCGAGCTCGATGATGAATTTCCTCAGCCACACAGCTTCCTTCGCAGCATCTGATGCTGCGATGTACTCCGCCTTACAAACAGTCTACCAGAGTATGCTGCTTGGAACTCTTCCAGCAGATGGATCCACCATTCAGAGTAAAGATATAATCTGACATGCTTCTACTGTTATCATGGTCAGATTGAAAGTTGGAGTCTGTGAACCTCACAAGTTTCAGATCTGACTCGCCATAAACCAACCATTGGTCCTAAGTATTTCTCAAATACTTAAGGATGGCTTTAACCACTTTCCAGTGGTTTTCTCTAGGATCAGATTGGTATCTACTCACTACTCCTAGTGAGTATGCCACATCTAGCCTTGTACATGTCATAGCATACATGATAGATCCCACGATCGAAGCATATCAGACTCTACTCATACGCTCTCTCTCTTCAGGAGTTATCGGACAATCCTTCTTAGAGAGAAAAATTTCATAGCCTATCGGTAGATAGCCCTTCTTGAAATTCTCCATGCTGAATCTCTCCAGCATAGTGTCTATGTACGTGGACTGGGATAACCCAAGCATCCTTTTAGATCTATCCCTATAGATCTTCATCTCTAGGATGTAGGATGCTTCACCCAAGTCCTTCATGGAGAACTACGATGACAACCAAACTTTTATTCTCTGTAGTGAGGGGATATCATTTTCGATTAAGAGAATGTCATCTACGTACAAGATAAGGAATACCACAACTGGACTATTTGCCTATTTATAGATGCAGGGCTCTTCTCCATTCTTAACGAAGCTATATATTTTGATCACCTTATCAAAATGCATGTTCCAACTCTGAGAAACTTGCTTCAATCCATAAATGGATCTCTGAAGCTTGCACACATTGGACTCATCTGTGGATGTAAATCTCTCAGGTTATATCATATACACCTCTTCGGTCAGCTCTCCATTCAGAAAAACTATCTTTACATCCATCTGTCAGATCTCATAATCCAGATGGACAGCTATTGCAAGCATTATCCGAATAGATTTGAGCATTGCCGTAGGGGAGAACTTCTCGTTATAGTCAATATCATAATGTTGACGATACCCCTTGGCAACCAGACAAGCTTTATAGGTCTTCACCTTTCCGTCTGCACCCCTCTTTCTTTTAAAGACCCATTTACACCCAATGGGTTTAACCCCTTCAGGTGGGTCAACCAATGTCCATACATCGTTGACCTTCATGGACTCCATTTCAGATTTCATGACTTCAAGCCATTTCTCATAATCAGATCTCTGCATTGCATCCATATAGGTGATTGGATCCTCATCGTTCTCATCGAGTTTGATGGGATCACCATCCTGGATCAAAAAACTATAGTATCTGTCCGACTGATGCGGTACTCTATCGGATCACCTTAATGGTGCAGCCACATTGAGCTTCGAATCTAATCTAATCAAATTCGACTCAGGTTTAGCTATTGGTGTCGGTCCTTCTACCTGTTGAACTTCATCAAGTTCAACCTTAGAGGCAACGATTCCTTCACCAAGAAACTCTTTTTCTAAAAAGGTTGCCTTAAGGCTGACAAACACTTTTTGTTCATCAACATGGTAGAAAAAATATCCTTTGGTCTCTTTGGGGTACCCTATAAATGTGCATTTGTCAGACCTAGGTCCAAGTTTATCTGTAACTAACCGTTTGATATAGGTCGGGCACCCCCAGACCCTAAGGTGTGAAAGTACTGGCTTACACCCTATCCATATCTCATATGGAGTCTTAATTACAGACTTACTTGGAATCCTATTTAACAGATAATAGGCTGATTCGAGTGCATATCTCCAAAAGGATATCGACAAGCTGGCAAAATCCATCATGGATCGAACCATGTCTAATAGAGTCCGATTTCTCCTTTCAGACACACCATTATGCTATGGTGTTCCTGGAGGAGTCCATTGGGAGAGAATCCCATTCTCTCCTAGATGTGTGAGAAACTCATCAGAAAGGTATTCCCCTCCTCGATCAGATCGAAGAGTTTTAATACTCTTCCCAGTTTATTTTTCTACTTCTCTTCAAAATCGTTTGAACATTTCAAATGAATCTGACTTATGTTTCATCAGATAGACATATCTATATCTGGATAGATCATCCATGAAAGTGATGAAATAGAAATATTCACCTCTAGCACTTGTGCTCATAGGCTCACATACATCAATATGTACTAGGCCCAAGAGCTCAGTAGCTCTCTCACCTTTTTCAGTAAAAGGTGACTTGATCATTTTACCAAGAAGACAGGACTCACAGGTTGGAAGTGATTCACAATCACTGACTTTGAGGATTCCCTCTTGAGTCAACCTGTTTATCTTGTTCTTCTTTATATGACCTAGCCTACAGTGCCATAAGTAGATATCTGATACACTATCTAATCTAGGGTGCTTGCCAGTAGAATAGACTACGTTAACAGGTTGTGATAACATATACACACCATTGTTCAAATATCCATAAAAAATAATAACACCATTCATAATGATATTACAAACTTGTTTCTTTATTGAAATTTCATAATCATTTTTTACCAAAAGGCCTACAGAAATAACATTTAAAAAGAAACTGGAATAGAAATAACAATCATTAAGAACAACGGTATGGGACTCAAATACAAGTTTCAAGATTCCTAATACTAGAACTGGAACTGGTCTTCCATCTCCAACGTTCAGGAACCTCTCACCTTGCTCGAATCTCCTACTAACCTGCAATCCCTGCAATAAATTACAAATATGGTAAGGGCTATTAGTATCCAATACCCAATCAGTTATATCACAAATAAAGAAATTGCAAGGAGTTATCATTTAAATACCTTATCCAGCAACAGCTTGCTTCCTTCTCTGCCTGTTCGGGTCCAGAGCGGCAATGTACTGAGGATAGTTCCTCTTTCAGTGCCCCCACTTCTTGCAAAAGAAGCATTCAGCTTGACTCTTATCGGGCTTGATCTTTCTGGTCTGGTCCTGCACTGATGTCCCAGCCTGAACTTGCACCTTCTTCACTTTCTTCTTCTTGTTCTTCTTCCCTTTCTCAAAGGGTCAAGAATCAGAAGATGAACCTCTCACTAAGTTCACCGACTCCTTGTGGAGTTGGTGATCCTTCTCAAAGTTCTGAAGTAACCCTAGTAACTCATGGTAGTTTACTTCAGGCTTTATCATTCTATAATGAGTGAGGAATGGGAGATAAGACTTGGGCAGTGAGTTCAGTATTGCATCTTTCCCAAGCTGCTCATGCAAGGAAAAGTCGAGCTTGCTCAAATGCTCCATTAGCTCGATCATATACAATACATGATCAGTGACAGAGGCACCATCCTGCATTTTAGCATTGAAGATGGCACAACTAGTCTTGTGCCTCTTCACGTCATCGGGTGTGCCAAAGGCATCCTCCAACACTTGAAGCATGTCCTTTGACTGAGTCATCTCAAATCTACGATTGAACTCGTCGCTCATGTCAGCCAGCATGATGCAGCGCACCATGATCCGATCACTGAGTCACTTCTGATAAGTGTCTCTGACTGTTCCACGTGCATTGGCAGCTGGCTCCTTAGTGCAGGATCCATTATCACATATAGGATCCATTCATGCTCCAGAACTATCTTTAACTTTCGGTACCAGCTACCAAAGTTGGATCCCACCAACTTATCATTGTCCAATAATGATCGGAGCGATAGGGAAGTGGCCATATCTGCATAAAGGAAAACCAAAACTTAGTTAGTAATTGATTTATTAAACCTAAAGATTTAGACTTTAATCAAAAGTTTTCTTCCACTATTTTATTCGAATTGGTAGCCACTCCCTCCAATTCGAAGAATTACCCTAATTCCTTAGTGGGTACTAAAATCCATTTAGACTGCACACAAGCCCAACTTTGGTTGGCCAATACATGTACATCTAAGGGTAGGTTTTTAACCAATTATTTTTCTAAATAATTTTTAGTAATTTAAATTTTAGCCCAGTCCCTAATCAGTAGGCTTTGGCCTCCACTGAAAAGGCCTGGTTAGGTCCAACCATTAACATGACCATACTTGGCCCATCTAGCCAATGGATGATTAGGCCCAACTTTGGTTGGCTAACCTAACCACCATTTAGAAAGATGCAGTCAAGAAATCATATTATGAATAACAATTTCATCAGCCGATAAGCACAGGCCTTTGGGCCTCCAATGATTATCCAACTGATGGACCCATTATCATCCACTTAATGAGAGGCTATGATCTAGTTATCTCCATAACTATTTTATTTTAAGGATCTAATAATTTTAGAAGATTTAATTGATTTAGAGGAGGAGGTCAGATGAACCAACTTATCATGATCCTCCCACTGGCTTCACCAAGTCAGCTTAAGGGAGATCATTAAAAGGACTGGTCTAGGAGCACCTAAATCATCACACTGATTTATCTAGCTGATATGGGTCAGCTCGAATAGTTAAGTGATCCGATCAAAATATAATTTCACCAAGAGGTCAGATAAGTTTGATCGATGGGGGGTCTGCCAAAACTTGCCTTAGACACCATCAGAAATGGCCAGGTAAGTGGGCTGCCAATTAAAAACCACCAGTCTGGTTTACTTTAGACACCAACTAGTTTAATTAGTTTCGATTAGATCAACCTAACAGTTCGTGCTAGACCACTTAGCCAATAATCAAGTCCATTTGGTTCTCATTAAAAACATGAACTTGACCAACTACAACTATTGTAATTGATCTAGAGAATCCTTGATCTAATCAAAGACAACAATTGATTAGATTTAGTCAATTCTCTAATTAAGTCCATCTTTAATCTAACCTTAGATCTAACCCAATTAATGGACCTAATTCTTACTAACCCATTAACCCAATGTGTTATCGTTTGTGTCTTAGGTTCTTCAATTCACAATCCTAGAACCTAATCAAACAACTTCTTAATTCTCAATTAAGTTTTGGGCTGAGGGTTGGGGTTCGGCTTTTCGAAAATAATTTTTATGTTTGTAAAATATTTTTACAATATGGTTCTTACCAACCAAGTTGCATGTTTGGTTCATAATCAAAATGCAAGTGAAATAAGTATGAAACTACTTTAGATCTAATCTAAACAGGTTCATGTAATTGAAATAATATCAACTTTAAACTGTTCAAATTTTTCAGACAAATATATGATGGTTCTTTATGCAAAAATTATTAACAAAGAGATTAATACCTTTTAAATCTAATAAATTATAAATTTAATCTAGATCACATCTAACAAATTTATGATTAAAGATAGATCTACACGAACTAGGACAATCTTTGCACTGTAAGGGTTAAACCTTACAGCAGGACAACCTACAGTTCATGATTGATCTAAAAATTTTAATTTTAGATTTAACAATCAGATTATAAATTAGATCTAATCTAAGAAATAATCTAAGCATTATAAATAATCATGTAATAAACAACCTAGGCTCTGATACCAATTGAAGAAACCAGATCTAGAGTTTAGGGTTAGATCTTGAAACTTTTTCAAGATCAGATAGTGGAAGAATAAAATAAATCAAAATTTATCTTACAAAATTAGAGAATTTCTAGATCTAAGATTCTATTATATGATTATTATATGATATTAAATCAAAATTAAAATATAAAGAGCAAGAACTACATGTTGATCATATCAACATGTTTCTATACTACATCTAACGTATGTAAAATATAATAGATCAGATCTATTACCTTGTAAGTTAGACGTTCTAACTTTACTGATCTAGGCTTGAGGATGATGTTGCGAGCCGCACATGTGATCAGCCTCTAGGAGTCATCCACACGAGCCCATGAATCACGATCAAATGTCCTGGTCCAGGAAATCAGCACAGTATGCTAGTACTGTGCTGATCCTTCTTTGATGGTCGATCAGATGCCTTCTTCTTCTTGATTTAGACTCTTCCAAAGATAAGAAGTAGGAGAAAGAGTTTTAGATATGAGACACTCTTAGAAAACTCACAGATGGAGGAAGGAAAGAGGTGAACACAACAACCCGCTCTCACCTAGACACCTAGTTTTGTGTCTATTATATCTCCACGCCCCAACACTCTTTCTCTCTGATTTTCACACATCCCAAAGGTCTCTCAATGCTCTATGATCTAAAAAATATTAAAAAAAAATTATTTTAAATAATGAGATATGAAGAATCCTTGTCTAGGTCAAATATCAAGTCAAGAAAATTCAAACAGGGCAAGATAAGTGGTGCCCAACTCTTAGGTGCCTCCTTCTTTTTCTACCATGGACCACCACCAAAAGGTGCATGATATGTGCCATAAAAGCTATAAAAATCTCAAAAAAAAATTTGGATAAAATCAGTGCCATAAAGAAAGAGTTTTGATTTCCTAAAATTCTATCTCATAGAATTTGAAATCCAAACTAATTCCTACTTTGACTTGGTCCACAACCACATTCCATGTAAGTGAGAAAGAGAGGAAAGCTTTGGGCATGTGTGAAGGCTTGAGAGAGAAGATTTTATCACACAAAATAAGAGAGAGTGGGTGTGGGGGGCTAAGGTGGGCAAGGTGGAATCCTAGTTTTACTAGGATTCAATCTATGACTTGTTCAAATTTGATTTTTTTTATTTCTCAAACCAAATCAAACCAAAACCAAATCAACCCAATTAAAATAGATATTAACCCAATTAAAAATCTAATTTAATCAGATTAAATTAGATTTAAATTAGATTTAATTTTTAATCAAATTAGAAATTAGGTTGATCCAAGTCCTAATTAAACTAGGACTAGTTTTTCCTTGCACTTGGCTTATCCAATAAACGAATTGAACTTGATCCAATCAAGTCCAAACTAAATCTAATTAAATTATATTTAATTAGACTTAATCTTAGCCCATTGGCTTAATCAAATTAAGTCTATTAGCAATCAAATTGCTAATCGATCCTTCTGCAACACTTGCACTAGGTTAAATGTCAATCGTATTGATCATTTAACCCTAGAACGATTCTTAATCGTTGATCAACCATTCGATCGGATCGTGAACTCTAATATGTGTGATCTCATAGGTTCGAACCTAAGTCGATAGCATAGGAATAAATTTTATACCAATCGAAGTGACCATCTAGCAATGATACCCGACGATCGGATAGGTCGAATGTGTAGAACAACATCCTTAGAACCCATGCGGATATAGTTTCTATATAATTCATCCCCTTGACCAAAATACTCATAGGATATCTCAGAGTTCAACTATCAACTCAGATCAGGTTGTCCACATTATATTTCAAAATATCAAATTCATATGATGGATTACCCTAGCCAAGGTTTTGCTAAATTGAAATATAGCGACTCATTCTTCTCCAACTCTTGGAGTGGTCAATCCCATCTCGATCATACTCTGACTTCGTAAGTACTTGACTTTGTTCAGAAGCCTTCCATCATTGAATTAAAAATTCAGTTAGTCCATTACCAAAGCACAGTGAATTGCTTACAAGTCACTGAGACGATCTCATATCTAAGGGACTCTTATACCTATATCCCATCAGAGACATTCTCGACAGTAGAATGCTCTGAAGTTGGTCACATTCAATGATGATGTACCCTTATATCTCACCTGTTTGCCATACCAGTGTCTTCACACTCCTTGGTTAAGAGGACAACCAACTCATATGACCTACAATGATCTATGCTCGATAGAAGCTGTCATCCTTATTAATAACTCTAGGATCTATTTTTTCTTTCAACAACTCTATTTTGTTGTGATGTTCTAGATGCTGAAAAGTCATGATCTATGCCATTTTCATCATAAAATTTTTTAAAATCTTTATTTTCAAATTCAGTGCCATGGTCACTTCAAATTGAAACAATTGGTAAACCTTTTTCATTCGAAATCTTTTGACAAAACTTAGAGAATGCTGAAAAAACTTCATCCTTAGAAGCTAAAAATAAAATTCAAGTAAAATATAAAAATCATCAATGATTACAAAATCATATCTTTTTCCTCCTAGACTAGTTATCCTTGTAGGATCAAATAAATCCATATGCAAGAGTTCTAGAGGTTTAGAAGTTGAAACAATATTTTTAGATTTAAAAAAAACTCTTGTTTATTTACCTAATTGACATGCATCACATATTTTATCTTTGTCAAAATTATTGTTTGGCAATCCAATAACCAAATCCTTTTTAATGATTTTAAAAATGTATGCATACTAATATGTGCCAGCCTACGGTGCAAAAGCCAACTAGTCTCATTAATTTTAGCATTCATGACCACAAGACATTGCATATTTTGTAAGGAGAGATTATCCAAATCAACCATATATACATTGCCGTGCCTATGTCCCATGAATCTAGTGCTAACATCAGAGGACTAGTTACAATGCACATAAATGATTCAAAAACTACTTTATAATCTTTATCACATAATTGACTAATACTTAAGAGATTATGCTTAAGACCATCTACAAGTAATATATTTTCAATACAAGTGGAGGGAGTGATACCAATGTTACCAATGCTGATGATCTTTTCTTTTTCATTATCTCCAAAGGTGACCATCCCTCCATTTTTGACTTCCAATGTGATGAATTAACATTCATCACCAGTCATGTGTCTTGAGCATCTACTATCAAGATACCATTTTATTTTATTGTTTGGGATGCAAGACACACCTGCACACATGAGATCAAATTTTAACCTTAGTACCCAAGCTAACTTGGGTCCTTTGGGTTCGTCACAATGGTTCCTTTTGGAACCCATATTTTTTAACATTTCTATTATCAAATTTATTTGATAAATAAGAATAAACTTTATGTCCTACTTTGCCATATTTAAAATAAATAATATTTAATAATTTTTTTATAGAAGCATTGACAAAAATATTTTTCAAAAATTTTTATTTTCTAAGAGTGTTATAGCCAAGTCCGACTTTATCATATACAGCTTTTGACTATCAATGATCATCTGAAGTTTATTTGAACTCAATGTAAATCTATCAACTATAGATTTTAACTTGGTTACCTCTTCCTTTAGTTTTTGATTTTCTTTTACAAGAGTTTCATTTTGGCTTAAAAATTCATCTTTTTTCTTTAATAGAGACTGATTCTTTAGTTCTAATTCTTTATTCTTGCTATCAACTTCTTCTTTTTCTTTAGCTAATACTTGGTTTCTTAATTTTAGATTTTTATTTTTTATTCTTAATTCTTTTAGATCATCTAAAAGTTCATGAAAAGCTTCTAGCAGTTCATCATAAGTAAATTTATTCTGAGTTTTGGGGGTTACCTCATTTTTATGTGCCATAAGGCACAGGTTGGCTTCTTCATGAGATTCTTCATCTGTGGTGGAGTCATCACTGTCGCTCCATGTAGCCATCATAGCTTTTTTTCTTTTGAACTTCTTTTGACCTTTCTTGAGCTAGGGACATTCTGATCTGAAGTAGCCCAACTTCTTGCACTTATAACAAATGATGGGCTGATCTTTTCCTTTTTCTTTACTCGGCTCTCCTTTAGTTGTTGGCCTTCTCTTGATCCCTTGTCTCTTTCTCCTCATGAAGCATCTAAATTTTTGGTGATCAAGGCTAAATCTTCATCTTCCTCACTATTGTCTAATTTTTCTGTATCTTCTTCTTCCTGAGCAATTGACTTGAGAGTGATAGTCTTCTTTCTTCTTATTTTCTCCTCAGAGTGTTGCTTCATGGTCAGTTTGTGAGTCATGAGGGATCTAAGAAGCTCCTCCAATGATAGAATATTTAAATCTTTGGCTTCTTAGATTGCAGTGACCTTTGCTTTCCCCGATCTTGGTAAGGACCTAAGCACTTTTCTCACAAGATCACTGTTAGAATAATATTTGCCAAAACTTTTTAAACTATTTATGATGTCAATGAAATGGGTGAACATTTGAGTTATTGACTCTTTAGGTTCCATTTTGAATAGTTCATAGTTGTGTACAAGTATATTTATCTTAGACTCTTTTACTTGATTTGTGCTTTCATGTGTGACTTCTAACCTATCTCAATTTTTTTTAATAGAATTGCATGTGAAAATATGATTAGATTCACTTACATCTAAAGCACAATATAAAATATTCATGACTTTAGCATTGAGCTGAGCCATTTTCTTATCAAATTTATCCCATTCACCTTCCAGCTTAAGGAGAGATATACCATCAATCAATTTAGTGGGTGTGTGTAGTCTATTTACTATGATGCTCCACATATCATAGTCAAGTACTTGAATACAAATTTTTATCCGAGCTTTTCAATAGGTGTAGTTTGATCCATTGAAAAGTGAAGGTCGGTTTGTGGATTACCTCTCGGCTAGTGAAGTGCCAAATTAGGCTACCATTGACCTTTGGCTCTTGATGGCTAAATCAAACAAGAGCTAGAGCACCGTGCTCTGATACCACTTGTTGTCCGGATATGGAGCCCAAAAGGGGGGTGAATTGGGTCTTTTTAAAATTTTAAAAATTAGTGCACTAAAATAATATGTTAAAGTATTTGAGTGGAGAGGGTTGATTTTCAATAAAAATAAATTCAAACACAAATGATAAGATTGCAAGTATAAAGCACAAAATAAGTAAAGAGAGGTGAGCACAACAAACATAAAGAATTTATAGTGGTTCAGTGCCAACCTTGCACCTACATCCACTCTCCAAGTTTCTACTTAAGAATTCAATTCACTAAATAGATTTCAAGAATACAACACGTCGGACACCTCCGACCCTTGCTATCCAAGCAAGAATATTTATTTTTTGGGTACAAGCCAACCCTCAACACTCTAATTTCAGGTTCAGATCAACCTATCCAAGTATTGAAATCTCCCAAAACTCAAAAATCCAAATACAATATGAGAAAAATAAGGTACAAAAAATTCAGCATACTATCTCCTTTAATAAACATAATAAACATAATAAAAATATAATACTTATGGGAAAGAAGTTTTTGCTGAACACCCTCAATGAATTCCATACTTGATTACTGCTGGAGAGTGATTAGTGAAGTGATTAAATGCTTCTATTTCTTTTTTTAGGGCTGATAGAGCTTTTTTTGGATTTAAACTTGAATGTTTGCTTAATCTTATCATTTTTACTTCAAGAGAGCATTTATAGTTACCATTTACCTTTGAAAATATCTTAAAGTTCATTTAGAGCTGTTGGAAAGTGTTTAATATGCATTAAATGCATCAAAAATGGGCTGAAAACTGGCCGTTACGAACTCATCTAGAATGGGTCATCCCAGATGGATCGTCCCATTGTGACTGAAAAGTCCTATGGGATGTCTCATTTGGCTAGTCTAAAAATCAGACTTTCTATTTTGGTCTTAGGATCTTAGGGATCATCCTAGGTGGGTCATCCCACTACATGCCATGAGCCAAAATAAAGCATGCCGGCTACTCAATGAAAAGGGATGACCTAGATAGGTCATCCAATTTTGTTGCAACCTAATTTTTCATTAATTTAAGGTTTAAAACATACCAGAATACTTTTAAATACTCTCAAATGGCTTCAAATCAATTGAATACTCTCAGAAGGCTTCAAAAACTTCTCCAACTTACAGAAATTTTAATTTTGGCACACTTGATGAAGCTTTTCAAATCCAATCTTTTGGACTACCTGAAATATCATAAAAATATTTTTAAAAATAAAAAATACATTAATAGTCCCCTTAAATGATTTGCGATCATCAAAATCAATTCTTAGAGCAACAATACTTCAGTTCTATGATATCTCCCAATACATCATAATATTCAATCTCTTCATCTTCTTCATATCCTATTGTAGCAATCTCACTATTTTAGATCTGTCATTGCATCTCAAGCTTTCTTGTGTGAAATCTCATTCCTCCAATGATACAGGATGCATAGTGATTAACCCTTCGATCGGGACCACATGCTAAATCGTATAACTCATCGGTCGCACTCACTTTTTTATTGAAATACTTATGTTTCATCTATACCAGAACATAAAAAATTATGTTGGTTCAAATAATATTATTTATAATTAAATAAATAATGTATCACTAATACAACTTATAAAATCACCAAACTATTTTATAAATTTTCTCCTATGTCAATTATCAGCATCCATATTATTTTCTCTACATAGTATACTCTTGTGCTTACTATAACAAGTTATAATTTTTAATTTTACATCAATATGAAAAAATTACTAAAAATATTAAATAGTATGCTAAGATAGTACTTACTCAATGAAATCTTTAATTTTTCATAATTATTTAGAACATAAAAGTATGTCTTGGATAGCTCGTTCACGTCCATAAATTTATATCTCCTTGCATCAATAGGTCGAACCATTTGTTTAAATATAGACAATATCAGTTCATTATCACCCCATTCATGGTCTATATTACAATCTATACAATTGAATCTTGTTTTGATATCATCAAGATACATCGAGCAGAATGTGACACACTCTGTAGCTACATATGCTTCTGCTATAGACCTTTTAGGCCTTGCTTTATTATGCATATACTTTCTTAAGGTACACAAGAATCTACAAATAAAAATAAATTTAAATTTTAGAAATGTATTTACATCTTATAATTGAAAATGATAAAATGTGTATAATTTTTTTACCTTTCAATAGGATATATCTATCGATAATGTATTGGTCTGGCCAAAAGAGCTTTCTTTAGAAGATGAACAGCCAGATGCATCATAACATCAAACAATGATGGTAAAAAAAATTTTCTAACTTACAAAGAATAAGTATGATATCCTTCTCAGATCTCTCAAGTAAGTTAAACTTTAATTTTTGACAACACAGTTCTCGGAGAACACTCCCAGCTCAATCAATGTGGTTAGAACATCACCATCCAAATAGCCATGCATAACCACAGGAAGCAAATATTGCATCATCATATGGGAGTCATGACTTTTCATACCAGAGATATTATCGTCGTTGTTCCCAACACACCACGATACGTTAGAAGCATATGCATAAAAAAATTTTACAATTTTGAACCATCCACAGAAATTCTTCTTTTTCTCACCAAATAACAAATAGCATGCAAGTGGCATAAAAAATCTCTCACCTCGATGAACTAATACAACTCCAATCGAATTCTCATTTTCTATAAATCAAGATGAGCTTTTGTACCATCTTTTATTTTTTTGAAATATTCAATACAGTACCGATGATATTATCACAAATATTTTTCTCAATGTGCATTACATCTAGATTATGATGAAGTAGTAGCTGCTTCCAATATCGTAGTTCGAAAAAGATACTTCACTTCGTCCAATTCAACTCAGCTGTAGTATGCTTCCGCTTGCGAGTATCTGATATTTTTTCAAATTGGACATTTTCAATGACTTCAAGTTGTTCTAAAATTTTTACTCCACTTAACTCCTTAGGTGGCAGACATCGATTGAACTTACCATCAAAATATTAGTTATAACGGGTTCTCCAAGAATGATTATCAGGGAAAAATTGTTGATGACCTATGAAACATATTTTCTGTTCGTGCTTTAAATGTAAGGAGGATGCATCCCTATTGCATATTGGACATGCAAGATATCTTTTGGTGTTCCATCCAGATAAGTTTTCATATAGAGAAAAATCATTTATAGTCTATAGAATCGAAGCATGCAACCTAAAATTACTTCGACTCACAGAATCGTATGTCTGTACCCATTTTTTCATAGCTCCTTCAGATCATCGATTAAAAGTTATGATATACATCAATTTCATTACTTGGTGCTTTCAGATCCAAATCAACAGTGATATAAAAATAAATGGTTCTTTCATGCACTTTCAAGATGACACATTATATACAACTACCATCATAGGCCACATGCTATAAGAGGTACTCAGATTGCCAAAGAGATTAAATCCATCTATCGCTAGATCAAGCCAGATATTGCGCAGGTCACTCACAAAGTATGAATGCTTTGCATCGAAGTCTTTCCACACTAAAGAGTCAGCTGGGTGGCTAAGTATGTTCTCCTTCAGAACCATTACTTATAATGCCATCTCATTTCTTCAGCTGTCTTTATGGACATATACAACCTTTGAAGTTTTGGAATCAATGGAAAATATCTCAAAATTTTTTAAGGTATCTTCTTTGCTTTCCTATGATCAATTTTGTTTCTAGGCTCACTACATTTTGGACATTCAGTTGTCTATTCATTATCTTTATGAAAAATATACAGTCATTTTTGCAGGCATGTATAGGAATATAGCCAAGTCTCAATTTTCGCATGTATATTTTTACTTTAGAATATGATTTCGAAAGTCTCTCTCCATCGTGAAGAGCTGCTTTAATTAATGTCAAAATTTGATCAAATGACTTCTGACTCCATCGATTTATTGTTTTAATATGAAGCAATTTTATCAAAAACTCTTAACTTGAAAAAATTTTTACAATTTGGATAGAGTGGCTCTCGTGCATCCCTTACAAGCTTTGCAAACTGTTCAGAAGTCCCTTCTACCTCAAGCCAGATATTATGTTCATGATCAGAATTGCTTTCAGATGTAGTAATACTCATGCATATATTTGAACAAGCATCCTAATATAAATCATCTAATAATTCTCATATACCACTATATTCGATAGGTCCAGCAGCATCACTATCATCTTCAATATCATCATCATCATGTACCACAACATTCGAATCACCCTCTCCATGCCATATCCAACAAGTATACTTCTTATCCATATCATAATAAAGCAGATGCTCCTCAACAAGTGTTATGTGATGATATATCATATTGACACATCTCTTGCATGGACACTTTATTCGATTAGCACGTCAGCCTTATGCCATGCAAACTCAATAAAATCTCGAACTTCTTTTCGATATTCAAGCAAAAAATACCTCTAGCATTCATCCAATTTTTGTTGATATCCATCTAACAATAAACACAAAATCATTAACAATCAAATAAAGATTTAGTGATATTTTGGATCTCGATCCGAATTTTGGACTGAATCACAATCTGAATTCCAACCAAAATCTCGATCTGGATCCAGACACGGATCACTTTATACAAAACAACATATATTAAAAAATACAGACTGAACAGTAGCATAAAAAATGTATATCCATCAATTTAATGAAGTAAAAATATATGATCTTATCCATTTTAAATCATTACTAACAGGTGTGGCCCTATCCCTTTCAAAAAAGTAATAATCTTATTATTATTATTAGTGGATATTTTATCTTATTTTTATAAAAATTTTGATAGTATCTCTCCATGGTTCTCCAAGTATACGATATGAATATGGTGGTTACACACCCTATCCGCCATATACCCAGAGAACAATAGACAGATAACTACTGAATACCACATAATGAAACAAAATATCAACAATTAACAACAATAAGATTATTATTTTTCAAAAAATTCAAATACGGGATATTCAAGAGTCGATCTCATGGAAGATCGACCCTTGAACGAAAATCTACGGCACAATACAATTTAACTACCATCTCTGAACATGCATTCGAAGATGGATTTCTAATTTATCAAAAAAGAATAACTCTATATGAAAATTTTTTCATCAAAAATTTTAATAAAATTTTCTTTAAAATAAAAATATTTTTTATATTTAATTATAATAAACAAAAGTATACAAAATAATATATAAAATAATTAAATTATAATAAGTAACAGCAATGTGCATTGTGTTAGTGAAAAAAATAATTAATCAAATAATTAAATAATTTTAACAGTAATAATAAAAAATTTATGCAACAAATATAATTAATCAAATAATTAATCAAATCATTTTTTTAGCCCCATCTCCATCGGCCACCCCCTCCCCGTCTCTGCCGGCTGACACCCTCCCCGACCTTGTCTCTCCTGGCCGCCAGCGGCCCTGTCCCCGACCCCATCTCCCCCGACCGCCAGCCGCCCCCTCGCCGGCCCTGTCTCTGCCAGCGGACACCCTCCCCGACCCCATCTCCGTCGGTCACCCCCTCCCCGACCCCATCTCTGCCGGTCGACACCCTCCCCAGCCCCACCTCTATTACCACCGACCGCCCCCTCCCTGACCCAATCTTCTCTTTTTTTTTTTTTTTTTTTTTTTTTTTTTTTATTTTTTTTCTCCTTTTTTTCTTTCTTTTTTTCCTTTCTTTTCTTTTCTTTTTTCTTTTTCCCCCCTCCTTTCTCTCTTTCCTTCCTCCTTTTCCGCCGCTGACACCCTCCCCGGCCCCAGACCCCATCCCTGCCAGCCCGATCACAATCGCCGTTGGCCCAACCCCATCCTCGTCGGCCTAACCCCATCCCCACCGACCCCTCGGTGGCCTTAGAAAATACCAAAAAAAAATAAATCCTTACCATCGGTTCAGTCACTATCAACGCCGGCCCGACCCAGCCAGGAGCCATTTGAAAGGAATATGCCCTATGGGATGGGATGCCTCATCCTTGAGCTTATCTTATGTTACATGATAAAATAAATTTTTTAATGATTCCTAACTTTATTTTGAGGATGAGAAATTTTTTTGAAGTTAAAATTCCATCTGGTTTAATCGTGGAAATTCATTGAAGTTGGAAATCCTGTCAGCCTGATCCATGCGCCTGACCAAGAGTCCAACTTGTAAAGGACTCTAACCCATTTGTCACGCCACTCTTAATCTGAAATTTTTTTCCACAATATTCTCATGGTAGCACCTTGATTTTTGGCCATTGGATGGACCAAATTATGTTGATGGGTGGTAGAAAAAAATTATGCCATGAGAAGCTACGTGACTCATCAGAGAATCATCGAGAAAAATATTCCGAAGAGTCCTTCTGCATGAAGTGTCTCTTGGATTTTTTTCTGATGATTGCCATGTGTCAAAAACTTTCAGATAGGCATGAGAATTCATCAGAAGGCATGAGATTTTCTGATGGATGCGAGATGGCACGTGGAAGGGGCGCAAAAAATTTCGAAGGCAACCCATCGCTAAGTATTTAAAAGAGGGTGCATCGGGGGATTGGATTCATTCAGATCTCCAATTCCTCCTTTCTTTCTAACATCCTCTCCCTATTGTCCAATTAGTCTCTTCCTTCTCTTGTTAGAATAAGTCCAAAAATAGAAAGGACAAATCCGATTTTAGGACAAGAGTCTAGGAAGAGAATTAAGAAAGACAAGGAGAGAAGAAAGATAGGAATAGGAAGGCTAGGAGAAGAGGAAGAGCGTCTTGAGGTCCTGGTGTTCAAGAAAATTCTCAGAGTGAGAATTTTGGAGGAAGAATCATCTCAAAGAGTTGGTGTCCTGATCATAGCCTGTGTGGATCACCATTGGAGGGCAAACACTTGGGCATCTGGTGGAGGTTTTGCCAAAATTTAGATTAAGTGCTGCAGGTATTCTTCTATAACTTAAATTTAATCTTAAATTTATATTATATATGATTGTTAATCATCAAGAAGATGCTAGTTTAAGGGTTTAATATTTAGAATTTTTTTATTTAAATTTTAAAATCCATTATGTTTCCACTGTGCATGCCCACCCTGAAACCCTATAGTGGTATCAGAGCCGGCCTTGTTTGGTTCAATTATATATACATAATATTTATGTGATCTATAGTATGATTTATACTATAAAATAATTTATGCTTTCATATGATGATATGAAATAATTCATATATCATTCATCACTTCATCATCTTGGCATAAGGTTGTCCTAGCATAACGGGGTTATGCTGCAAGATTTCCTAGGATGATGAATGTCCATATATTACACTTGCACATGTAGAAAGTTTTAATATTTATACATAAATGGGTATTATATAGTTAGAATGTGTATGAGATCAAATAAAAGCCCTCATTAGAAAATTATATTAAGTGGTAGTGATATGCAACTATGGGTTAACCAATTCTTGATCAATTGATCAATTGGTGTCTAAAAAAGTGCTATAGGTGATTTTTTAATTAGTTCCATTGTCTGACCTGGCCAATTTATTGGTATCTAAGAAAGCAACAAGGAGACCCCCACTTTACTTACCTGGCCAATTTGATTAAGCGATCTTGATATTGAAAAATCTTAATGTTGAAAACACTATTAAGGGCCTTCCTTCATACTAGGTTAATGTTACATCATGAACTATGGCTAGTTTGTTGTGTTAACATGAGGCTTGTCATAAGGATTGATATAACATAATCCTGGTGCATAGAAGATGCTTACGGCAATTTTGAATATACTGCTTTGTTGTGTTAACACAAGGGTAGTTATATTAGAATTTGACTGTATTGAAATAAAGGGTCTAATTTAACTAAAATATTATAGCTTGTTGTGTTAACACAAGGCTAATAATATTTTAGAGATCAAGATATAATATTGAAAGTTGCATGAGATGCAATTGGAAAGAGTTTCCTACCTATGAACTCATAAGGGTTTGTTGTGTTAACATAAGATCATTATGAGGAATTAGGTTCTCAATCCCACTAAGATAAATATTAAATATATCTTGTTCATCATAGTAGAGGGTTATGATGTTCGATAAAATAATGGGAGGCATAATTAAATCTAAAGATCTTATTTAATTGTATGAGTCAATATGAGTTGTTTGCTTATGTAATATTCTTTAATTATTGTAGATTAAATTCTACAAATGGCATCTTCACTATCATTGTGAGGAATTTTAGATTCCAATAAGTTGATCGATCCAATTATGTGGACTGGTTGAGAAATTTAAAGATCATACTCACTCAGGAGAAGCTCTCCTATATTCTTGACATCCCTGAACCACAAGAAGTTGGGGATGATGCCACAGAAGAGGAGGTATCCACATACAGGATGTGGAAGAATGACAGTTTGACTGTCAAGTGCATCATATTGGCCTCCATGAGCAATGAGTTGCAGAGGCAGCATGAGAGCATGGATACTCAATCCATACTCCACAATCTTAAAGAGTTGTATGGAGAACAGAGTAGAACTGCTAGATATGAGATATCTAAGTAGTTATTCCGTGCTAGAATGATTGAGGGATCATCCGTACAAGACCATGTCCTGAAGGTCATTGATCTGATCACTAGATTGGGTCAACTTAGTTTTGTGATGGATGGAGAATTAAGTTAGGATTTGATCCTGCAATCTCTCCTCGAGTCATTCACTCAGTTTGTTGTGAACTATCATATGAACAAACTGAATACCTCCTTGTCTGAGTTGTTAAATATACTTAAGACAGTTGAGAGCCATATTAAGAAAGAAAAG